>NC_089787.1:13689370-13763477 GCF_040412425.1 Macrobrachium rosenbergii
TTGTATCCACTGCCACCCTACTCTTCACCTGGATCTTCACTCAGCTATGAAAAGAAGCAATCCTTTTGGAAGCTTCTTTAAAGGTGAAACACGGTCTTGTCCAAAAGTATATATACAGCACTTGTATGATGTGACAATCGCTATTTATATCATATGGTTTCATTGTGTGCCTATTCTCTCTCTTATGGGATGTGAGATGAACGAAGATGTACACAGGAAGATTCAAATGATTATTAAATAAAGTATAAATGAAGGAGTTCTTCTGCAGAGAGAGAGAGAGAGAGAGAGAGAGAGAGAGAGAGAGAGAGAGAGAGAGAGAGAGAGAGAGAGGGTATATACCTAGATACATGGAGATAATGAAAAAGGTGCACATTTAGCACATACCGAGTGCAATTCTACAAATAACAAGTAATCATTACGTTTGAAGAATTCCAGGCTACACTTGTAGTATAGTGACTTCCATTTACTGGACACAGGACCCCAGTTGTGACCGCATGCTGCGAGAGAGGAAGAAGAAACTTCAATTTACTGCCATTTCTGCGCATAGCTTTTTTTATATTTCATATGTTTGAATGTGCTTGGTAGATGGAAAGGGACCCTCAGATATCCCTACACCTACATAAGTAAGAGTTGCGAGACAAGTATAAAGCAACACTTGAATGAATTATACCCATCGAAAAACAGAATAGTAGGAAAAACTAAGAAAAGGAGATAGAACAAGTAATTACACCAATGCAGAAATAGTTCATGAAACCGTCTTGAAAGACAGCCTTTCTACAAAATAATAATAATAATAATAATAATAATAATAATAATAATAATAATAATAATAATAATAATAATAATAATAATAATAATAATAATTGCGAGGGTAAAAATAAAGCCTGAGAAAGTGCATCGACCGCAAATGGGAATCTTTATCTAAGAGTTCCAATTTCATTTCACACTAAATAAAAAGTTTCACATTATTTTTTTATCACTTTTATCTTATATATATATATATATATATATATATATATATATATATATATATATATATATATATATATATATATATATATATATATATATATATACATATATATATAAAGATAAAATCAGGAAGGAAACGGAAACACTGGAGTGCTGAGGCCTTTCGACAATAGTTCTTTACTTATCAGACTGAAGAAATATAAAAGTATGTTTACAAAGAAAGCTCATATAAATGACAGATGGGGATTATAAAGAAACATATGTACCTGGAATCAACACAATTGAAGAATTAGTAGAACTGCCAAAACAGGATTAAATATTTAAGAGGTTTTACAAAGATTAGGATCAACCGTTCAGGAGCAGGGACAGGACAATTAAAAGATTATACAGGTTCGTGACTGACCACCTAAAAAATTTTTAGTACAACACAATAATTCTCTTTTTTTTAACAATAATAACTTTTTGCAAGATGAACATTTTTTACAAATAAAAAAATTATATTAAACTATTATATTTGTAAAAAAATGTTCATCTTGCAAAAGTTATTATTGTTTACAAAAATAAAAAGAATTATTGTGTTGTACTAAAAATTTTTAGGTGGTCAGTCACGAACCTGTATAATCTTTTAATTGTCCTGTCCCTGCTCCTGAACGGTTGATCCTAACTTTGTAAAAACCTCTTAAATATTTAATCCTGTTTTTGGCAGTTCTACTAATTCTTCAATTGTGTTGGATTCAGGTACATATGTTTTCTTTATAATCCCCATCTGTCATTTATATGAGCTTTCTTTGTAAACATACTTTTACATTTCTTCAGTCTGCTAAGTAAAGGACTAGTGTCGAAAGGCCGCAGCACTCCAGTGTTTCCGTTTTCCTTTGTGGATTTTATCTTTATTTACATAGTCATCACGTTCCATATTTTCGTGATTCAGTTATACACACACACACACACACACACACACACACACACACACACACACACACACACACACACACACACACATATATATATATATATATATATATATATATATATATATATATATATATATATATATATATATTATTTTTTTAATTTCTAGAACAGCATTCTTCTAATAATAGAATTTCTCTACATGAATGCGACCCTTATAAAAGGAAATCAGAAAACGTGTAGGAACTGATATGAATTCTGGTTCTCGCCTTAATTTCCTCCGCTTATGAGAAATACCGTACAGCTCTTTCTGGTCCTTTTTACAGCGGGTCCCCTGCAGGAATTCCAGGTTTCCTTTTCATGTAGGACTCTAGGAGGCTACGAGGGTTTCATTAAGAAATAGTTTCACGCAATGGGTGCAAATGGTTTTACAGTAAGTAGAAAAAGGAATTTAGATATAGTGTTATGCAGTGTTAGTTACACAATTATCGAAGCATTATGCGAGCAAATTACATTTTCAAAGACACTCATTGAAAAATAGTCATGGGAATAACAGAAGACATTATGAGAAACCTGACATAATTAAAAAAACAAGGAACTCCCTGGTAACGCTTGGTGGTTGCAAATCTGCAACCAAGATGATGGTCAAAATGTTTTTTTCTTCTTCTTTTTTTGAGACCATGCCATCAGAATCGGGTAACCGAACCGGAACTGTTCAAGTGCTGCCAGTGCTTGGGCGGAAATGGATGTGTCGGCCTGTCCATCCCGCTCCCTTCGAGTATCTTCAGCCTTTGAAAACTTTCGGGTGCTTTATTGCGACAGCAGTACTGGGTATGCATTGCCGTATAATTTTGCAGTGTTTTGATTTACAAGATTCCAGATATAGCTAGTGAATATATTTTGATAACATTTTCATACCATGTAGCCAGACGGTGTGCTTTCAAGCGCAAACATTCCAGTACTGTATGTTAGGAGATTCCATATGCCCCCAGGGCAATGTTTTCTCATTTTTGTTTTATCAGCAACATGGTCTATCTGCAGTGATGTCGAGGAACCCTGTGATTTCATTTCCGAAGTGGATGAAGAGGGAGAGGGCAACTGCATCCTGCAGAAGGACCCCCTGTCAAGAAATTGTGCTTGCAGTGCCAGGCGCCAATCCTCCTGTGCCATCAAGTAAATATGCACCTTATTTGTGACATGTGATGGTAAGAGTTCAAAATTCATTATTTTCTTATTTATTGTGCACCCAGCTCTAACTATGACCAGTTTCGCTAACATTCTTCAAACGTTAGAAGATTTATAGGTTTTTGTAACATTTCAAGGAAAAATTTGGGTAACCTGAGGGGTCAACGCAGTTAGAAGTATTTTACACCTTATGACCCTCAAAATATTTTTTTTTTACTAGTCATATTTCTATATCATTATATCACATAGAAAATTTCATGATGATCCATCAACATTTGCTGCTTCAGAATAGTTGTTGAAGCCGGGGCGTGATTTTTGGCGGTAAAAAATAAAGCATTGTCTTCTCTATGCAGAATTTTTTGTATCGGGTTATTTTACCTCCAGATTGTGCCACAAACTGCCTATGGGATTATTACCGAACCATGCAAAGACTGAAGAATCTGTCAGTACGCTATTAAACTGCCAACGAAAAATAGGTGAAAACTTATTTTGTCTGTTTTTCATTTTTCTGTAAAAATACAGTATTTTTATTCATTTATTTTTGCTCTTAACATAATACTACCATATGATAAGTGTCTCAAAAAAAAAGTTGTGGAATTCAGTGTGATTACAGTTTTCCTCTGGACGAAGAAAGTCATGGGTGCAAGTATGTTAATGGAATCATGTTTTGGTATTCATTCCATTGAACATTTTTTTTTTTTTTAATAAAATCTAGGATTTGGTCCCCATAGTCAACACATGTGTTATAACAATTGTGCATTCAGACAGAAACTGCAACACTTCCAGTAGCTTTTGTTCTCCAAACAATGATTGACTCTTTTGCTATAGAAATAGAGATGAGTTTTATCAACAGATTAACGTTATTGACCACACTCATAGTGTTATGTAAAAGTATGAAAAGAATGAAATTCATTTCAAGAAAGAACCACAAAACATTTAGAATAAAAATATACTTTACAGTTGTGGAGGAACTAAAGTTTTAATCTGAAATTTAAGCATGATTATGGGCACAATATTTAAAAACTCTCCGAAATTCCATGAGAGAGGAAGGAACATAACTTCCATAATTTCTCCTCATGCTTATGACGGCACTTCTGATGAGCGGTAAAAGTCAACTGACCCCCAAAGATCCAGCTTAGAGCTAAAGAGTCGATAAGTGACATTGCTTGCCAGGCGAACATCAACAACACAGCAGTGCACAGATGGATACGACTAAATGCAGAGGAAATAGAGATACATTGCTAGAAGCGCACGATCTGTTTCGTTAGGCTTATGTTCTCCAAGATCAACGTATCATTGACATGGCTCGCTCAACTGAGCCCCTTATCAACGTAGGCTGCGATCAAGAGAGATAACAAGCTTCTGGTTGATGCACAAACCATCCACAAACAAAATGCTGAGAGAGAGAGAGAGAGAGAGAGAGAGAGAGAGAGAGAGAGATTTGTTTATCTAGTTGCCTGTCTACCTGAGACCTAATGGAGGTAATCCTCTTTCTCTTACACAACTGAAAATAAATAACGATTTCGTATGAAATCTTTATCTAACGTAAATATGCCGAATGAATAAGGTTAAATGAACTGCAAATACTGCAAAACAAATCATTTAACTCTAATGCCATTCATGAACACTTTTAGTCACATCATTATCAAAGAACACTTAATTCAAATCAGTGCTGTAGTATTAAAGAGCTCATAGTGTTTTCATAGACCTGTTTATAAATGTACATAGAAGAGAGTATTAACAGATACAAATGATGGCAGCCTTGGAAGTACGATAGTAACCCCCTTTCATTTAGCAACATGTTGTTGCAGTGTCGGAGCACAAAAAAAGAGAGAAAAAATCTTGAAATGACAAACAGCGATGGTTGTTCTGAGTTTGCTTCCTGGCCTTAACCTAAAGTTGGCAAGTAGTGCTTTCACGGGCTGTTTGCAACGAATTCGCATAAATTGTGCACAGTCATTATACACTTGTGAGCTTTAAGTATTGCAGTATTTAATAGCTATTATTTCCTTTTGATTTTTTCCTTCAATAACGATATTAACGAAAAAATGGTAATGTAAATTTTATTTCGTTTTATTTTTACTTCATGACACATTTTATCAGATGCAGATGTCGAGAGAAGAGACACACAAGTGAACGTGAAAGTCTGCTCCTCATTGCGAAGTCTCGGGGCCGGATTTCCTAATTAAGGAGAGAAACCACAAGAAGTCAGCGTCATGCTTTCAACGGAAATGAAACGATGCAACACCATGTGCAGTATACGTGTGTGTGTGTGTGTGTGTGTGTGTGTGTGTGTGTGTGTGCGCGCAGGCGCGTAACTGCTTCACCCTGAGAAGTCTTGGGATAGTGTCAGCTAGTCATGCGTGATCAACTCTCCAGCCATAGCTAACTTTATAATGGTGTACATCTATTTTGTGTGTGAATGACGGGAGAAAAAACCAGCTGATTTTATAGGCAGTTTTCTGGTTTTTGTGGCCTTTCAAAGACAATATTGTTTGAAAGCATTAATCTAAGTTGAATGACTTTATAATTATCGGTATATATAATTTTTTATGTCTTTATGAATTCTTTATTGCTACCAAAGAATTTTTTTTATATAAAAATGAATAGTTTGGTCAGTTACGTTTGTTTTTAATTAGGACACAGATGTCGTAAGCTTTACAATACATTTTGTTTCCTTTTGTAGGGGGATGTATTCCTAGTCAGCTGAAGGCTTTATTGAGAGGAGACGACAATACCAGCGATCGACAACTGGCCCGTGTTACTAAAAATAGACTGCGCCAGTGCGCATGCTCGTGTTTACATCAAGCAGGTCGAACATACAAACGCAGCTGAGTGCCCCATGCCAAAGCAAAGAACTTTGTGAACTTTGTGTAAATGATGGAGCTCCAGCCAACCATATCAAGTGGTACAGGTGTGATAAAGGCAGGGGCCACGAAGCACTGCTGTTATGGACTTCGTAAGAGTGATAGCAGGTATGCTGACAGAGATTACATGAGAGATGCTGGCTGGCTGCCATTTCCGAAGCCTAAGAGTGATAGAGAAAAGTGTGAGCGATGGATTATATATGTAGGATTTTAATCCACTAGAAATGCTTGGAGCCTCTCTGGTTATTTCATTCAGTAATTCATAACACGTTTTTGTTCTCACCTTTTTACAAGCACAGCCTTGTTTCCCACAACTGGCAAACAACGGCACTCCAACCAACGTTTAAGCTGACATACTGAATGATCTAGCACACTGCTAAACACAAAAGCAGCGCCAGGAACATCACTTTCTTTCATTTTAATGTTAGGAAACTTCCCTGCTGTGGCCATTACAACATAAGTCGTACTGATTTGTTTGTCCGACCTTGTGTAGCTGGTTGTAGGCAAGCGCAAAGTGATGACGTAGTTGCCGATCGCTGGTATTACAAGCTTCCTTCCCGAAGGACATGCGAGGAAAATAAGCTACTTCCACCAGCCAGTGATCGGCATCTGCTGACTGGAGAAAGAAAAATGGGCTCAAACTGCTTTGCCGTACAGCACCTTGCCCCAAATGAGAAAAATGCAGATATTATATAAACAAGTAAAAAATACACCCAAGTTCCATCGGGGCAATCAAGTTTTCTGTACAGCATATAATGCTGTATAAAACTCTCAGCCACGACCCATGAAATTCTCAGTTGTGGCCCTTGAGACTTTCAGCCAAGGCCTGATGGTGGCATGTGCTCCTAAGCGGACCAAATCGAAATTAAAAAAGCACCTTTGAGGAGCTAGAGGAGCCTCTCGACGGGCCGTAGTGTCACGATCTTGTTGTAACTGGCTTCGATTGACATCATTAAGCTGAGCCTCTCGATGTGCTGCAGTATAAAACTCTCTGCCACAGCTGGGCAGCGCTCAGTTGCTCCCCAGATGCAGTTAAGTGAAGGTACGTCGGCGACGCCTCCAGAATTGGACTCTACCGGTGCCAGATGCATGATCCATGGCTAACCTTAACCTTCAGTAAAATAAAAACTACTAAGGCTAGAGAGCTGCAATTTGGTATGTTTGATGATTGGAGGGTGGATGATCAACACACCAATTTGCAGCCCTCTAGCCTCAGAAGTTTTTAAGATCTGAGGTGGACAGACTTTTCAGGTTGGGATATCTGCTGGGACTGGATCACCATTCTCTTGAAAATCTTCGTAAAATACGTGAACTTAAAGGTTATAAACACTCACAGGTTATGTATGTGTACACATACTCAGTATAATATACCAATATATATATATATATATATATATATATATATATATATATATATATATATATATATATATATATATATATATATATATATATATATATATATATATATATATATATATATATATATATATATATATATATATATATATATATATATATATGTATATATGTATATATATATATATATATATATATATATATATATATATATATATATATATATATATATATATATATATATATATATATATATATATATATGTATGTATATATATATATGTATATATATATATATATATATATATATATATATATATATATATATATATATATATATATATATATATATATATATTGTCAGATAAACATCCCTCCCTCCTGTAAATTTCATTTCTTTATTTAATTTTGAAATAATCTGTTATTCATTTGACTATCGTGTCGGGAAATTGGCTGGCATCGGATAGAACAGAGCCTATTTGAACCAGACAGTAGCCGTTAGCCCCGAGAGGAGACAGGCCTCCTTACCCGCTCCCCCCCCCAACATCGTACGATGCAGAGAACAATAAAAACCCCCTTTTCCACCCCCATCACGCGATGGGGAGGCATGTAGGTATGGGGGAGGTCAAAAAGGCCATTTAGCGCTAGGGACCGGGTAGGATTCTAATCTGTAGGCACCTAATGATAAGTGTGCTTTTCCTCTGCCCTCTTTGCTGGTTCTTTTGACATATTGCAGGTACGGGTGGCCCAAAAGCTCAACGCCTCAAGACGCCATGTTTTTGGAAGCAAGCAGACACTCCTGTGAACTCATCTGTAGCACACGTGCTGCATTTTTTCCCGCTCCGCGGGTTGAACTGACTTCGACGGACAACTGGAGCGGTTGTTAGTCACCAACAATAGTCATAAAAGGTTCGTACGTTGCAAGTAGTCAATAACCAGCCCTTTCCCCTCTTACTTAAACTCCTTAAAATTCCCTTTTTTTAAACTTTAACTCCTTCCTCCACAAAGCAATCCTCCTTTGTTCGAGTCCTGCCTACATCCCATATCTCGCCATTTATGTGCCTTGAATTCAAGTAAAGATCCTGTGATAACCATCAATTATCCCTCCCCCAGTGCAATTTAAGGGCTATTTAGGTTAAGCAATAGCAGTGTTAATTTTCTCTTTGTGTGAGTGCGATCACGTGTTCATTGTTAAAGCCTACGCTGCTCCGATTCTCAGATTATGATTCCATTATAATTATCTGCTGGACTACGTAGGGCTAATATTTAAGCGTAGAGTATCCCCATTTATAAGGGGGATTCCATATCCTTCAGTGTGTACCGTCATTCCTAACTTAGAACGTCTCTTTCAGGGGAGACAAGTGGACCGATTGCAATCCATGCTTCAGTATCTCGTCTGCCACCAAAATCCTGAAAATTCCTGGTCGCAGTCATTACCAAATTCTGTGGCGGCCCGAAAATGTTCATATAAATTATTCTCCCATCCTGGAGTTCCATCATTTGCATTATCTGACACTATTTCGTGTAATCAGGGCAAGACTAAATGTTATCATTATCATTGGACTGATTGTATTGCACATTGGCCCCATTATTAATCAACTTGCTTGTTGCCAAATCATTGCATTATTATTCCATGTGTCCTATAAATGAATCTGACCCTTGGTTGTTATGTTGTTTGTTCTCATTGTTTACTTGCTAAGTCTCTGTAAATAAACCCTTGTAAATTTGTAACAGAATTCTAATTCCCATATGGCGACCTTCCTCATTCAATTGTAAATCCAGGAAAATCTAAGGTAAGTTTTCAAATAACTTTTCCTTTTGCTCATAAGCTGCTTTCTTGGTTTCATGGCAGCATCATTATAATTTTGTTTATATATATATATATATATATATATATATATATATATATATACATATATATATATATATATATATATATATATATACATATATATATATATATATATATATATATATATATATATATATATATATATATATATATATATATATATATATATAATGATCAAGAAGCTACAAATATCGCTTAATATCAAATCCACGCTACCTCGGGAATATCCCCAATGGAGAATTATCACCGAAGGGGAATTTATAAGTGATAAATGGACGGGCACTGCCGAGTCTCAATCCCACGACAAGTCTGGTGTACTTTATTTACCCGTCGAGGGCGGGGAAATTGTACTTAGCTTCGGCATTAACCCACCTCGACCATGATAGTTCATTGGTACGTTTGGAACACGCAGCTCTTTTTATGACATTTTTTTATCACACCGTGATTTATATACGATCATGAAGCTACAAATATCGCTTAATATCAAATCCACGCTACCTCGAGAATATCCCCAATGGAGAATTATCACCGAAGGGGAATTTATAAGTGATAAATGGACGGGCACTGCCGAGTCTCGATCCCACGACACAGACGCGTGGGATTGTTTTAAAGTCACCAAAGCAAAAAAAGAGGTTTTATAATAATAATAATAATAATAATAATAATAATAATAACAATAATAATTGATTGATTGACAAAATCAAGAAGAAAGTATCACTCATTGATGTCACAATACCATGGGACACCAGAGTAGATGATAAAGAAAGAGGAAAAAATTGATAAGTGTCAAGACCTGAAAATCGAAATAAGAAGGATATGGGATATGCCAGTGGAAAATGTACCCATGATCATAGGAACACTAAGCACGATCCCAAGATCCCTGAAAAGGAACCTGGAAAAGCTGGATGCCGAAGTAGCTCCAGGACTCATGCATAGACCATAAAAATTATTATTATTATTATTGTTATTGTTATTATTATTATTATTGTTATTGTTATTATTATTATTATTATATTATTATTATTATTATTATTATTATTATTATTATTATTATTATTATTATTATTCAGAAGATGAACTCTATTCATTTGGAACAAGCCCACAGGGGCCATTGCTTGAAATTCAAGCTTCCAAAGAATACAGTGTTCATTTCAAAGAAGTAACAGAAGGTAAATGGGAACAAAAAGGAGAGATCAGTTACTAGAAAGATGAATTACCACTGTTGGTTCTCTCCCTCTCTCTCAAATAAAACTAAATCATATGACATTTACAAACTATCTTCGACATTTTCTTTCCAACGACACCAGGGACAGAAGATTTCGTGAATTCCTCGGCCCATAGCAGGGAGCAGGACCCCACCTGCCACAGGGGACACCACAGACTTCGATGCGGGGAGCAAACATAATGTGGTCGTGACTGACGTCATTTTTCTTGCATTTGTAAAACCACTCCTACGTCAGTATCGAAATCAAATAAAAACAAGTAAAAAATGCGCCGAAGTTTCTTCGGCGCAATCGAGTTTTCTGGACAGCCGCTACAGAGTATAATCAAGGCTGCCGAAAACAGATCTATCTTTCGGTAGTCTTGGTATAATGCTTTATGAGGGGGGGCCCATTAGACTTTAACCACAGTCCGGTGGTGACCTATCCTATATCGTTACCAAAAGCACAATTATGGCTAACTTTAACCTTAAATAAAATAAAAACTACTAAGGCTAGAGCGGGCTGCAATTTGGTATGTTTGATGATTGGGGCTGGATGATCAACATACCAATTTGCAGCCATCTAGCCTCATTAGTTTTAAGATCTGAGGGCGGACAGAAAAAGCGAGGACAGAAAAGAGTGCGGCCAGAATAAAGTGTGGACGGACAGGCAAAGCCGGCGCAATAGTTTTCTTTCACAGAAAACTAATTAAGACTTCTTGCGTAAAAATGTAGAATTTAATTATTATTTTTCATGTCTCAACTGAACTAAAATGTTTACATAAAAAGCCAAACGATACACATGTATATTGAATTTATTAGTTGCGCAGTGTTACTGGAATTTATCATTGCAATTTCTATTATATTTGAGGTGTTAACATCTCAAAGGCAATCGCTAATCATTTTATTTCTCAAGCTTTTAATTCGGCATTTAATATTTTGACTAAAATATGAGCTTAATTCACTTAGAAGTAATTAGATAAGTGACTGGAAAGCATTACCAGGCAGTGTGATATTACACCTCTTACAGTTAGCAAACGTCATTTTCTAATGATATCTCCAGTAATATCAAAGGAAAATGTCGTTAAAAGAACAGAAAAAATACTAATTAGAATATTCCGAGATCCTTTGGTTATCCTTTTCATGGAAAATGATCACCTCAGAACGCACAGTACTTTACTAAAGGCCATTAAGATGATAGGGATGACTTTCCTTATATCCTTCTTGCCCTAAAGCCAGGGTAAATACTCCTTATCTGTAGTAGGTTGTTGTGGTGGCTGAGGTTGACTGCAAAAGTTAACTGTCAATTTTCATTGAATATTTTGATTAGTGAGGAGTCTATTTTGGAGGCAGCACAGCTAGAAAGAAAACATGAAACTGTGAGCCGGTCCTTTGCCAAGCAATCCAAGATATCATCTGCAGTAACAGCAGTTCCGACTACGATCTTAAATTTGCTCCTGAGCGATAATTTGAAACAGGAATTCCAGCTCTCTCTCTCTCTCTCTCTCTCTCTCTCTCTCTCTCTCTCTCTCTCTCTCTCTCTCTCTCTCTCTATTTCAGATTTTTCTGGGAGGCACGTCCAGCATAGCTAGCAAGAGGGAATTTTCAATTCTGCCAGGGTGCGTAAATCTGCTTCTCACCTTGATCAGTTTCATCCCTTGTGAATGGCGTCACAGATCTTCATTACTTCGTTAATTAAGTTTGAGTCATCAAATAAGGGGGTCATCTCTGAATAGCTTTTAAGGACAGAGCTTTAATCCTATTACTCTATCAAATGATAGGACATGAGGGACAGATAGATAAACAGGCAGATAAACAGATAAAATGAAAACTAAACATCACAAAAGCTGGTCAGCTGCACACAATCCATAGGTAATCTCACGAGAGCTCAGCAAAAGCTACTTAGTCCGCAATTCAGGAAAGGGATGAGTATCGCCTAAAGTCACGATCTCTCTCTCTCTCTCTCTCTCTCTCTCTCTCTCTCTCTCTCTCTCTCTCTCTCTCTCTCTCTCTCATAAAATCATATTTGGATTTGATGGCCTGTTTCGGTCCTTTTATTAATTTCTCTGAACGATTCCCCTTGAGTGGTGGCTGCGGACAGTGTTCCGGGTATCATGTTCTTCACCAAGGCTACGGGCCACTGCATTAAACTAACAAAAGAGAAACCATTTCCCTGTTTAAATCAACCTAAAAGTATTGAACTTTTCAGAAGACGAGCTCAAGTTATCCAGCCCACCCAACCATCGACGTACTGATCGATCCCGTGAACAAGATTCTCAACATTTGTGAGAGCGAGCTCAGAACAATCATTTTCGTGCTCTCGAGTACATATATTTTACTCATCTTATATCCATCTTAGTGAAACACGGATGCAGTACACATTTTCACATCAAACACGTCATCCATACAAAAAGAAATTGTTCAAGTAAAAGTTTGCAGTTCAGTACATATATATTTACTGTAAAACCTCTTAATGTGAGTTACTAATATTTGGATTTGAAACAATCTGCCGCCTTTGTGAACGCCATCATGAAATTTATTGCAAAGAAAACGAAACCCATCAATCAATAAAGGCTCGAAGGAAATTTGAACTCTCTCGCAACAAAGGGAATCACAGAAAACAGAGGCTACCGAGAGAGGAACAAAACGACCCCTCAACAACTGAGGAATCGAACAACGCTTTCACAGGAAAAACAAAGTCTGCTGTAAAGCCATTTGGATAGCACATGCGTGGAAACCCTCTCTCTCTCTCTCTCTTTGATATTAACATGCGGCCTCCAGAATTCCCTGACACGCAACCTGTGCGATCGTTTATTTGGTGGTCAGTTTATCCATAGTTATTTGTCAGTCTCCTCTCTCTTCCACAGGCTTCGCTTGTTTAGGCCCTTCGTATTTGTTTTCCTATTTCCACTTTTCGACTTCAGAAAAGAAAGGTCATGGCAACATTCTCTTGCGGACAGCTTCCGTGTGAGGACGACATGGAACTGAATATTAATAAAACGAAATTCATTTCCAGGCCAAAGTCAGGGCTACTACGGGCGAAAAACCCAAAAATAAATAAAAATTCCTCCTCAACATATTTCAGATGACACCAACACGTTTTGTTAGAGGGACTGTAAATCATTTTTCGAGATCAAAAGCAAGTGGAAAGTGCTCTCTCTCTCTCTCTCTCTCTCTCTCTCTCTCTCTCTCTCTCTCTCTCTCTCTCTCTCTCTAACATGTGTTAATCATTACATCCACAATACCCAGGTGTTTTAAATAAAAATTATTTGCATGAAGTCATAATTTAGCGTGAAAGCTGGACACAACTGTCTGTAAACTACCAAAAAACCTTTTTTTGTGAGTTGAAATTATAATAATTGGAGTTCTACGTTTTGCTATATAAATTCTTGGTTATTGTTATTGTCAAAAAATGGGAAGAGAAATTTGACATGTATTTTCATTTGTTTATATTAAAAACTGTCTAAATACAATTTATGGAATATGATATATTAATACAGTATGTAAATTATATGTATATAAATATATATATATATATATATATATATATATATATATATATATATATATATATATATATATATAATATATATATATATATATATATATATATATCATATATATATCATATATATAAGCATATATATATATATATATAATATATATATATATATATATATATATATATATATATATATATATATATATATACACATACATACATATATATAAGTAATAGTATGTGTTTAGATAACATTTTCCACGGAGGAATCTATCATTAAAATAAAAGCTGGCCGCATTGTCGCAGCCACGCCCGCCAAAAACCTTTTTTGTCTCTTACTGAGCACAGATTATAATCATGAGAACGATCTCCCATCTCCCTGAGTGCCAGGCTGCATTTAAATTTGTTCCAGCTGAGGTGTCGAGAAACTTTCGTTTTATTGGAAAACTTCTCACGGGACACATTCCGAGGGACGTTTGCTTGAGACTCTGATGACTCAGCCCCGGGCTTTGAACTAGACTTAGGTCTTCGCCTTGTTGGCACTGTCTGTAGCTTCGAAACGTCTCATTATTATTATTATTATTATTATTATTATTATTATTATTATTATTATTATTATTATTATTATTATTATTTCTCAGCCTCTGATAAAAGGATATTTATTTGTTTAATAGTAATGATGGAACATACTCGATTAAATTTGTACCATGGAATATCAGAAGCTAAAACCTTAAATGTTGATTAGAATCTGTAGGGTACCATGAGTGATCATAAGTGATTTTCAAAAAGAGACAATTATAAAATATTGTCTTCAATAAATAATTGCTACAGATAATAATAATGGTACTAACAATAATATCGACTCTACAGGAAAATTTTCCTATGAATCAAGAATAAAAATAATTACTTCATTGCGTTTTCAAAGGAAAATGCAAATAAGATCACTTTCGCTTTTGAGTATTTGCTTAGCAAATATATTAGAAAAGATGGTAGCGTTTTCACCTCGATGAATAATATATAAAAAAATGTAAAGTTGGTTAAAATAGCAAAGTATCTAAATTAGTGAGAGTAAGATTTCCATTTGCGGAAGACCGAGATTATTGATTGCTGGGTCTTGCGATTTCCTCCTCACCCGCTTTCGTGTGCATGAATCCTCCCGAATGTCGGCCATCAAAATAAAGAAAGGTCATTTGTCCTTATTAGAAGGTAATCTTTTGAACAATTCTATTTTTACATTAATATACATACATACATATATATATGAACGAGACTATCGGTATATATATATATTGACACCGTCTATAATATATAAAGGTATATATATATATTATTATTATTATTATTATTATTATTATTATTATATATATTATTATGTATATTTAAATCTAGACGTTGAGAAAAGGATGTGTATTTGTTTAATATATAATATATATATAATATATATATATATTAAATGTTTGTATTGTGGAATAAAGGGATAGAATAATACCTATTAATGTTTATTAGAAAATGAAGGATGTGGAAATCATTCAATGACCATAAGTGATTTTATATAAAAGATATATATATAATATATATATATATATATATATATATATATATATATATATATATATATATATATATATATATATATATATATATATATATATATATATATATATATATATATATATATATATATATATATATATATATATATATATGTATGTGTGTGTGTGTGTGTGTGAGGTGTCGTTGGTATCAGAGCAAAATCAATGACAGAAAAGAAAGAACTAGAACCGAAGTCTCTTGTGGGAGACAGATGGTCAGAGGGTGTAGTTTTCACCTTTATCAATGAACAGTGAACCTACAGTACTTTAGCTTTGCTCCATATTTCACATGTAACAATAAGATGGAACCTTTAATTTTCAGCCAGTTGTAATGTAGAACAGAAAAATATGTAGAGCTGATTATTATTATTATTATTATTATTATTATTATTATTATTATTATTATTATTATTATTATTATTATTATTATATAGAAGATGAACCCTATTCGTTTGGAACAAGCCCACAGGGGCCAATGACTTGTAATTCAAGCTTCCAAAGAATATGGTGTTCATTCGAAAGAAGTAACAGAAGGTAAAGAGAAATATAGAAAGAGGAGATAAGTTATTAGAAAACCAGATAAATAAATAAAAAAATAAATAAATAGAAATGTAAGTAAATTATTAAAATACAAAGAGAATAGTATTAGGGTAGTAATGCATTACATCTTTCCTTGTACTTCTGAAGTTCCAATTGCATGACATCCTCAGTAGGGAGGCTGTTCCACAGTCCAGCGGTGTGAGGAATAAAGGACCTCTGGAACTGAGAAGTTCGACAGTGGACGCTATCGAACGGACGCACATTGAGTTGGTTTGATAGGGAATGTCGATTGTGAAAATCGTACTGGGGCAAAGAGTCTTTACTTTTGACCAGGGGAAAGGAGTCTTGGGGAACTTGCAGAGGAAGATGCTTTCACAGATTAGCCAAGATTCCAGGAGAAGGGGAGGGTGGAAGTACACACACACACACACATACACACACACACACACACACACACACACACATATACATATATATATATATATATATATATATATATATATATATATATATATATATATATATATATATATATATATATATATATATATATATATATATATATATATATATATATATATATATATATATGTAGATATATATATTGTCTACTCAATACACACACAAATGTCCGTATAAACACACACACATGACATATATATATATATATAATATATATATATATATATACTTTGTGCATGTGTGTGTGTTTGTGTGTGTGTGTGTGTCACCCACCAGCCTGTCAGTTCTTCAGAAGCACTCATGTAAGGGCGCTGATTTGCTAACCACTATGATGATACCCAAAAAATGTATACTGTATACTAACTCTTTCCCCACTAATTATCTCTCAGTGGGACAAATGTCCAAATAAACTTACATGACGGGTTTGGTAAGGTAAAGAAACCTGAGGGTAATTTTGCGCACTTTTGGTAGGCTGCCACCAGCTGTGGTGTTTGTAGCACACCAACAGCAAAATGAAACAAACAATACAAAATAGGAAAAAGTAACAAGTGCACTGGAATGTACGGTAACGCGTTCTAAGGAGATGTGGGTAGGTAATGATTTGCAACGTGGGTTTATACTAATACCACCTTGACACTGCTTGTTGTGAAATGCAACTGAGCATTTACGAAAAAATCTTTATTACCACTAAAGGTACGAAACAGCATTCACTAAGTAAAAATATACATAATCTCGACCACTGAATAGCATAACGAACTCAAAAATAACCTTAACACTTCAATGGCCTCCGAGACAAAATGCATATATACAGTACCAGTAAGAAAATAAAGAGGTAACACAAAGAAATCAAGTTTTGCCAAGGTTAGGCTAACACCAAAACCACTTAACCTAGTTTCACAGACATTAGATTTGGCCTTCAGCACCAGATACCTTTAAAATCCCCAATTCTCAAAACCCCACATTGACCACAGAAAACATTCTCTCATACTGACACCTTTGAGAAGAATACTGGGTATAATATACTCGGAGAGATGGTTTGTGTCTTATGGCAGTCCTGCTGCACTCTGGCTGTTCTCCCCAGACAAAATATTACGAGTCTTGCATTTTCTTTTAAACAAGGGACTGGACTTGATTTCACCCTTAGACTTAATCGGGAACATCACCCTCGGAACTCGTATTTCACCCCAGAACTTGTTGCCTGAGAGGGAAGAAACTCTCAGTTCTCATACAAATAAATTTCTAAGCCTAGCAAATAAATTTCGGCACGTAAGCCGTTTAGTGCAAAATGACAAAGTGTTTGACCAGCCGATTAATAGGGATGTACGTAAAAATGAAATTACGTTATGGTTATAACAGCTAAACATAATTTTAATTGTTTCAAGCTCCAGTAAACAAACGGGCATTATCTTACCGTATGTTACGGCATAATGTTGCGTTGTTATAAATGCTACGTTAGTTATTTTGGCCATCCCCTACTGGGGACAAGTAAACATGCTTACGGCCGAAACGACTAAAGGGTTGGTCTGACTTTTATCAATGACAAGAGGCGGGTGGCTAATTGTTTATAATTTCGTTTCATTTTAATTGTTTCAAGTGATAAACAAAGAGCATTATCTTACCGTATGTTACGGCATAATTTTGCGTTATTATATTATATATATATATATGTATATATATATATATATATATATATATACTATATATATATAACATTTCATCTGTCCAAATTTTACCAGTGAACATATAAATAGAATAAATATAGTATATATATATATAATATATGGTTATATAATATTCAAATAGTATTTTACATGGGCCATATTTATATATCTTTATCAAAAGATATCATATATTATATGAATATCTTTGATTTTTATAATAATCTATGAAAAAATTTTTGTACTGATAGCAAATTGCCTACTATTTTTTTATAGTTAGCAAATAAAGGTTATAGAGAAAACATTATATTGACAGCATGTATTAATATTTATATATTATGAAAAGCTTTTACTGATATATATATATATATATATATATATATATATATATATATATATATATATATATATATATATATATATGCATAATATATACATATATATATATATATATATATATATATATATATATATATATATATATATATATATATAAAATATATATGTTCATATATATATATATATATATATATATATATATATATATATATATATATATATATATATATATATATATATATATACATACATACATTTTTATTTATAAGGCTATATTAGTACAAAGCTTTTTCATAACATATAAATTCATTAATACATGCTATCAATATAATGTTTTCTCTATAACCTATAAAAAATAGTATATGCTACCTATAAAAAATAGTAGGCAATATGCTATCAGTCCAAAAATTTTTTTCATAAATTATAAAAATAAATGCCCTAATGAGGTTAGGCCAGGACATGGTATTCTAGAAAGGTTTTTCCCATCGTTTTACACTCGCCCTAAAGGTTTTCTTCATAATCTATTAAAATATACGCTATCTATATAAATTTTCTTCATAACCTATATAAGCTACCAATGTACATGTTTTCCGTTCAGATATTGAGAGGCAAATAAACAAACAACTGAGAGGATAAAGTAAACAAACGATAAACAACCAAGCCTACACAAGTCACGAGTCAGACGACAACTCACTGCAGTAAAATGATGCTTTGTGGTCTTATATAATTATTTTAATATATTATGAAATATAGTAATCACTAATTAGAATACCACTAATCACTAATTTGAATATCACTAATATAGGAAATCAAATCTCTTACCTAGATATATATGGGCGTTCTGGCGTTGTTGCTATCCCAGGCGAGACAATTCCCTGTTTGCTTCCGTCATCTCTTGTAACAAACTTACGAGACGCAATCGTTCAAATTTCTTCCTCATAAGAATGGTACTTCTCTTGCTTATGTCAATGGAATTGCGTAAATGCACTACACGGTAAGAAAATCCGAAAAGGAAATGCGTCACAAAGCACTAGGATATCCCTTGAACCAGAACCACACACAAATCGAAATGCTCTATAGGTAAAACCCGATTCTCTGTTTGGAACTGTTACGTACGTATATAATTTCATATTTCCGAAAATACGCAGTAAAAATACGTCAAGAAATATAAAATATTATATGTATACTAGTTGGCATAGTACATCTGTGATACGACTATGAAGAGTTAAAAAATCGAGATACATAGATATATATTTACTTTGATGATTTGATATTTTATTTTTAGAGAACGAACGAGCTCTTATCGTAGAAAATGGGTAGTTTTAGTAGGATACGGAGGTAAATTTCTCATTTTCCACTATCCAGAATTGGCAAGTCATACAGACATTGTAAAACAATTTGACGCTCAGTGTCGCTCACAGAGCGATATTGCAGGGCGAAATCGAGATAAACAGATACATATTTACTCTGATATTATATTTTTTGAGAGAAAGAGCCAGTTTTTATCGTAGATAATGTGTATTTTAGTAGGAAAGTAAAGTGTATTTCTCACTTCCACCTAAAAAGTCATACAGAAATTTCGCGACAATTTTTCGCTCAGTGCCGCTCAAATGCCGGTAAATGCGGTGAACAAAAATGTAAAAAACCCACATATATTTTTTTTAGCGATAACATTTCAGGACATGTTTATTAAGACATATACCAGTCCAAAACTGTCAAAAAACTAAAAATCGATGATTCCTCGAAATTCGGCGGTCAGCTCGCCTCTGACTCGAAAAGCTTCAGGAATACGAAAATCAGTAAAACATAGAAGACGTTAACGAAAAGGCATATAATATATGGGAATGGAAATGTTTTTCCTGGAAATATGATATTTGGAAGTGGAAGCCGTTGACCTTCCTTCCTTCCTTCAAAGGGCAGTGCTGAAGAATATCATGAGAGCAGATTAGAAAACGGCCTGAGGTAAATTCCAGATGACAGCCCTGAAGAAGGGAGGTCCGGCGATGTTCGAAAAATTGACGATTTTTCTTGTCTGATGAACTGAAGATAGATCTTAAAGGTGGGGGACAACAAACAGGATAAGAAAGAGGATGGGAGACTGATTTCTTGAAAGGAGCAGGAGGAAAGCGAGAGACGAGGGCAAAGGGTCAGAAAAGGTCATCATTCTCTCAGAGCGCTCGCGTTGATGGAGCAATTGAACATTGGCCTTCCATGAAGGGATTGTCCTGAAGAAGGTATAGTGTCATTTCATGCGTTATAAGTGAACGAATTGTCGCCACAAAATGTCATAAAATAAGAGCCTGTGTGAAAAAATATCTTATTTGGTTATTGTATAGATCATGCAATTTCTCCAGTATACATAGCACGATGTTTTTTTCAGTTGTTACCATAATCATGTTAAGCATATATGAATATTACATAATAAACATATTCAAATGGCACAATTTTTAACGCCCCGCCATCGTTCTTGATATATATATATATATACACATATATATATATATATATATATATATATATATATATATATATATATATATATATATATATATATATATATATATATATATATATATATATATATATATATATATATATATATATATATATATATATATATATATATATATATATATATATATATATATATATATATATATATATATATATATATATATATATATATATATATATATATATATATATATATATATATATATATATATATATATAATACAAATGTCCCTGCAGAGACTTGACAGGGTTTCGAGGGCCACCAGTGGCAGCGACAGAGAGAAAGCAACAGAAAAGAACCCTAAGGTGGATATTGGGTTGTAATTCTGATAGATTCCGTTGCTTTCCCGAAGGTTGTTCTTGAGAGAAGAAAAAGGGAACAAAGGGAATAATGATTGCATTCCCTTGTCTTTGTTAAAACCCGACAGCAAAACAGAGAACTTGATGGCTGGATTAAATCTATTATTTTAGTCACAAGAGATATTATTATAAAATGGAAAATGACACCCAGAATGCTTTTATTATAGAGAATGGGAACATTGTGAACTTGAAACCATAGCAAAGGTTATTTCAACAAAGGCTGTTACATTTTACACAGGGAATGGCAGAAATAATCTGTTAACGATTCTCAGTGGTAAATTTTTTTGCGGCTCACTGCTGATATTCATGATTTGAAATATAGAAATGTAGCTCTTCACCATTCGGGAGAAAAATGATGGTTCAGTCAGCGACGGTTACTGAAATGCAAAAGATATGACATCACTTCTTGAAGGCAAAACCAGTTCAGCTGAAACAACGATAACAGCCTCTGTGATGGTTAGTGCAGTTTGAAGGTGGCTGGTGAACGGTAAGGATTGGTCAAGTGCTGAAAATGAATAAGAGGCAGTTGGGGGCCTCTGGAAAAGCACAAAAAAAAAAGGAATTTTAGATAAGGAAGACTTCAACGAAATCTTTGATGCAGCTGCCGAGAACAGCGTCAGGAAAGTGGAGGTATCTCGATTTTTCTTGAGCAGCCTCATTACCAGGGAAACTCCCTCAGGGGCCAAGCGCTGCGAGCTATGAGGTTATTCAGCGCTGAAATGGAATGTGAGAGCAAAAGGCTTGAAAGGTGTAACAGGAGGAAAACCTCGCAGTTGCACTATGAAACGATTGTTAGGAGAGAGCAGAAAGTAAGATGGAAGAAAGGTACCGTAATATGAACGGAGGTACAGTAAAAAGGTATGAAAGGGGTTACGGGTAGGGACCGAAGGCATGCTGCAAAGAACCTTAATTTAAGTAAGGTGCGCTTCTCGCATTATCTCCCTACGGGGGTAAACCATTGTAAAAGTTTTTTTATTTCTGTACGAATTTCTTTTACTCTTCCTTTCAATGTTTCCATTTACGGGCTAAGTAAGAGTTTTCATCTCTGTAGTAAGAGCGAATCATTTTCTGTCACAGTGAAAGCCGCTCTTCTCTGAAGCAACGAATATTCGACGTCCTGGATATTTCTCTGGAAAACTCACAAAGAAGATTCGAAGGAGAATCCTTATGAGCAGTTGCTGACATTTTTCATAATACTGTGGGAGATATGTGGAAAAACATTATATGAAACTCGACACATTTTTGAGGGAACTGTTTTACAGATAACCTGCCATATAATAAACATTTAAAAATATATATAAGAATTTTTCACGTTAAATAGGGATAACATGTTAATACTTGAAACGTGGCTCTCCAGCCAATTTATATGAACTTGATCAACTCGAGTAGTGATGTGGAAGACGATGACTGATGAACCATGAGACATTTAATGAGGAAGAGCTTCCGTAGGGGTAACAAAACTCTCTCTCTCTCTCTCTCTCTCTCTCTCTCTCTCTCTCTCTCTCTCTCTCTCTCTATGTAGCTATTTATCTATTTATCTAGCTATCTATCTTAAGAGTGTCATTAAAGTAATTCTTTTAATGCATGTACAAGTCTTCTCGCCCGATACTGGATGGTTTCTTCCCAAGAATGCTCAGTCTTCAATTTAATCAGCTTTTTCGTGACAAATTCCCTTGTGGGAAAATTTGGTTTCCCGTGAATGACTGAAAACATTTGTAAGAATATTTCCGGGATTGTAGGAATGATTGTTGACAGATCCTTCACAGAGCAGTCTATATGAAAATCAAATTTCATTTCGAAACTACGTCTTCTAGAGCAAGCGTATTTATTGCACAGCAACGTAGAACTTAATAACTGAGATCCTGGACATACCAGGCACCAAGCTTGTCATTCGGAAGCACAATCGCCTTCAGATGCTTCCCACAGAAAAGGATTGGATAAACAAGTTGCATAATGTCCTTCAAAGATCGTTTCACAGACCTCTGAACAAATATTACTGACAATGCAAGAAATAAAGAATAAAAAGTTTCCACTTTTTCCGGGTATTGACCGAAGTGAACGCATTAATAAGACATATTTCAAGAAAAAAATTATTTTCGTCTCTAGAGACTCACATTGGTCCAGTTAAACTTTTTTTGAATTAAGCAAGCTAACGCCATTTGATTAAGAAGACTTATTAGTTCAGAAAATATCGATGATTCACAGAAAAAAAAAAATTTTTGTTCATCACCGAAAGCATGAAATTTACAACATTTGATCAGAAAGTTTATGTTGTCGGAAGGAGATAAATTATTTGTAAGGGACTGGAATGGGATTTATTGATGTCGTTTCATTATCAAAATTCAATAAGCATAAAATATAATTGATTACATGAGGCATAAAAAGCACTGAAGAATAAGTGAGAGTATGTGTGTGTGCGCGTGTGTTTGAGAGAGAGAGAGAGAGAGAGAGAGAGAGAGAGAGAGAGAGAGGAACCGCTGTGAAAATACCATTCACCATTGTTTTTGCTCTTTCGTGCGATGAATGTCAGCGCCAGTTGCAACTGAGAAATGCCAGCAAAGCCACCTGCTTTAAGAAAATGTCAAGTGAAATGAAGTCCAAATCTTTTGTAGCCCGGGTCTCATGAAAGGCTTCAGAACAGCTTGTTCCTACCCACTGCCTCCTCGAACATCCTTTCACGAAATGAAATTACAGATAGTTTTAGTGAAGTGAGTGCAGATTCTTTCCCTTCCAAATACGCAGTTTCATAAAAAGGAAGCTTTTCATTAGCGATTATTTTAAAGTTAAATTTTACTCCGTAACGGTCGAAAACTATTAATTTTATTAGATGCCTAACTAGCTCTTGCTTCGTCTTTGATTACGAGAAGAATGGAATGCGCGTCAACATCTACTGTACTACATGCACACTCGTTATGTTCATAAATTGTGTCAGTTCAACAACTTTCAAGGACGAAAGAGATCTTTTTCCATAACTTTACCCTTCGAAAGACCCTTAACATCTGCTGTTGAAGTGTTTCGAAATTCAAGTTGTGGGAAGAATCTCCTGAATCACCCTAAACAGACACTGAACTGACATAATCTATGAGCATAAACGGGTGTGCATGTAGTAGATGTTGACGCACCTTTCATTCTTCTCTCATTCAAGCCTGAAGCAGGAGCTGGTGGGCACTAATCAATATTTTTCTACCGTTTAAGAACGGGGTAATATTCAACTTTAAAATGATCGCTAATGAAAAGCTTCTATTTTATGAAACTGCATATTTGGAAGGGAAAGAACGCGCCACCAAACTCCCTCGAAACCGCGCAGTATTCATATGAGCGTGATTGGCATTCCTGAGAAATCCCGAAACATCAAACCCACCCTCAGCGTGTAATCACTATGGCTGTCAGACAAGGCTCAGGGAACTGTGAATCGTGAATCATGCAGTCACCTAAGCCGTGGTGGTGAAACGACCCAATTAGAGTCGGGTGAGAGATCACTTTACTCAATCTAGAATGACATGAAAATTTAAAAATGTTCTGTAAGAGTATTCTAGCTATTAAAAAATATATATATATATATATATATATATATATATATATATATATATATATATATATATATATATATATATATATATATGTGTGTGTGTGTGTGTGTGTGTGTGTGTTGTGCTTTGTGTAGTGAGGCGGTATATCAAATGAGACTCTACTTGTCCATTTTCTGGTTTATCACAAAAGTGCAAATGGGGTGGCTGGTCAGGCAACGTCTGCCGTGAATTCCCCCAGCCACTTTCTCACTATTCCACACAGAGTCCAAGCACACTGGTAACCAATTATGGTTTTGTTATAAAAGATCAACTTAACAACATAGTTTACACTAAAGGTGATACAGAGGTCACTGGAAAATGATCATAAAATATTTTTGTACATAAAAGTAAGTACTTTTCAAGATATATAAATGTGGCAAGTGGTAGCATATTTTACATATGTGTTCTCATATGTTGTTTCCTTGCCACAAGGACAGAAAGTTTCCTTTAGAGTCTCATTTACCAGGCGACAAAACGTCAAAACGTCGACGAGGTCGAACACAAAAGGTTTGAACGTTATCACCTTCGCTGCCTTTACAGAAAAACGATTCCTGCCATATTTCGTCGTCACAATTCTTTCAACTTTGTAATACAAAGCTTAACATGTTATTTAGTCATTGAGTTATAAGCATATTCACAGAAAAATAAATCTAAACAATTATGTGTTATCAATATGCCACTTTACATATATATATATATATATATAATATATATATATATATATATATATATATATATATATATATATAAATGATAATACACATATATATATATATATATATATATATATATATATATATACACACATATATATATATATATATATATATATATATATATATATATATATATATATATATATATATATATATATATATATATATATATATATATATAGTAACTCACATTTGTGGCTTAGTATCTGTGAATATAAAACAGTTACACGTGACAAATAATGACAAAGATTCACACACACACACACACATATATATATATATGAAATTTTTTCCATTATTTGTCACGCTTGAATGTTTTTATATTCACAGCCACTAAGCCACAAACGTGGTTCACAGAGGCAAAGAGAACTAGAACGAGAGAGAGCCGGAATTCATTATTTTCCCCCTTTTCCGGTTTATTATTTTTTTTTTAAGTCATTTGATCCTTGTGCGTTCATCACTATTTCACGTCAACAATTAAACAAATATTCTATACAAAAAAAGAAAAAAAAAAATAAACAATGCCTGAGAGAATAAAATTTTTGTCTCAAAATGCTGTGTCATGAAATTTGTTGTCGATGTAGTTTGTTTTGATTTTACCCAATGCAGTCATCATTATTTATTATGGAAAAGGCCACCAGAAAGAAGTCAGAAAAATTTTACTAAACGCAAAGCGTGGCGACATTTGTAGACGTTTTAAAGTACAATACAAAACACACGCTATGCAGTGCGCTATGTAATATTTCACAGAAGCAAAGGTCATTTTCTGAAGAGTTACATGTGGACGGTGTTCCTGCTAAATGAGTTCAATTTCGAAGTTTCCTCCTGGTTGAAGAGGAACTACAATAGAATGCTACCGGGTAACATGAGAACTCAATGTGAATGTGAGCGTTAAGCTTTTATCATTGCTAGGGAGTCTGAACAGTCTGATGTCTCTGTTGAAGCCTTCGTTAAGGAGACATTTATTGACAGCTTTTGCTCAGTATTGTTCTTTGACGATCGCTCAAAACAGAATAGTTTGAATATGAGGTGATTCTCATCCAGTGTATGTAGTACCTTTGTGTGGTAAGCAATAATAAAGGTTTCATCTCATGATGTTAGTTATCATCTTTAAGAAGAGGTAAACAGATATTTTACCTTGCATTTGATTCAACTAACTTCATTTTAATAAGTAAACTTCCTTTTTTTTTTACACCTGTCAGTCTGACTTTGAAAGCTTGAGTCTTTGAGCTTCATTTTGCTTTCCTGACGTCAATTTGCTTTTTGACGGGAAATTCTTCTGCGGGGGTTAACTTCTGGTTCCATGGCTAATACAAGGACATCATTTTAAGACGCCGGAGGGTAATCAAGATATTACAAGATATTTCTTACTTTTATTATCAGGAGAATGTGACGCGCGTTTAATTAATGACCAAATCTCATGGTATAGCGTAAGTTGTAGCATCATAGCCTTTTATAATGAATGTTGCAGAAGCTTGAGCACATCCCTTTCTAGAAGTTAATTTATGCTGCTCTCACTACTGAAACGAGTTGTGATTTCTGAGGTAGTTTCGAAGGCTTGCAAGGGACCATCCCATAACAATAAAATAATCAAGTATCAGTATATTATACGTTGATGTCCGATGCACATCGATGTCAACCTCTGGACAATCCACCAGCTGTGGATAAAATTGTGTTTTCTGCAAGTTTCAAACCCCTCCACTTATTTCCCCATTAACAGAGCAATGGAAGCGACTCTATAATCTGTAAGCTCTCCTACAACATAGAGAAAAATCCCCACTGATATTTTTGTCAAGTATAATTGATCACGAGCGAAAGCTCTTACCCGTCAAGGCTGGCATTGAACTTAGTATCCACTGGCAATGGAGGTTGTTGCTTGTCCTGGTTAAAAGTCAGGCTTATCTCCTCAACGGTCTACCATCGATATCCACGATGTCTATAGTGTGTGCGCGTGTCTGTGTGTTTGTATAAAAATATTTATTGTAGGCAACGCTTAATAGCTTCAGTTTAACATCTCCCAAGAGTGCCTTTTATTTCATATTAAAGACCAAAAAATATCGCACTTGTTTTTTCTCCTTTAGTTTCACAAAATAACACCGAAGAGGAATCCGCTCTCGAGGGAGTACCTCAGGGCTCGTGTTTTCCAGCGAAATGTCACTCGCTTTGCCAACTTTTGCCTCCCAGGTCTCGCCCCCATTTTGACAGCATTCTTTGTTTCTTATTCTGCATGATGTTTGTTAGTAAATTAGTTAAATAATTTCATTTATTACTAAAGATTTTGTTTTGAAAATTTCTCGGGTGGTGGATGGGGGGATGGGGAATGCGTTCGTGAATCTACCGATAACCCTATTTTAATTCACATTTCCTTTATCAGTAATTTGATATAAATAGAGTGCTCAATTTTTCTGTTCCTGCAAAGCATTTCTTGATATCTGTTGACGCCTTCCTCAGGACAGGTCGATTCTACTTTTTTCATTTTTTAGAGTTAAAGATAAGTTCTTATAGTCGTATCGTATATTCTGAAATGACATCATTAATCCCGGCTATTCTCTTGGTACTTAGTGGGTCCGCACTGGACTTAAATTTGAACATTGCTATTGAGTTTCCTTTCCATTGTTGCATGGAGGAAATTATGGGTAAAATGATTTCCGTAAAGATGAGAAACGTCCCTTTGTGATGACATTGTGATCTGTATTAATTTTGTGTAATTTATTCATTTATGTTTATCCCAAAATATTTAATTCGCTCCATCTCTCAACTCTAACCATGCTGATATCTATTTAATCGATATTAATTCGATAGTAAACAAACAACAGTCATCTAAAAGTCACTTGTAAAGCTCACATTCATGAAGCTATGAAGACTCATTTAATCCTGGCAGACAGACCTCTTTCGAGTGAAAAGAAACGAGGAGGTCACAGTAACAAAATGGAATTTCCGCACTGACAGAATTCATCGCACACTTACACGCAGAGAAACACCTGAGGGGAAAATCAATTTAGGACACTGGTGTCTTTCCTGGGATGGATTAATTGAAGATATTTTGCAGATGACTTCTTTTGTATTAATTGATTGATTGATTTAATATCATCATTTAGCATTGTACAAAGGTAGCCTTTGATACCTCAAGTAAACGAAGCTTCTTTATTGGGAAGGTCATGAATTTACTTTCCTAAATGTATTGAGAAAGAATTTTTATTCAAAATCAACAAGAAAATCTACAAAATGAAGGAAATTCCGAGACCTTGCTCTGAGTCTCGTAGATGAAAAAGAGCTGGTTACTGAAGAAGCTAATTAAGATTAGAAAAGGCCTTGATGGTCTGGGGACTTCAGCCTCTTCAGTGGTGACGAAGGGAACGGAGGAGGACCTTTCTCAGGGTTTTACTCTAAATTGAGGGATTTTGGTGAATGAGAAAAAGTTTTGGGGGGCTAAGTGTGAGACTCGTACAAACAGTTGGAATAACAACATTCTGAGACTTTCAATTCCAACTTGAACTCCAGCTGCTTTGAATATGCATTTGTTTGTGTATTTCCTTTAAATGCACATAGTAGCTATTTCCTTCTATCTCCTATTCAAATGGAAATAAGAAAAGTTACAGGACCGAAACAATATGTCGCATTAACTGATAAAATTGATCGTAAACAGCAAGAGAGGAAAAAATCTACGAATAGTTGATGTCAGAAAAGTTATTCTTTTAATCAACAAACAAACATGAGAAAATGGAAACTTTTTTTTTTGTCTTAGAAAAGGATTACTAAAGGTCAAAGATTTCTTCGTAGGAATAGAAATTCGGTAAGATTCAATTCGAAAGCTTATTGCGGGTAAGTTTTCCAGTATTAATTGATTGACTGAAATAGCACCATTAACTGATGCCGTGTGGAAACCGAACTTGACACATACAAAAAACTACAATTTATTTGCTGTAAAGGTGATGAACCGGCACTCAGCAATCACATAATTTCGTGAGCTGGGTAGTTTCACTGCTATTTTTGTATAGTGCCCGATATTCCTGAATATTTTATGAACTGGACTAAGGTACCCAGTTCATTGATGAGATCAACAGGTGCAAAGTAGATGTTTCCAAAAAGATCCGCGGTTGTTTCCCCCCATATGGATCGATCTTGTGCCTCTCACTGGTCCTGTCAAGTCTTTGACCCTTGCCTTGCAGGGCTCAGGTTTAAGTATCTTTGACAGAAGGTGATAATTCCAGAGAAGAATAAATAACAAATTCTCTGACCTAAAGCTAATTGTTTCCTGTCTCTCAGGATCCTGAGCGATTACACCAATAAATACAAAGAGTCCTGTTCATTGATATAATACCAATTTCAAGTTCGTTCAACGGTCTTTCACGGTGCAAACATTGAGTGGCTATCAACGGAATTACGAGGTAAAGGAGGGGGAATGATGGAATCAGGGAAGGACACTTACATGAAGTGAATCACGAGGAAAGGTAGAGAGGACAGAGGAAAAAAGTAGGAAAAGAAGTAATGAAATTCTATTGATGCTTACTTTATCTACCTTATTTTGTTGCTCAAAGGAAGAAGCCTTCATTCTGCAGTGGATGAGAACAAGAAAACTAATCAATGACCACTTAATCTAAAACAGATCAATCTCTGGCAGAAGCAAACGTCGAACAGTGTTCCAGCAAAAGAGGGACACATGATCTAAAACAGATTGCGTTGATTTAGAATTTGGATTTTGCGTTGATGTTGCGTAGTCTACAGTAGAAGCAAAAGTGTGCTTCACTTTCCGCTTCCTTTTAATTGACTTCCTTTGGATCGTGGGGTGATTTCGCACTAAAAGCAGCAACAACGGAAGTTATCTTCTTCAGGTGAAGAGACGAAACAGGCATGTGAAGAATGTGAAGAGTCGTCCCTCTGTTAGGAGAGAGAGAGAGAGAGAGAGAGAGAGAGAGAGAGAGAGAGAGAGAGAGAGAGAGAGAGAGAGAGAGAGAGAATCCCTAATATAAATAGCTCTTACTATTTTTTTAACATTGTTCGGGAATGAAGTTAGTAACAAGAAAATATCCAAATGTTGACTTATGTATCGACTGAAACTAATCATAAAAAAACCTGCATTAATGTGGAAAAACAACGATAGCTGTCTCTCCCTTTGAGTGCCTTTTGAATCTCACAGCAGTCTGAGATCATTGCAACTTTTTATCACAGCAGCTGCAAGAAGTTCCAAGTTGTCCCGTGATTGGTGAGACACTTCCAGGGAGTCTGACAGATTCCCTGCCCCTGAGGAGAGCACGTCTCTGGAATTTCCAGTGAAAGCATAAACGCATAAAGATAATTCATTTTCGAATTGCATTGTCACCTTCATTATTTACGGTTACCTTATTTCATTAATATTAAAAGTACATTGTGTACATACATTTATACACATACATGCACTCAACCTCAAACACACATATATATGCATGCACATACATATATATATCATATATATATATATATATATATATATATATATATATATATATATATATATATATATATATATATATATATATATATATATATATATATATATATATATATATATATATGTATATGTGTGTGTGTATATATACATACTGTATGTGTGTGTGTGTGCTGGCAGCAGGGAACACCCTTCCTGGATTAGATATAAGGTTTGGTGCCCAAGTGTGTGATTTTTTGTATGTGCAGTCGTTAATTATGTTTTCATATTTTTTCCTCAATGGTATTTCATTATGGAAGTTAATTTAGCAACATCATATGATTTTGGTTCATATCATATATCTATGTGCACACTGTGGAAAGATAAAAATAAATAAACAGATTAAAAATGAAAAAAAGGATGGGGGGGAACCTCGTTGTCCTCTGAGGCTCCTTTCTGCCGTCGTCATATTTCAGAGATAATCGTTTTGACCTGACACTATCACATAGTATGGAAGGGAGCCAAGAGAGGAGAGGAATGACCCTCGTAGCCATTTCTTCTTTGCTTTAACGGCTCATGTTTTATGTAACACTGGCTTATCAGAGAGAGAGAGAGAGAGAGAGAGAGAGAGAGAGAGAGAGAGAGAGAGAGAGAGAGAGAGAGAGGTGGGGAAGTGGGGAAGAGGAAAGAGGATCTACCGAGGTAAATAATAAGAAAAATTACATCTTGTGGAGCCCATACAGTGATACGACTATGGCATATTCAGATCTCCTCAAACTGAGAGTTGAGCCAGATTTAAAAAAAGAAACCTTTCCTCTTTCTACTGCAAAGAGAATCATTCCACAACAAGAAAGATAATTTTCCTGAGGTTAAAATAACATAGACCATGATCATCAATGGTAAGCGTGTTTTGAATATTTAGAGATATCGATCCTTTAACCCTGAATATTCAGTATAAACATATCGAAAAGTCCTGGTCTTTCAAAATTCACGAAAGGGAGCTTCGCTTAGAAGTAGATGCCCGTTTCTCAGGCTTTCTTATATGAATAAATCATTGCATCAGTGGTAGTCATTTCATGAACTGACTACCACTAATACAATGATTTATTCATACAAACAAGCCTGAGAAACAGGCATCTATTTCTCAAGCAAAGTTTCCCTTTAGCAATTTTAAGGGACCAGAATCAGGAGATTATTGCATGGGCGTAAATTTTGACCTAATCTCTCCAGTTTAATCGTTTTTAGATAAACTAACTATTTCAGTTCAATTTACCTTGAGAAGGCATCGTTATTTATGATTAAACTAATTATTCTCAAACGATGTTCAGAGCTTTACTGAAATTTCTCGTTTCTATAATATTCAAGGATGCCAACGATCTCTGTCATCAAAACATGACATTTCATTCACTCATCACAGCTGTCATTAAAACTGCAGAAAACGTAAGCAGAGAATAAAATCTGTAAGTATCTATTTCCCCATCTATCTACCCATTACTCTCCGTTGTGTACTGGGAAACGTTTCCCTACAGTAACACCATTGCACAAGGGTTCATTGTTATTAATTTCGCCATTGGTCAAAAGCGTCAAGTTATTCAATCATTAACCTTTATGTACATTTTCAAACGTAATCTTAAGACCTGTAGGCATCCCCTCCCGGCCGGAAGCTGTGTCTGCATTTTTATTTTTAAAACAATCCAAGGGGGTCAGGGAAAGGCATTATCCATTTACATTTTATGACAATAGGCCGACGTTTCACAACTCATCGTAGTTGCATTTTCGATGGTGGAAATAGCGAACATGGCGATCAGTAAAACAATAATATTAGAACTACAATAAAGCATTCAGAATAAAATGACTAAAAACTTCACTAAAAGAACAAGGAAAACATCGACGCTCATTCTGAAACTTTATGGCAAGCTGTGGTGAGCAGTAATTGCAACGCATGATTATTGCTGTGAAGGACAATGAGTGTATAATCTGAGTTAATAATACAACAATATTGAAATAAAATATTCATATAAAATCATTACACCCAGAATTTTGTTGATTGGTTATGCTGTAAATGGAAAAAAATATTCGATATGAAGTTTGGTGACCAGCAACTCGGTGGCAGATATTCGTATTCATTCAGCGATTAAGAAGATAACAAACAGCTTGGCTGGCATGCTAACTAAGCCATGAATAATGTATTTTATATCTCCTGCAAACTCAGATTATGTTTGTTTCGTGATGGAAGGACGCATTCATAATTATACCCGAGAATTAAACCCTTGAGTTCAATTTGCAATCTCATATTTGCACTGCCAAGAACATCCGCACTTCATTAATACAAACACAAGCGTCTAACTCACGGAATCGTTCTGGACCGCATTAAATGCAAATGGTAGTGGTTATTAGTCTGAATCATAAGAAAATACAGAAATGTCGCTTTCATTTAATTCACCAAGGGCCGAAGTTAGTCCGTCTGTATATAAATATCAATAATTTCTTAGACAACCTTTATTTCTTCCTTTGGCTAAGTGTTGCAAATCATTTCGTGTTTCTTAACATAACCCTGTTTTGCCCGTCTTCATGGATGAACTTGGCTGAAAACAGAGGCACATTTCTCCTTTACTTTGGAGTTTGGCCTTCTGCTTCCCGTTGGAGATTTCGAAAACTTGTTCTTCAGGATGAATAAAATCCCCAGTTTGAGTGCCGGTCATATTTCCCACTTTCTCGGTGAGAGAGGTAGCTTAAAATCTCTCTCTCTCTCTCTCTCTCTCTCTCTCTCTCTCTCTCTCTCTCTCTCTCTCTCTCTCTCTCTCTCTCTCCTTTCGCATCTAATATTAGCTAAAATGAATTGAAAACGGTTACCGCACGGTAGTTGAAAATTGTTCTGATTTCCAAAGCTTCCTAATATGTATGCCGGGTGTTTATAACTAACTGTAGGAGAATTTGCGTATTTCATGAAAATTCGCGCGTTCCTCAGGCGTTGGCATCTCAATTTCAAGAAAATCTCCAAATGAATTTTTAGCAACTAACTACTGTTTCGGTTACGATGAAATACATTCAGAGAATTGCACGGGAAATCGCAAAATACAGTCTATTACTTTATCATCCTGAAGTCGACATAAAAACCCATGTTCCTGTTTATTTGAAAAACTTTTTTCTTCAAGAAAGAAAAATCCGGTCGCTGTATAAAAGGCTCTGACGAATTTTCTCCGCAAATATTTTTGGAGAAGAAGAGAGCAGCTTCAGTAATACGACCCCAACCCTTCCCCGATATTAAAAATACCCTGCAAATAACGTTTATTGTAATTGTGTCAGTGTGCCCAGGCGCTTTCATTTCCTCTCTTTCTTAAATGGTACGGAGGCGGCTTTAAATGAATGCTTTTATTTTCGTATGTGGGATTATTTTCACCCTGGACATTTAAAGTAGGAAAATCTCTTCTAAAAGTATACTGGAATTGTGGTTTGCCAGTAAAAGTGGTCAAGTGTTCAAGAGAATGAGCTCTCTGAAGTGGACCTCTGGACTCAATTGGCCAACAGAGATTTTCTAGACGCTGGGTTGACTACCATGAGGTGAAGTATGTATTTGATATTCATTTACACAAGTATTATTATTATTATTATTATTATTATTATTATTATTATTATTATTATTATTATTATTATTATTATTATTATTGTTGTTGTTGTTGTTGTTGTTGTTGTAGGGGGTAAGCCATTCCAAAATTCGAGTTTGAGGAGTTTTTGTAAGAATGACAACTGATTGTGTTTCAGGTCTTTACAAATTCACCTCAGACCCTCCTATTCAATCGTCTTTATATTCTGCAGACGTTTGTTTGATACTGTTGACGTTTCTTATTGCTATTATTATTATTGGCGGATTTGTCACTACTGTAGTTAAAATAATGTCAGCCGCTAAAGCCAGATATTAAAGGCGACTGAAAATCTAGACAGAAAGTGACAGTGTCTGAGTTACTGGTACATGTGACTTTACATGCCAGCTCTCTCTCTCTCTCTCTCTCTCTCTCTCTCTCTCTCTCTCTCTCTCTCTCTCTCTCTCATGGAAACGTAATACCAATGAATGACTCGAACACGGACTTTGCAATAGCCCTTTGACCTTTGGACGAATTCCGATTTAGACAAAGTCCTTTCCTAATATATAGTGTTGAGTCTCGTTCAGAATGTTTTGTACGAATAAGGCTGAAGGCTACAGTTGCAAGATGATGCTTATAATTAGCGGAAACCCGGCAGCTCATATTTGTATCCATTCAGCATTAAGGAGCTGACAGCTAGACTACCTGAATATTTTCAACAGATTTTCACTCAAGAAAAGCATTTGCTGAGCTAATTGGTCTTGCATATTGCTGTTGCTGCCTTGGTTCGGTTAGTTTGGACGATCTGTGTATACCTGTGTGTTTTCATTTATCGAATTTAGCCTTCCCCACTTGAGATGAATTTACACATTGGGAGAAACATACTACACAGTTGTCGATGTCAGTCTCTCTCTCTCTCTCTCTCTCTCTCTCTCTCTCTCTCTCTCTCTCTCTCTCTCTCTCTCTCTCTCTCTCTCTCCCCATGAACACTTGAATTCAAGATAAACCAAGAGACGATCAGAGAATTTATCCACATAATGCTTTTATCTTTATATGATAACAACTGAAAAAAAAAATCCGGATAGAAAGTATAGAAGAATTAAATAAAATTCAAATATCGCCTGAGCCACAAGCGAGGAATGCGGATCCAAGTTCTCGCGTATAGAACGTGTCTAGGCTTGGCAATCAGATGGAAAGATTGTATGTAACAGCAATAACAGCCTTGCAGAGGCACTGCAGCACAGTCCTGGACAAATAACTGGATTTTAGGAGACGCTATAAGAGCAGAAGGAAAGTAAATAGAGAAACCAGACACGTCTAAATTGATCCTTAAGGAAAGAAGTTTTGGTTCTTGAGAGAATTGATGTTCTTGAAGAAGAGGCATGGTTAGCGAAGAATGTCTTTTTCAGTTTCCTGTAAAGAAAACTTTTGTGCCGGCTTTGTCTGTCCGTCCGCATTTTTTTCTGTCCGCCCTCAGATCTTAAAAACTACTGAGGGTAGAGGGCTGCAAATTGGTATGTTGATCATCCACACTCCATTCATCAAACATACGAAATTGCAGCCCTGTAGCCTCAGTAGTGCTTATGTTGTTTTAGATTAAAGTTAGCCATGATCATGCTTCTGGCAACGCAACAACACAGGCCACCACGGTCGGCTGAGAGTTTCATGGGCCGCGGCTCATACAGCATTACGAGTATACCGAGACCACCGAAAGATAGATCTATTTTCGGTGGCCTTGATTATAAGCTGTACAGAAAACTCGATTGCCCCGAAGAAACATCGGCTCATTTATTACTTGTTTCTTTTGCTTCTCGTTCATTAATGAAAAGCAAAATTACGGTAATGAAGATCATTTTTATGGAAAAATTTAGTGAACACGATTTTTTCATACTAACTAGTAAGACTCATGTTTACAGTGGTATCATTTTTCTATTTTTAAAAAGAACATCCTGTGAAGCTTATTGTGAGATCCCGCTTGTAACAAAGCCTCTTCCCCGATTGGGTCTTTGTGGTGAGCTGCCTCTTGTAGACGGAAAGAGCAGCACGATAAATAGGAACATAAGTAAACTCCTGCATACTGGTGAATGTTGTTGGAATTTTAATTATCATAAACTATAACGACATCTTAGGTTTGCGATGTACTTTCACTGTTCCAATGTTAGTAGTAGGGTGTCCTCACATACTCACACTATATATATATCACACACACACACACACACACACACACACACACACATATATATATATATATATATATATATATATATATATATATATATATATATATATATATATATATATATATATATATATATATATATATATATATATATTCCTGTGTATACTCCTTGTAAATTAAGGTCTTCTTTATGAAGTTTTCTACCAGAAGTCTATTACATCACTAATGGATATAAGAAATGTTTTGAAATAAATATTGACATCATTCGGATAGTTTAAATGAATAACATTGTCGTGAATCGTTGAGAGAAAACGTGATTATAAACCTTCAATAAATGTTGCAGAAGTTAATGTACTGTTCATTCACTATGGTTAATGAGGTGAATCATTAATTCTATAATAAGAATAAATGATTTTAAAATAGTTTGTAGACCTGTAGCACTAGTGAGCAAATTTCTCCTAAAAGACGAAAAAAAATAATTTGGACATAAACCCCATCACGGCTGTTAAGAGTTTGAAGACCACTGACACACACCAAGAAGAACATCTGAGCTGATTTTGACAATACCAGTTTAAATGTGATGCAGAATGCTTTAAACTTGTGTTATTTCCAGCTGTATGATGTTTGAAAATGTGTATGAACATGTGCACAGGAACTCACTGTGGATAAACTGGTTTTGATTTATATAATCATTCCCTGCATTGAATAAACTGACTCTCATAAAGGACCCTATTCCTGAAGTGGGAAAAAAGTGTATTGAATAAAAAGAAAAGTGTCATTGCTATTAGTGAACCCAATTAACATTATTGTTTTGCATTCTCAGACCAAAGTGTTAAATGCAGGTCTCATCTCTTTTCATTACACAGTCGTTAATTTCAGGATGAATTAATCATCACATCTCCATAAATAGTGTGTAAATTTACTACGTTGGAGGATCGAAATCAGAGAGGAGGTTCATGGAAACAAGCTATGAGCAAGAATTCGTCTTCCAACAGGCCCCTCAGCTGCTGTATGAAACCTGGTTTCTCTATTTTTAACATACACTTATTTTCAGAGCCAGAATTGCAGTAAAAGGAAAAAGGAAACAAACTAAAGACTGGTGTGAAGAATCTTTAGGTTGCAAGTAGTGTATTTCGCAAATGAAGAAAAAACGGGAGTGGGAGTCCATCTCCGTTGTATCTTTGGTGCAGACTTGTAATCTTGTCCTTTGGGAATAATGAAACTCTGCAATTAGTTATACACTACAGTTATAGGGGACCTCAGCATGAAAGAGGGTATTTGGGTGAGGGAAACTACAAAAGTTTCCTCCCATTCCAGTCTAAGTTTGGTCTTTCTGATGTTATGGTTCATAAAAGACTTATTGAAGAATCCAGGGTATTAAGCAGCTGACCAGTTATAGTAGTAATAGGAGAGAAAAAGCAACTATACAGTAGATTTTCGTTGCTCACAACATTCATTTATCTTAATTTCTCAGTATTGTATTGGTCTAGATCTAGGTGGGTCGAATCTTTTGGTAGGTGGACCTTGCCCCTGCTTAGATTGTTTATAAACACTTATCCTTGTATTTCACCTGTCCCCAGTGTTTTCCTTTTGCTATTATCTGATGATGATATCAGTATGATACTATTTATTTGGACTGAAATGAAGGTCAGGAACCTTTAAAATGAAAAAAAGAATCATATCTTCAACCAGAAGGATTATTATTTTGATAAATTTGTTAATGTTGTTTGCAAATAATAAATTATATTATAATTTAAAGCATTAACATAAAAAGACACGAAAGATACTGATAAAACTCATTTTAATATAACAATTTTCTTAATTAAGGAAAGGACAAATGGCCAGTTAAATGTATGCAAAATGCAAACACATTTTATCAATGAAGATTTTTCTTAAAACTAGCTGATAAATCTCTGTAAAAATTTGATACTTAATCATTGAATTCATTTTGATACTCCATAATAGGACCTTTGAACCGAACGGGTATTAAATGACAAAAATTATAACTAATAACTAATATTCACTGCATTCCAACCAAACTTTAAATGCAGGTGAGCATCTCTTTTCATTAAAACCAGTCTTTATCTTTCTGTATGAAGTAATTGACATGATTCCTAAAAAAATTCGATGGTCGTCAGAGAAGAATTAGGAAACAACCTAAAAAAAAGTTCCAAAAGTCCCCTCAAATTTCCATTTTAACTCCTTCATCAACAAGCTACAGAAAGAGATCACTTATTTTCACAGCAATTAGTGAAAAAACGAACTCATGCTAAAGAGATGAAAATTCATAACTTTCCAAAATGAAAAAAAATTGATGACTGAGAATAGTGATTTTGCCAAAGCAAACTGAACCCTTTAGGTTTTTGAAAACAGCAGTTTAACATTAAATGAGTCACAAAAGTGCATCTTATGGGGCCTGATGCCATAATGAGCAACATAGATTTTAGTGCTGAACTGAAATCTGGCGTTTGTAGAGACTAGATATTAACATTAGAATGACTGCACTTTCATCTTCCCAGCCTGCAGGCATCCTTTTGCTGGAACTGATATTTTATGGGCTGCAATCTGTTTATGATACCTGGGTTATTGAAGTCTCACTTCCATCTTTGGTAAAATTTTTCACTTAGGAATGGACAAATACCAGTCTAGTATTTTTTAAGACTTTTATCCAGTACTTTTGTTAAAACTAGCTGATAGATTTTGGCATCGTAGATGCGAATCATTTTTTAATATGAATGATTAAATTATTATTATTATAATCTATTATTACTTTATTATTAAGGTATTATTATTATTATTATTCTTGTTGAAATTGTTGACATTGTTGTTGTTGTTGTTAGTGTATTGCTAAAATTATGATAAGGTTCACTGAGGAGATTTCCAGTAAGTTACTAAAAGAAATCGTCCATCAAGATATAAATTCCTGCTGTAACACACTGGCATGAAAACGATTTTTATGTGATTATTTGAAAAAATAATGATCATAAATTGGCAGTCAGACATTTAAGACCGCAGAATGAATTACTATCTCGATAAATAACACCCTTTATTATCATTTTTGCTCTTCGTGCAACAAGGGTAAATGGTAATGACAATGACATCCAGATGGTTTAAAAATAATCAAACACCTATTTCAGGCTAAATGAAAATTGCAAGTTTCCGATTCAACAAGTAACCAGAAAACAGCCCCAGGTTTAATATCATTCATCTTTATTTGATGTTCATGATGCTGCAACAACAAATTAATTTCCATTGCAAAGCAGCCAATCCCATTTATGACCTCAGATCAAAGTGGTGCCAGAAGAGGAATAATCGCAATAAGATTCAGCATGAGACAAAAAGGATTCACTTTCTGTCCAGTTTGACGCGATGCTTGGCGTTTGACCATCATTTTGGTTTTTGATTTCCTCTTTATTAAAGAGGAGCAATGATTTCAGCTTATGTAAGAGTCTAAAAGTTTATCTATTCTGTAACAGGAACCTTCCCTCGAGGATAAAAACACCATTTCCAGAGTTTTCCCGCCTTCCTCCTCCTGCCACACATGTTTGTTTGACTCCTCAAGACTTCCTTTCCAAGAACTTTTAGCCAATGTTGGTCATCATAAGAAAGGAGGCGATAAAGGGATATTTTCAGTAATGACAGAAATAAGATGTTTTTACCAATGAAACAAGGAAATAGGTCGTTCTTCTCAATTATTTTCGGAAATGACGGCATCATCAGCGGACTCGCGGAGTTTATTTCTGTTTAAACGCTCGATTTTTTCTCCTGAAAATTTATGTTTTTCCAGCAATGAAAGTGAGAACTCCCAGCAGTCAAACATTAAATGGACTGTTTTGTTTCCTTATTATCCATCAGCATATAAGCATCTCTTATATCAAATATATATATATATTATAGAAACTTTCCGCATGTATATTATATTATTTTTTTCTTTCTTGTAATAACAATCCTCAGTTATGTTTAGGTAAATACCAGTAATGTTAAAATAAATATTCTATAAAGCAATTATTAAAATGCCTATTTCACGTTTTAGGTAAATTCTTTGCATTTTTATTTCCATCTAAATAGGTTTAGTAATCATTTGGTTATTAGGGTGTATTTTTTCTCAAAGAAGTTTTCTGTTATTTCAAAATACTTTTTCAGAACTGTTCTTTTGCAATATTTGGGAATCAGACACACACTCCTTAGGGCATGAAATAAAATGAAAATGATCTTTTGGATGCCGACAAGTCACTAGGGAGCATCCAAATTGAAAAATTCAGTAACTCGCAAGTTTTTATGAAATAAAATTATCTCTGGGAAAAAGAGAAAATGATTTTATATAATTGTTTTCTGTTTTTTAAGCATTCTGATTCAAGGTTTTAATTGTTGAATAATGACTTATAATATTTGCTCATTTGTACCAACGATTAATACAGTAACGATAAGTTTTTCAATAATAAAATTTGATGGTCAATGAATCATATCTCATGCAATGTTTGGGTATTGTCTGGACACGAAAATTCTGTGAGCATTTATGAAAGAAAAATAATGTTCCCAAGGGAACAAAAGCCTTTGAGTTATCATGTTAAGTTAAGTATATCTTAGTTTAACCAGACCACTGATTGATTAACAGCTCCTAATCAAAATTAGATTTTTTTCATTTCTACGTTAAAAAAGTGATTTGCATCAAAAGACATATTGATTAAAAAATGCATAATTGAAATCGTTTGTTTTGCCATCCAGTAATGTCAATAATCTTCAGACATGGATGCATCAAATCTTTTTGACATCAAAACTCAGCCCAACAATTTTTCAAAATCCTGATATCAAAATTTTGATCTCGAAACTCAGGTTTGAACGTGTAGACTTCCAGAACCAATCCATTACCTAGCCGGGACCACAGAAGGATGAAATATTGAAACAATATCGTCAATGAGACCAAATTAAATCTTTGCGACTTAAGATAGAGATCATTCAGTCAAGATCATTGAGGTTAATTAAGGACTAGTTGGTTTCTTGCTTCTTTCTTGCCAGAGAATTTCAAATTAAATCAAAACCTTTATTCTCAGCGCAGATCAGACTGGCATCCAGATCCCAAATTCGATGAAAAGCTGTCAGTTTCTCAATGAACTTTAGTCACCTTCCATTCTCTAAATAGACCCAGCCTTTGTCCGTTTTGTCAGTAAAAGACAAGGGTTACTCCCAGTGCCCGACTATTGAACAAGAAAATGACCATTAGGTAATCACAGTAACGAGATGGTGATTTGAGGAAATGATTACTAACAGCTTTTTCATGGGGAATAATCGAAAAAAAACTTTTATGTTTTATTCCGATAACACATGATTTCAAAAATATCTTTCAGAACATTAAGAAAAATTTAGGAATTTATCTTGATCTGTTTTAGGCATCGTTATTCCTTTTAGAGGCTAAAATCATTATTATTATTATTAATCTAAGAAGATTATTATTTTATTATATTCTTAAAATATAAATGAGAATATTTAATGAAAATGTGATGCCATAACATCCCCTTTATTCCCTCACTGCTTTCAAGAATTTGTTCTAGTCTCAGCCCAAAGCCTCGTTTTGACACTCTCTGTCAGCATGCTACTCCCTCTGTCAAAATCCCGATCAAATGGCAATGTAACATTTCTATAGATATTTATTTAGGCATCCACAAGGTGGATTGTCTGTTTCTGTAAACGTTCTTGAGTCATTATTCTTTTTGAGACAGAACTCAATTTGCCATCTACAGTTTTATCCTTCAGTACAGTAATTCGATATCTGGCCACTTCTCGGGAGGAGGTTGTGATTCGTTGTTCATTAACAAGTCTTTAAATTCCTAAGATTTTAGTTTGAACATAAAAGTTTTTCGGTAATTTTAATTAGACCACGGATAAGAAGGAAATTCTCCAGTTTTCTGGCTGCACATAAGAAATTTCCTGAAAAAAACTTGTTAATCTGACAAATGGAAAATGAACAATAATCAAACAGCATCCCTGTGAGATTTAGCCAGAAATCGAATGCATTATTTGTCACTAATTCAATCATCCTATTCAGGGACAAGCAAGGTAGTTCAACCACCGGGTGAAAATGGAAGATTGACTCCAGTTTAAGAATTCAAACACTGGTTGCGTTTTAAACTTATGTCTTGGTCTGCTGAAGCTTGATGCTTTTGTAATTAAAAACTGATTGTTGATAAATGGGAACTTTGGAAAATTACAGTTACCCTTTCCTGAGTTTATAGACTGGACCAGATTACCTTTTTGTTACAGTTACCATTCTTTGAGTCTCGTTTGTTTCTTTGACGATTCGGGAATAAACGTTTTAACTTTTTGTGTTCCTGCGGTTTTCATACATACTAAATCACGTGCAATCTCTGTGATATATATACATATATATATATATATATATATATATATATATATATATATATATATATATATATATAATATATATATATATATATATATATATATATATATATATATATATATATATATATATATATATATATATATATATATATATATATATATATATATATATATTATATACACACAATCAGATGGAAATATTTCCATCCTCGACGACATCCAAACGAGAAAATGAATGTAGTGTAAACCAGGGAATCTGAGCCTAATTGTTGAAGTCTTGAGTGTTTATGGACGTCTGTTCTTTCAACAAAACAGTCGTCTCATCCTTTATCATTTATTGTAATAAACGTTTCGTGTACCCTTAAACACATCATCAGTCTAGGTCAATTGAAAAGTACATACTAATGCTCTTAATTCAAAATAAAAGCTAAGTGTTTGAGTAAAAGCGAATGCTCTTTTTAAAATGACAAAAAGTGTTTTGAAAAAGGAAATATTTTCCCATTTCATTTTAAAAGAAATAACAAACTGAATTTTTATGGCTATTTTGATACTAATCCTCGTGCAGGTAAGATGACTTATTGCTGATGACATTTAGTAAAAAGCTAAACTCGTAAATATTATTTGTGTCTTCATTCTGCTTATGATTAATTCACTTAGATCAGTGCTCGTTTCTGAAGGCATTATCATTTCAAAATCTTAAGTTTTTTTTTTTTTTTTGGGGGTAATTCAAACATATTATTTCATGTTTTTTTTTTCTAGGAATATATAAGGAGAGAAAGCAATAAAAATTTGTCTTAGCTGCTTGAAAAACCGTCCTTTTCTTTGCAACATCATATTCATGGAATTCATTTCAATACCAGGAGTTCAGTCAATCTACGATTGATTTGAAATACTTTTAATGAGAAAAAAAATGTAATTTCACTGCAGAAACAATTTTTTTAATTATCTTGGCTTGATCATACCTCTCTTCAAGATGATATGGGACTGACTTTGGAAAGAAGCTAGGAGGGAAGGGTAGCATAGACCTCAAGAGTATAGTAGGTTCCTAGGATTAAAGGATTCTCAAGCTAAATCAACATTTGATCGCATCTTCCGGAGGCGGGACAGTGGGAAGTGTGGGGAAGGGGATGATAAGGAAGGGAGGGGGAGGTGGATGGAAGGGAAGGAGGAGGACACAGCTAAATTAACACTTTTGACTTTGGAAGGGGAGGAAGAGGAGGAGGGGATGTGTGGGGATGGGTGGGGAGGTGGAAGGGGATGAGATGGAAGAGGGAAGGAGAGGGGAGGACACAGCTAAATTAACACTTGACCGTGTGCTGGGGAGGGGGATGGAAAAGGGAAGGGGATCTGGGATGGAAGAGGGAAGGGGGAGGGGTTATATAGAAGATAGATTCTACCGAGTCAAAGAAGTTGTGGAAAATTCGAGGAGTTTCAAACAAATCCTAAGATACTGGGAGAGGTCACTGTAGGGTCACTAGAGGTCACTGCTGACCTACTGATCATGTTAGGTTGTGTTGTCACAGGGGTTGAGTAACCATGTAAAATTTCAAGTCCTTCGGACGAAGGGAACAGGTCGAAAATTGAGTTACAAGATTTGAGGACAGACAGAAAAGACAGACAGACACAGAAGACAGACAGTTAAAGACAGAAGCAGAATTAAATAAAAGATTATCTCGATGAAAAATGTGCTTGGCAATCAGTTAAAATATCTAAAAAATGCAGGTGAATAGGGAATTTTAAGATATCCCTAAAAGCCACAAATAAAGAGAGCTACAGTTTGATAGTTTCAAAACAAAAGAATACTTATCTTTGTGTTGATACAGAGAGAGAGAGAGAGAGAGAGAGAGAGAGAGAGAGAGAGAGAGAGAGAGAGATATGTTTATTCCTTCTGCAGTTTTTCAAACCATAGCAATAAAAACTGACATCGAAACCCGTTCCTTCGGTTATAACAACATATAAAAGAGAGAACGAACAATATTTCATCAATATGTGAATAGATATTGCAACACATAAATCTCCTCCTGGAATGTTTCGACATATATTGTATTTTTGCTTTCATCTTAACGCTGACGCTTTCAAATTCAAAGCATTAGTTGATATTGCATTTCGATACATTGTTCAGTTTATCGAATTTAATGATTTATGTGACTTTTTCTGTTCAAGGCTGCCAGGCCACAGGGCCTGGAATAATTTTGGGAATCACTTGCGAAAATATTTTGTATAAAATGAATATTTCATTTCTAAGGTTTGTGATATCTACGTAAATAAGAACTTCTGCAGGAGGCGTGCGAAGGATTGAGGTCCCAAGGCAATATTTGTATCTCTGTTCATGAATTTTTCCCTTTGAAAACCTTTGGTCGGAAAACTCAGTACAATTTATTTGTAAACTATGGACATTCCTAAGAGAGGAAGCACAGAGAAGGATAAGACTGCAATCGGGGAAGTTGAAGGAGCTGAGATAAAAAAGAAAATGCTGTGGATGGAGAAAGGACGAAAGAAAGCATTTTATTTCGTTCAATTTTTTAGATATAAAACTGTTTCTTATTACCGCAATTATCTGTGAATATGTATGAACTGCTTGCATGTGACTGAGCCAGAGATAAATGCGTACTATGTTTTTCTTATAGTAACACGCATTATTTTAGCAGATGCAGGAATTTTTTGGATGTTACTGGCCAATGCTATCGATGAGTTATTTTATAAAAATGAAAGCATGATTGAATGAATGAATCGGTCAGTCAAGAAATATTCACAGGTAGGCTATATGTCTTGCTGTGAACGTCTATGCAAATCTCTTCGTGTTGTTTTACAGTCTATTATTAATTAGAAAAGAACCAAATTGCCGTCTCAACCGTAGCGATGAAAAAGTTATAAGCAAAGTCAATTGTACCCTTATTGACGCTAACACACAAACATACTTACAAACTCCAACCGTGCGTTGTCAGAAGCAACTCGTGACACACACAAGTAAAGAAAAGTCCACGAACACATCATACTTGAACAGGATAACAGGACGCAACTATACTAACATTTGAACATTGTGACGACGGGTATGAGTAAGGGCCAGAGTTCACAGCTTACTAATTTATTCAGATTGTTTAAGATTAAGCCAGACTTGTGCTGGCACGGGCTCTTGCTCCTGGAGCAGCCCGTAATATTTATTCAGACAACAAACACACAGGTCAATAGCTCTTGCGAGCGGAAATGTAGCGCCTGACGTAAGGCAGGTAGAAACAGAGAGTAAACACAACCACTTGTGTTTGTTGGCAGATGGAAATATAATACGTATAAATCGGAACATAACACAGGACTGAAGTTAAGATACATATGGCTGAGAACTGACAGTGCAATGAGCATGATGATGCGATACATTTAATATGTGATAATAATAATAAAGGAGATATATGTACAAAAGATGCGCGACGGATGCTGTTTCTTTCGTGCGCTCGTTGGGCCGGTGGAACCCAAAACAACAGTGTTAACCTTGAATACAAGATACGTGATAACAAATACTGACAAATAGGTTACCTTCTTGAATGACGCCACCTTCGGTTGCGACATTTGCGTCCACGTATGACATGGTCATCAAAACATTGTGCAAACTTTGGCTAGACTACCCTGATCACTCCATCTTTTAGCTTCTTTACTAGCGCTAATAGAAATGAATTCAACAGTTACATATTTCTGTTACGATTGTTACATTTTGCTATGCATATAAATACACAACACACTACATAATCAATATATTAACTTTCACATGCAAGGCGCTGACATTATTTTAGTGTCTATTCTTCTATGTGTAAATCACAACATAGCTCCATATCATTTCATTTCTTCCTTTCTCTGAGAAAATGTTTATTGTCAAATTCCTCGAGGCTGAAAATCTTCATGACATCAAGAGATTTGTGGGAGGATTCCTCTCCTTGCCGTTGTCGGATGTTTTCTCTTATTAATCGTTCTTCGTAATGTCGTCCATCTTTAATACCAGTAAAACTGTACTGAATGAGTTTAAATGGGAAATTTACTCAACTGATCGATGAGATATTATAGTTTCCCAAAGGATGCATAAGTTCAAGGATAAAGAAATTTCTCAAAGATATTATGCTCAAAGGCACGTGGCGAGACAGGTAAGCATCTGATGTCCTTCCAGACACGATGCGACGATTGATGGTTATCCTTAGAGGATCTTTGGAAGATCTTTAGAGGAAGGACTTCTGGACAAGAAGGAAACTTATTGTTGGGATATTAATGGGATCACCGACCTCTGAAGCTTAGATGTGATTAAATTTTCTTATTAATCGCTGGATAAAGGGAGTTTTAAAAAAATTATTCTCTATTCTCTCTCTCTCTCTCTCTCTCTCTCTCTCTCTCTCTCTCTCTCTCTCAAGACGCAATACGACAGACTGACGAGGAGTCGGACTTTTCAATAGCCCTTTGACCTTTGGTCGTATCACGATTTTCACAAATGGCTTCTCTAAACTCTGAAGTCTCATTTCATCGAAAGTCTGTAAAAACAACTGTAAAAAAAAAAAAAAAAAAAACGGTGAAATGCGCAAATTTTCGTTCGCTACTTGTTCCGAGTCACATACTCTTTGAGAAAGAGAACACAAACTATAATCCAAATATATAATCTTAAACTAACTACGAGTGACAAGAAGTGAATACGCTGATTAAAAACTACGAAAACTTTTGCCGTGAGAAAGAGAACGCGGTATTTTCATAGTCATCAGAGGAAGAAACCAGGACAGTTTCCAGCGGTTCAGACTTTGTCGAGCAGTCTTAGTGTAACTTCTCTCTCTCTCTCTCTCTCTCTCTCTCTCTCATTTTCTTTCGTCGAAAAGAAACAACGCATTGCCAAACAACGTGTAGGCTATAAAAATCCAATTGGTAAAAGAACTGCACGGACATTCAATATCCATTCTCCTTTGTTTAAGAAGGTTTGACAAGAAAGATATAATTGCAGTATCGGTAGATGCTCCCAAGCTTCGTTTGTCTAACGTAAATCCTTTGCCGTTTTGTCCTATGAATTCATTCTCTGTCTGTCTGTCTGTCTGTCTGTCTGTCTGTCTGTCTCTCTCTCTCTCTCTCTCTCTCATGCGAAAGCAAAGCATATTCCGCTGGTTGCTGTAAGTCCTGTTGGCACGCAGCCCACTCCTCGAGATGGAAGCGGCATTGAAATGCAAAATCTGGGTCGAGGAATAAGTCTCGGGGCAAAGGTCAAGAGACGCCATTTCGCTTTTAATGGAGCAGTCAGATTCATGACCATTCTCATTTCCTCTTCAACAAACGTTCCTGATAATCTTTCGGAATGGGAATGAAATCATGTGCAAAGAAAGGGGAAAGGGAAGATCATAAATGTTTTATTAGTCATGCTTCAAACGCAGGAAAGGAGACCTTATGAATAACGGAAAACCCGAACGCATTCTTGAGAATTATCAACGTAACTGCTGCTGCCTATTCACTTATAATTTTAGAGAATTAAAACATTTTACGTGTAATTATTTAAGGCGAAACACTTCACCTTAAAATAAATCTACTGAAAAATGTTCCAATAAGGATTTGGTCTTCTACAGCAGATTTGGTTTTCTTTTACTCATAGGCTTATGTTCAATTGTAGATTCCAGGTTGCTTTATAGCCCTAAGCTTTTCCTAATGTCAAAAGAAAGCATTAGTCAGTGCATTTACTGAATCACAGCTGTGCTCATGCTTTTGCAAGTTGGAACATCTCTTCCTGCAGTATTCAGCTGGTCAAAGTGAGTGACAACACGCATGCATGCATTCGTGGGAATCAATTATTTAAAAAGGCGTTAAACTAACAGTGAGAACGATTTCACAACAAGGAAATGTAAAGGGTAAAAATAACCAGATTTGAATCTTCTACCAACAATTAATACTGAAACAAAGCAGTATCTGTTGAGTCAGTAAAGATAATCTTATCTCAGCATTTAGGGGATAGAAAGCTGAAATCTCTTTTTTATTTTAAATTGCCAAAATTTGTCAAAAATGCCAAATTAGAAGACATCAGTTGATGATCACATAATGGTGGAATTACATAAAAAATGGTATGATAGGTCAAACACATACACACATGTATATATACTGAAACAAAACTGTATATATATATATATATATATATATATATATATATATATATATATATATATATATATATATATATGTATGGGTTGTGTGTGTATGTATGTATGAATATGTATGTATGAACAGTGTTATCTACCGTTTTCTCCGAAGATTTTTATGGTAATTTTATAAACTTCAAGTCTCTGCTGCAACCCTGTATTGTCAATTAACCACTAAGTATTGAAATCACTACATAAGAAAAAAAGTTACTTATTCACGGAAGAATTTCTTTTTAATATAGCATTATCATAATCTTATAGAAAATTGCTCTTCTCTCTCTCTCTGTTTTTAATATCTCATTATCATAATTTTTCTCTCTCTCTCTCTCTCTCTCTCTCTCTCTCTCTCTGTGTGTGTGTGTGTGTGTGTGTGTGTGTATCTTTCCTGGTTGCAGAAATATTGTTCCATCCGCTTCCTTGACTTTCAAATGCAAGTCATACTGAAAATTGCGAAGACATTTACATGCCCAGGATAGACAGGATTGAAGGCAAAAATATTTCGAGAGATTCTTTTTGCCTGTCGAACCTTCATCAGAATATCTTTTCCTGAAAACCGTCTTTTCAGTCTCGTGTTTACGTTGAGGGAATAAATGGCTTAAAGAAATAGTGTCCAAACAAATCTGAAATCTGGAAGCGAAAATCCTGAGAGGAAAATTTGGTTTGTATTCCTCTAACCCTCTTCCAGTAATTCACATGATTTGATTGAATTTTCTCATTTCTCTCTCTCTCTCTCTCTCTCTCTCTCTCTCTCTCTCTCTCTCTCTCTCTCTCTCTTCTTGATAATGTCCTTTGTTACATTAAATTCAACAAATGTCGTGCACAATAGACGCTCAAACTTCAAATGAATATGGACAGAAGACAATACATGACCTGATTTTCCATATTCTAATAGTTTGCGCCAGAATTTTTCATTATCCCTGAACAATTCCGCTCCCAGGGCTTTCAGTCCTCTAGGTTTTGAGCATCTTAGTGAATATTTCTAAATAAAGGAAAAATGTGCCATAATTCTCAAAATGGTAAAAAAAGGTGTCCTTACAATTGTGGTGACCTTATACTCATGGATTTTCTGAGGTCATTTCTTTCTTTGGCTGACCCCTAATCAAACTTTTCTTTTTGAAGCAAATTAGCTTGATGAAAAAACACGTTTCTCCTCTTACGCTGCAAGGAGTTGTCTTGATACCCGCCAAGAAAGGAAATTTACCGACAAATTCAGATCTAGTGCAGTTTTTGCCTTCCTTTTTCCTCTGTTATTTAAAGTAGAGAAACTAAGGTTTTACTCTGGCTGTGCTTTATTACCTTTATCAAATTTGATAAACGTTAAGCTTGTATTGAAAGAAATATCTTTGTCTTTCAGCTGAACGCGCTGCATTATTCCAGTTAATTAACAGTAAAAATGTCTGCAAAAATTTAGTTCCTGAAAGATAACTATTTATTTTATTTATATTTGGTGACACTTGAAAAAAAATCACTGACATTCAGTTTTCATATTATGAAAGGAAATACTTTTCAATTAGGGTAAAAACGTTACCTAATTTCTTTCTGGTGTAAATTTTTACTTTCTTATGTTAGAAAATGGCATTATTCATATGCGTATGTTCTGAGAGTTGTGGAATTGCGAATTTCATTAAGTGCACAATAAACCTACAGATATCATGAACTTGGTCATTTTCTGCACATTTCTTGAACTAACCTGACATTTCTGAACATTTTAGCTTTTAGCTCAGGATATCTTTTCAAATTCTTAGGTCAGAAGGGGCTCAATGGATTTTCCAGGAAACCGTTTCCCTCACGAAGGATATACTTTCAGCCTGTCATTTGTGAGGCGAAGCCATTAAATGCTAAGTTAGGTGCCTGGCTTATTCTGTGGATATTGTTGACAGATAATATCCTAATAGCAAATTCCTTTTTCTTCAAAAGTCTCGTTTTCTAAGTCTTCATAAAAAAGTAAAAAAAAAAAAGATATGCTCCATTAATTAACACATATTTCAGTCCAATTAGAAAAGACGAATAAGGAGAACATTCTTGCATGACATGCATATCGCTGTGCCTTTCAGGTTTACATCTGCCCGGAAAACTGAGTGAATTTGGGAAAAGAAGAGAAGAACATTTTCCTGTTGCTGTCGGAAGCAGAAGACTTTCCTCTTCGAGGCTTAAATATTCAGCATCCTGTTCACTCCCGTCACACCGATCTCCTTTTTAGTCCCTGTTCCTTTACCGTCGTAAAAGTCAGCATTGCCAACAGCAATAATAACGATATATAGAACATCATGGCGAGCAATGTTCGCCAGCGAATCGCATGACCTGGGGCCAAGGGTCAATGGAGAGGTACTGATGTTGTTTTGCTGTTGATCCACATTCTCAGGTTTTTTCCATTTTGCTGTACTGTGCGTTCCATTTGGTATAAAATCGCAGAATAAAAGATGGCCGAAGAAATTATCCGAGGATCAAGAAACATTAAATTATCTATTATAGATCGCGTTATGGAAGCACAAAGAAGTTCTTATAGTTACTGAGTAATGGATTTGAAATTCGTTAAAAACCAAACTGTTGTAATTCCAACAAGGATTAAAAGAATTGCGAATCTAGATTCTTGCAAAGAAAATGTATTTTTCTTCAAGACTTGAGATTCATTTACTTTGGGTTTATTGGCATGAGTTGACATCTCATTTTCTTTTCTAAGGAAGTTACTTACAGTTCAGCTAACTACCAGACTTCACAAGGAGTAAGTATAAAAGGGTCCTTATTAATCCTCTTACTATTTTCTTAATTTAACCTACAATGAGGCACTTCCGCCATTTATATTATCTTTTCAAGAAAATGATTCTAAAATTGGTAATATGTCCTTTTTTCTTTTTAGTGCTCATTTTGACATAGAATATCTCCCTCTATAATCACATTTGAAAGATAAACTATAACTTTGACGGCTATATGGGGGAAGATAAGAACTGAAATATATAAAGCATAAAAATCTGTCTACTGATCACAATCTCTTGCTCAGAACTGAAGGCTCCTCATTAAAACTTTTGCGTGAGAGCTGAAGTATAAAAATCAACAGAACTTTTATGTCCATCGAAAGTTTATATTTGCTCCCATCCTAAAACATCTGAATTCCTAGCTGCGCGTTTTGCATCAGGCTATTATAAAACGAATGACAGTGCACGTGAACACACACACACACACAAATCGCATCAAAAGCTGTAAGATTCAATAGGAAATGTAACGTACCATTAAAATGAATGACAATTGATTTTTGAAATACTTTTGTTACGAGAAATATTAACTCCAAAGGCGTGGTGTGTTTTCAAGATTGTAACCAAATATGCTGTTTACCGCTTCTTTCATCGGTAAACTTTATTTGCCCTTTTATCCCATGTAAAATATAAGATAAAGGCAACTTTGTTTACTAGTCCTGACTTCTTGTGCATCTGCGAGAAGATGCTACCCAAGGAAATCACACTTTTTACAGTTTCTCTACAGTAATTAATAGTGACATTGATGTAAATGTGTTTCTTTTTTTCTGGGTCAGCTTTCGTTATCTAAATACACAGATCTCGAGAAACTAAACTTTTTCTTTGGTCACGTCCACCCGAGGACTCATGAGTAGTTCTAACATTCTTCAAGAGGAAAACACTTTTGTTCTTTTGAATTAAACCTCTCAAACAAACGACGCGAGCAAGCCTTCAGGTTCTCCAGGTTATTATTATTATTATTATTATTATTATTATTATTATTATTATTATTATTATTATTATTATTATTTTCTACAAGAACCCTCGGAAAGTTCATAATCCTCAGTCTGAATGATACGTAACAACGAGGGACAATATTCTGCCTCTCAAAAGTATGTCATCACACGCATTTTCTGCAACGCCGGTTCCTCGGAATTTCTCAGAATCTCTTTCTCTGTGTAACAGGGAGTTTCATGCTCGTAGAGCATACAAAATGAGTGAAATGAGCTCTAAAGGAATACCCGGACAACCTCTGAAAAACATATGGTGAGAGACAACGGAAAAATAAGAGACCAATTCCACCTAATAAATCAGCCAACGTCACATGGAGCAGCTGCCTCGTAGGTGGCAGATGAGGATCAACTTTATGGCGCAGTAAACGACCAAGGAACAAGGCCCTACGATAGATATGTCACAGTGTGCAGGTTTAATGTCCCTGCACCGTCATGAAAGACATGCCACTGGGTCATAAAAGGATTTTGAGGGTCGCCAGAGCCAGCAAAGAAAAAAGGATGAAGGCAGTCAACTTAGACAAGGATGTGATTATGTCAGTCTGAGAGATTCTTTTCTTCTGTGTGCTATGTCCTTGAAGGAAAGATGATGAAGGAGGGAGAAATAATATTCTTACGAGTTTGCGTTAGCTGAAGTGCAACAATAACACAGATACTTTCATTGCTTGTGGTAATGATGATTCTTAAATATACGAGAAAATTATTGAAAACTAAAACGTAAACGCAAATGCTTCTAAAACAAAGAATAAGAATATCATGACCTTAAATCCCAGCATGCTGTCTTTTCCACGATAGTTGTTGCAGTTTGCACACTTGAAGGAATAAATAATTTTCAAGCGATCCTGAGGGGTAGAATCTCCAGGTCTGAAATATATATACTTGGAAGAATATTAAATTTTTCACTCACCTAAAATCAAGTACACTACAGGACAATGCTGGCTGGCCAACTTCTCGTTCAGAGAAAACTGATAGTCAAGTTACTGACAATTGCTTCAATGTAAATATGAATTTATTTATGATCTCCTTTCAATAAAAAAAAATTCAGTTGAAATAATTGTAATAGTTTCCTTTCATGTATCTCATTTACCTGCTGATTACCTTGACAATCTTTTAAGAACAATTTTAAAATAATTTACGGGATATTTTCTATATCGCTTGCAGATCATTATCAACTTCCGCTCTGCAAGCTGTTGTAGCTGTTGTGTCAATGGGCGTAATACTGGATTTGATTGCTTAACGATTCCGTTCTTTATCACTGAAGCTTCTGTTTCCATTCTAATTTTATCAATTTTCTTTCAAATATCTAAGAATGATAAAAGCTCTAAACATGAAAATAAAGGATTCTTCCTTTTTCCTCTTTCACCATATTTTGCTGTTCTTCAGGAAAGTCCCAACATCTCTCTCTCTCTCTGCCAGTTCCTTTCTCCTCGTTGTCTCCTTTGCTGCGTCTGATGACTGCCACACCCCCGTCGTGACTGTGTGATGTCTGTCACGTGTCTGCTGGAACTGTCATCGCGTCACATCTCTGGTGAGGTGGCCATGTGCCTGGGTCGTTTTGTGCACTATAAAGATTACACTGTCATTTGCCGCCTCCGAAACAATGGCGCATCTTACTGTTTGTTTGGCTATACACACTATTTGTCTTTATATCTCTGTTGTTGGTCATGAGATATCGATTCCGTGGTTTACTGGATATTCATCTGAAAAGGATTCCATCTAATTCTTACTCTATTTTACTGACAGGTTTCTTATACTAAAATCTTGTTCCTGCGGGTATTTAGAGGCAGCTGCATCTTTCACAGTAGTTTTATCCCTCATATATTGTGACTCGATTCATTTTTTGCACCATTCCGATAAAACAGTATTGCATCAAGACATATTTAATAAATTCCTTTGGTGAGGCTAAGAAATTTTTCCTTACCGCTACCGACCATACGGACGGAGGAGTATGGACTTTCCGAGGGGTCTTTGAACAGGAAATTGGACATTCGTGATTCCCTAGCAAATGTGACATACACGGAGGGTGAGGAAAAAGTATTTACTCTAACAGTAAAAACTCTGCTGCACTGGTACTTTTTTGTAAATGACGTGATCATATTATATATATATGTGTATATATATATATATATATATATATATATATATATATATATATATATATATATATATATATATATATATATATATATACATATTTCATTTATGTATTTGTCTATTTTTGTTACTCCAAATCGTAACGGCCATCTTGCTGTTGTGGATAAAGCTGGCTATGCAACAGCACGAGCAATTGCTTATTGTTAACCCATCGGAGATGACTGTGATGTTGAAATGCATTGCAGGTCTGGTGTCGCCCTCTGGCTATCGGTCACTGAGCTGGTGGATCTGGAGAAGGGGCATTTAAGCGGTAATCATTTTGGCCTCAGTATCGAGTAATAGTTGGGTGTTTAATACTATAAGTATTATACTAATTATTCTCCGTCAGGCTGACTTATGAGTAGCTTTCACATTGCGTAAATTAGTAATAATCAAACTGATACCTGAAAATAGTGCACAGAAAATATTCCCTCAAAAGGAATTTATTTCAATGCTGAAATTCTGTATGTATTCAGTTTCTTTTAACTTTCACATATATTTTCTACCCCTACATCCCGTTTGCAAACTGAGATTGAAGGACTTATGAAGAATCATTTTGCTTGATATTCTAAGAATGCAGTAAAATGCATACTTGCCATAACTACGTATAAAGCATCATTACTATAAACAAAATATTTATTCACAAAAAGGATAAAATCGGAGTTTTCAGAAGACAAGAAAAATTATGTGATTTACAATAAAGGGATTAATCATTTATAATGAAGGCCCTTCCCCTCGCCCAGTGCTGGAGGAAATGACGGAGATGATTATTATGAGTAAAAATTAAGGAATCCCTAAGCACCCTTTTATTCACATCGTCAGAGACATGTCAGACAAAATGGCGAGGGAGCAGACGAACAAAACAGCAAGAAACTGTTTCGCTTCTCTCGTGTGACGTCATGATCAGAACGGCCTTCTGGGAAGGGGAGCTCCTCCTCAGGCACTTGGCTTCACCTTCAGTCCTCGAGAAGTGTTCTTCACTGCACTTGGCTGCCTGTTCCATCCTCCGCTTTCTCTTTCTTTGATCTGTTTTTCCATATATGGTCATCCTTCCTGTAGGAAATGTCCAAACACACTGATGATGCTTTTTGTGTTATGGCGTGAGAGCAAAAACATGCTTTCAGTTATAATGATTACAGTAAAAAATCGTAAAAAATGCCCAAACTGACCATAAAATTAATTCCCTGTAATTGCTTGCCCTTTAATTCGTCAAAAAAGTCAAATGAGATACTTAGCGACAAGTCATTCCTGGCACATTTATTCACATGAGAAACTGTATATTTAGCCAGTTTATAGTTCTGAGTTCTGTATGAAGAGAGAACCGGTATGACAGGTATGACAGGTTTGTGTAATTTCGGCAAGTTGCACATATTAAGCCAGGCTTTGACCCAGTACCATATAAGTCTTCGTATTGTGATTTACTTATTTTGGCTTAATTTTTAAGCTTCATTAAGTATATACCGGTTGTTTAAATTGTCTTCTAATAACATGCTGTTCTTGAAAGTATCCCCCTGATTTAATTGTCTCAAGTTGGCGGGGTCGTTAAGAATTTCTTCCATTTTTGAAACAATCATTTTTATCTAAAATAACACTTCCTCTCTCTCTCTCTCTCTCTCTCTCTCTCTCTCTCTCTCTCTCTCTCTCTCTCTCTCTCTCTCCGCGATGATAATGATGTCCTTTCGTACTCATCATCCGCTCCCCTCTGCTTAAGAAATTACCAAGTACTGTCAAATCGATGTAGAAACCTTCTTGCGGCGAGAGGACCTTCACTGAAGAGCGAGAAATTAGTCTTATTCCTCTTATTTTCGGCTCTTCACTTAGACTCTTAGAGGTACTTTTAGTTGATTAGTTGGAGGGCGCCTCAGAAGTTATATGAAAATGTTCTGTTCTTTGCCATCTAGGGAATATTCTTTCTGTATCAAATATTTCAGTTTGTTATCAAATGTTTGCCAAATTCCTCTTTGCTGGAAAATTTTGCGTCCCATTCTTAAATTTGCATTTGACATTTTTATTACTAACTTCCATTTTTCTCAATAAGGGCTTTGCACCTTTAAGCAGCACAGCATTATTAAGAAGTGAATTTGTTAAACGTATTTTAAAATTGCTGATACAAACCACGTGAACGTGCAACCGCTCACTAAAGCGTAGCAATAAAATATTAGAAGCTAAAAATAATCCCTAAATGTCATCCTAAATCTGAAGGCCAATTACCTACCAGGAAATATGGAGCGATACTGGAAACTCGTTTGAAGTGAGCACGCGATTCAGAACGCCCATGAAATACCGTTATGACTCTGGGACAGGAATGACCTGGGAGGGAGAAGCGCTTTACGTGAGGTAGGTTAGAGATACTCGTGTCAAGATGTGTCCCTGTAATGAGTGATTAAATATAGGAACCATAATTAATGTTTTCTGCCGTTTCTCCCGTGTTCGTGCCTAGTCCTAATCTGTGTCGTTGCCGTTGGGATGTTCACTGTTTTCATTATGTCAGATGTTGGGGAAGGCTTCGGTTGTGACAAGGTTTTCGGTGTCATTAGTGTGATTCAAATGCTTCAATGCCGTTTATACCACACTAAACCGAAAATACCAGCTCGCATCTTCATTAATGGTTTGAAGATGACTTAACAAATGAGGAATCTGCGTCGGGATGAGGAAAACATTAGCGAGAAAAAAATAAAATCAATCATAAAAAAAAATCTGCTCCGGATTTATACTGGAGCATTGGTTGAAAAGTGAGCCTTATCTAAACGGCTAAAGAAACTGAATTTTCAAAAAAAACAAATCAAATGTTCATGAAAGTTTTGGTAATTTTCTTATTAAGTTGCTCTGTATCTGTTGACTGCGATTGCTTTGCTCTTGATGCTGTTGTTGACATTCAACAATAACAGCTGCCGTGGTAGTCCATTAAGGGCTTGTGGTACGTCAGAACATTCCTATCTGAGGCATTACGGAAATCCACTAGAAAAAGTAGGTAGATATCCTTTGCCCAAAAGTCTCACCGAGAATGATTTAGTAGTCATAAAGAAGACGCCTGTGGATGAGAACACGTGAGGACAAACCCCCCCCCCCGCATCCCCCACCTCCACCCGCCATCTTTTCCTATCTTTCATACAGTAAGAATAAAGTCATTTTTTATCACTCTATCTTCCCGCATAATGGTCCGACTGCCAGCAATTCCTTCAGAATACCTCTTAATATGGCGCTTTAAAGGCGTCCTTATGCTCGGGCGACAACAAAAAGCAGCGTTCCCAGGAGAGAGGAAGGGCTGCGCCTCTTGTGCTTTCGCCTGATCGCTCTCGTCTGAAGGCGTCTCCCAAGATCCGCAATAATCTAAACTTCTAAAGCATCTCGTAACTCTGTCATGAAGGCACCGTTTCCTGCGACAGAGAAAGATGAAAAAGAGTTTTTATGCGCAATTCTGTTAAACCCCTCGAAAACAAATATCTATGGCTATTTGTAGTTATTTATTAACAGATACAAGGGCGTTCTAAAATTTACAGAGAAACTTGTTTTATTATGCCAATATGTTTCAGAAATATTACTGGATTTAGTTGACCAGTCTCCCAATAGAAGTTTTTATCTTGGCCCATCATTTAAAGTTATTACGATTCAGAAAATGGCAGCCCTCCTCTTACATCTGTAGCCGTGTTTGGACAAGGAACATCTGGTGAATCGAACGATTTACTTATGCAAATCTGGCGTCGATTGGGAAGTGTTGACCTCGCTGATCCACCTCCTGCTTTTTCTTCTTTTATAAAAAGGCGTCTCATTTCGTCCGCTTGATGCACAGCATTTGTTCGCATTCAGGCAGAAACTTACTTTGCTCTGAATACTTCAGGATATTAATTTCAGTAGCAAAGAAACTGTCTAGACCACTGCATTCTAGTTTCTGATTTGAATCGGACAGGAAGCTTGCCATGTCCTTGTGAGGTAAAGGAAAAATCTAGAGTTCAGTATTTGGAGCAGTGAAGGTTCAGTAGTCAAGAAAAACTTTCTTTTCTCTTGAGGTATTTTGTAAATATTATGATTAATAAAGGACAAGAAACTTACTTCCTAAAAATACGGATAAGTCGCAGAAGACAGTTCTAGAATCAGTACTTAATCATTGGACTTGAAGGAGACTCTTACTTTGCCCTGTCCTGCATGGTAACTTAGTTTCATCCAAATACAGACATCTCTCTTTTTTTTTTTTATTCTGAGTTTGATTACGTGTGCTGTAGAGGGAAACCTTCTAATCCAAGTTATATACTCTTTAAAGTCCAAACCCGATATTGTTAGGAGCATTTCTGACAAGAGCAGCAAAACAAGAGAAGGAACAAATGCAAGGTAGCCTTGTACCCAGCATGCTGCGACCGAGCCCTTTGTCAGTTGACCGTTTCTACCCAGGCAGTGGTTGCTGAACTGTTTCGTTTCCTAATATTTCCCCAAATTTCCTCTTTGTACAATGTGCATGGGGATTTCTTTTAAGAAAAAATTGTATCCCAACCTTGTACGCATAATTTGGTAAAATGAAAAAAAAATCTGATGCTTGATGGCAACAGGACTTTTTATTTCACATGAATTTCGAAGCTTTTTCAATATCACCTTACAAGCGACACATATTCCATATCCGACTTTTGCCCCTGTGGATGATGTTATTTTTGTCATGTTCTGCAGTTGTGCAATGGAAACAAACAGATTGCTAACCGCTGAATGAATCGAGAATATCTCGCCTAAAATATTTGTCCTTTATAATTTCTGATCACTCGTTTTATGCCGGTGATTGTCGTGAATGCTAGGTTCACTTTTTCTGAAGTCCTTGCTTTTCTGTCTTAATCACCAGATTTTGTCTAGAGTTCGGACTTGCACAGTTCTATATGTTTGTACTAACTCAATCATATGTTGAAAAACAAACCAGAATATTTAAAGGCGACAGACAACGGCCCTTCATTTCAAGGTATTAAACCGGGAGAAGAAAATTTTACATTCTGACTTCTCTTGAGAGACCCTAAGTAAGCCTCAGGTGTTGTTAAGTTGGTTCATGATGCATTGGCATAACTAAATGAACTTCCTCCCCTCTTGAATTAATTAGTTACCATGGAAGGTGTTCCATCCCCAGGACCCTCGAAAGCATTTACCTGAACTATCCTCATGAGCAACCAAGGGGCCTCTCTCTTAAAGGCTTTGAGGGATGTCTTCAGCTTTTTTTGTATGTGGCATCGTACTGTTTTTGCCCATAACCTTTTTTCCAGCTGGTTAGCGTATAAAATATACAAAGGATATTTTCTTTATGATTTTTTCTGGTTCTTAAATATAATATCACACGTAATCATTAATGACGGGCCTCCTTTTTTTATATAACTTACGCACATTTTTTTTTATTTTCTGTAGAGTATGAGAAGGACGGATGACACAGCAATATCAGCCACATGGATACGCCAATTCGACTTCCGATTTTAAAGCCGAATACTCCCATTCACATTCATAGCCGCCAGAGACCCACTCGATGGATCAACGGCTCTAAATATATATATGTTAAAATCTTTCGATATTTTCCAGCGAGATGAAATCCTTTAGAATTATCAGTCGTAGAATATACTGCACATGTTTTCCATACCCTGGTATGAAAGGTGATAAATTTTGCTGGGGTAAAAAAAATTCACCCAATTATCTCTGTAAGCCTTCAGGTATTTATAGTGCATAAAACGCCAGGGTTTATGGTATATCACTACTATTTATGGGAAGCACGGTAGAATAAATACTCCAATTACAATAAAATATGTACAGTATTTACATAAAATTGTGTTTGAAATTCTATGTAGTCTTACATGTCCATGCTCGAGAAAAACTTATTACAAATTTTAATATTTGAAAATTGTGCTTTTATATAAAATAATAAGCGGACTCGTGATCTTTTATAACAGGACATAATTATCTGGTGCTAGGAAGCGTCCTTGCCTCTCACACGCAAGGTTCGTCCTCATGGCCTTCAAAGATAAGGAAGCCGAACGTGAGAATCTCTCTTTTCCCGCCCTTTCTCTCCTGTCCCGGTGTTCCGATCTGTTTGATGCCCTTCCCGACGAAACAGAGCTGAGCTTCGATTCCCGCACGAGGAAGGACCGATCTAGCAACGTTTACCAACCTTGTTATGCTCAGTTATGTACGTTGGCTGGTCTACTTTTGAGGATTGCTGATATGAATGGCGGTTTGCGAGGGACAGGCAGAGGGTGGAAAGTGATACCTAAGTGAATTAAATGTTGCATCCTTTTGACTACGCTGAGATAATATCAGAAAAATACCGCAAGCATAAATAATTACTGACGAAATATTGCAACCAAATCGTTGTCTTGCAGAAAGCACACAAGTACATCAAAGCAGCGATAAAGTTCACGACCGATACCTGCTGGATGTCAAGGAACGCATTTTAACACAAGGGACCTATGAAAATCAGCCACTGGGGTTTGCATGCTTGAGAAGAAGCCCTTGACCTTGAGAAGGCGAGTGCAGGGCTTCATTAATTGTACTCGGTATCAAAAACACTCATTTATTCCAATTCATGCGTCGAGGTGCATGATCTTGCATGACCCACAAGCACAGTTGTCTTTCGCTCATCTATCTGTTGGTTTCTTTCAAACCATTTTTTTATGGTGCGCAGGGGATACTTCATCATAAAGACGTCCTGCTTTAGTGGGGGATACAAATGTCCTTTGTTTGTTTGCCTATTAATAGTTTAGTCATTGTTCCCTCTTCCCTTTCCTGACACATAATTTTCCCCGGGGACGTATGATCCTTTATTTCTGTGAAAGTCTGTAGAACCTGCGATGATTCCAGTTATATGCAGCGGCTTACGTGGTTCCATCCATTTATACCTTCCTTGACTACGTGCATGCAATAGTGGCCTAGTGTTCATTGTCATCTGGTTCAAGTTCCTGACAAATTTGTCTGTTTCAGTGTATGCATCGCCACATAGCTCTCCCTGAGAGTGTAAAACCATGTGGGTGTTGTATTACCCTCTAGAATTGTCTTGCGTGGCTGAGTACTTACAGCATTTAAGTAGTGCTTCACTAGCTGGCAGTTCATAGGATGCCAATTTGAGCATTTCTCTGATCAGCATGGCACGAGATGGCAAGAGACCAACAGTAGACAAACTAACACAGGCGACGACAATAATCGAACAAAAAAATAATCGCAGAATGGCAATTGCAGAAGAATTATTATCAGTCTATTACAGAGGCCTACTCTAAACGTCCAAACAGTATCACCTTGCGTCCAACCATCCACCAGGAGGCAAAAGGCGTTGGACGAGGACACCCGGAGCCAGGAGGCGAGAAGGGATTTACAAAAACACTGAAGACGAAGCAACTGGCTTGCCCAAAAATCACAATAGTCGGGCAGGAGTCAGTGCGCCTGTCCATTAGTATCTAATTTGGTTGAATATTTATGATGTCACTGTATAACTGGTGAATAACTTATGAAAATTAGGATATAAAGCAATTCAGCGCTGGAGACAGTGAAAAGAGGATTTGGAGTGGTTGGACGGCAAGGTGTAAGATGGGATTAGATGGTTGCTAAGTAAGATGTTCAATGTGGGAGCAACTCGGAGCCGAAGGAACGCTGCAAACAACTTTTAGTACTACTTTCAATGCCTCTCATGAGGTGTTCTAACTGCAACCCCGCCCCCAACCGCCCCCCCCCCGGCTTAACTGTCTAACCGCATGTAGCAATAAATGCCATTGTGCTTGGTACTTGGATTCAGTTGTGCCTTCACCTAAGGCTGTTGTGCTTGACACCGAAATCAGTGCTATCTATCCGTCGGTTTGTAGATATACCGAGGACAATTTAAATTCGGACGTTTTTAAAGCAAAATCCCGGACGCTGCGAAGAATAACGGATGAAAAGAAAATAGCAGTGAATAACAAACAAACTATAGGCCTACTGTGCGATGAAAAATTTGTAGAAATGAAATAACAGTAAGGTTAATGCATTATGATGTATAGTTTATCAAACAGAAAAAAGGCACTATTTAAATATGCTATGTATGTTATTGTGTAAATACCTAAGTCAATATATTACATGATTTATACCCATTTTCCAGTTAATGGGGAAGCATCGGGTTTATCTTAAAAAAAAAAAACTAAACTGAGATTTACGTTTTTTACTTTTTTTCTAAATGAATTCAGGCTGATCCTGTTAACTTCCTCTCGATGAAATTACTATTTAATTAAAATTTTTTATTTTGAAAATTCCATAGGATAAAAACATGCTCTAAAGTGATTATTAATCGCATCGTGTCTCTTATGCTGTGCAGTTCATTTTTAAAAATGTTTTGCCTCTTATCATAAATAATAAAAATTATATTACACCCACAAGGAATTCCGTGTCGTACATGGGGCTGTTTCCTATTAAAGTTCTACCTCCGGACTTTGGGTACGAAAATGCAACTGTTTGAGTCGGTCATTTAAGTCAAGGGACAATATTATGATCTAAGACTTTTATACTCCCCAATATCTAGCCACAATTGCCCTTTGCCTCAGGACTGTCCTGTACCCAGAGAGAGTTATAACGTCTACATCTGTCAAACGAAAAGAAATACTATTTCGAATCATATATAAATCCCTTTGCGACCAGGATAATCCTAAAGCAAGGTAATATATATATATATATATATATATATATATATATATATATATATATTATTATATATATATATATATATATATATGTATATATATATATATATATATATATATATATATATATATATATATATATATATATATATATATATATATATGATTATTATCACTTTTGTACGTGATTCATTTATCACACATTACCACAGGTGAAAAATAAGAAACGGGGTGTAGGTCCTGACCGGTTTCGACTTTATTTTCAAGCCATTGACGAAGGACTGATACAGAGTGTGAGAAGTCACAAATATATATACTACAAGAACAGTACTGACGAACATACACAACAAGGCTCCATAACTCAGGCCGGTGTCGAGGTAGGGTGGCCTTTAAAGCTCATTTGGCTAAAATCCCAATAGACTCTCAGGGGACATTGCTGATAAAAGACCATTCAGATCCACCAGGTGTCATGGAACGGATTTTGGAAACTCATTAACATTACTATAATTTTCATATATCTCTACTGCCTACCTTAAAGTTTAAACAATTTACAAATTTCTTTTGATATTAAAGGATCAAGTTTATACAATGACTGATAATATTATGGTTGTAACTTTCTTTTATGAAGCTAGATTCAATGATGTTCCTTTCCAGTGCATTATTAGAATATACAATCCTTTTTGCCCCTTCCCAGTTGATAGCATGATTGTTCTCACTAACATGTACAAATATACCACTGTTCCTTGTGCATATCTCACACATTTCTTATGTTGTTCAATTCTTTTTCCAGTGCTTTCCCAGGTTTGGCCAATATAAAAGTTGTCACAAGACTTACAGGAATTTTATATACACACCCTTTAATATTGTCTGGGAGTTCTTGATAAGTACATTTTCATTGTTGTATTGTTCTGAAAAACATTAATACCAAAATTCTTAAGAAGATGAGGATATCTTTCATACTATTATTATAAGGTTCTTTCTGGTTTTGACCAGGAGTCTTTAATCTTCAAATGCACTGTTTAATACACTATCAGGATATTTCAATTTTTGCCTGCATTCCTAATCTTATCTATTTCATATATATATGAGTTTGTCCCCCGCCCCCGCCCGTGCTGCTGGCTCTGAATGTTTAGCATATAGCTTATGAAGGATAAGCATGAAATAACTAATGACTTTTAACATGTGATGTGTTGAATATGGTCCGCTCGTATAGTGGTTAGTGTCGTGGCATGCCACTCAGATGTCACGGGTTCCCGTCTCCCCAAGGGCGATGAAAAATCATCGGCTCTGCATCACGATCAGTTACTGCTGCAGTGTGGTGTCTGCGGTGGGAGGTTGAAACCAACTTTGGAAGCTTGAATTTCAAGTCAGTGGCCCCTAAGTGCTTGTTCCATGTGAATAGGTTTCATCTACTGAAAAATAATAATAATAATAATAATAATAATAATAATAATAATAATAATAATAATAATAATAATAATAATAGGATGGCTGTATTAAATTTATCTTATATAGTGTCTTTTTATCTTCCTTATGATTCGCTTTTTCAGGCTCAGCGATGTTAGTCAGCAACTGACCGATATTCATGTTGGAAAAAGGATAGTATGCGGAATGGGAAGTTCGACCAGCTGTACCACTGAAATAGAAAGTTCAGAAGACGAACGATTTCTGATTGGATATTTTAATAAAGACTTCCCGCATTCCGCACACTATCCTTTTCCAACATGAATATCGGCCAGTTGCTGACTAACATCGCTGAGCTTGAAAAGCGAATCATAAGGAAGATAGAAAAGACACTATATAAGATAAATTCGCATAATACAGCCATCCTTTTTAATAAGACCTGTTTAAAAGAGGGTCTACTCCCTTAATAATAATAATAATAATAATAATAATAATAATAATAATAATAATAATAATAATAATAATAATGTAAATCATGGTTTATAACATATTACCTACAACGAACGTATTCCACTGAAGTTCGAAAGCTGATGAAAAAAAATCCAAAATGATGAGATAAGTGATTGAAAAGCTTAAGAAAACAAACTCTGAAGAAAGGAATGTGGGCAAGTAAATGATCGTATTTATAAAATTACTGTTTGGAGTTAATTTGTAACTAAAAAAAATTAATGTGATGTATTTGTATATTGAGACAACTTTGCAAAAATCATACTGCTCAATAAAATACATGACACAAAAAGAACTAAATTCGTATTTTTAAGAAACGAAAGTCCCCCAGAAATGCAATTAGATTTGTCAATAAAAGGTCCAGCTCTAGAACAAGGGTTCATACGCCTTGGATATATGTATAATAAGAGCCACCTCAGAAACGAGCTCCGTAGGACAGAAATTGGCATGAATTTATAAACAGCAGCAAAGTCTACATTAAACATTATATTTATTGTATATAAAAAAAACAAAGTCTACAAGAAATTCTATAATTACTGCAAAAAAGTCTCCATGAAAGTTGTGCTGTACTTATATATAAAAAAACCAGATTTTGTGCTTTTCAGAAAAGAAAGTCTTACAAGCTACAGAACAGGGCATCTTAATTAAAGGAACCAGGTTTCACACAAAATATTGAAGGAGTCTGATGAAATTTTCAGCTTCGACCCAAGTCCCTTCGTGCAGCACACGTTCTGGTCTGTCCAAGTCCTGGGCCTCTACACGATTCTTGGAAGGTTGGGAGTCAGCCAAATGGGCTACATGCGGTTCTCGTCCATACCGTCTCTTGGGAAAGCCAAAAGGTAAGAGCCGCTCCTTCTCCCCAGTAAACAGGTGAACAAACAGCTACATGCAGACATTTCTATGTGGATGCCAATCATGTACACACATCCAAACAACACCTACTCCACATATATATGTATATATATATATATATATATATATATATATATATATATATATATATATATATATATATATATATATATATATATATATATATATATATATATATAAAGATTTATACTTTAGGTTTTGATTGTATCAAAATGCAAGTCTTACTCACTTCAAGGGGCTGTACCCACAAATTCTTGATAATTCGGTCATTTTCCAAACATCAGCACATAATTATTAAGTGCATATCATTGCCGGTTGTGTTATTATTACGACGGGGATCTATGCGCCCTGAGGCTGACCTTCCTCTTCTCTGGCCTCGTGGCCTACGCGACCTACAGCGACTGTGATCCGCTAACCTGTGGCAGGATAGACGAACCCGACCAGATTCTGCCCTACCTGGTGGTCCACAAGATCTCCCATGTGCCTGGCATGGCCGGACTCTTCGCTGCAGCCGTCTACAGTGGCATGCTTAGGTGAGGGCTCTAAACACCCTTTCAGTCGGGGATCCTTGATGATCATAGGAAAGAGGGCGAAGGCTCTAAACTTTCCCTTCATACAATCTGTAAAGGTTTTGTGCAGTGGATGAGTGAGGAAGAAGTGTCAAAATTCCGGCCCCATAGTCTGCATATTCAGTTTTATCCGACTTTTCTTTCAAGTTTAAATTGTCTGCCTTTTGACTAAAATCGTTGTTTTTATAAAAAATAAAGTATACTTGAATTGAGCTCCCTGAGGCAAGATCCAGACCTCTCTATTCTTGAATCATTTTTGGAAGCAAAAGCAGTCATATTAAAACACATTCTATAATATTTCCCTTAATAATTCCTTTATAAAAAGACCTTGAATTTTAATTTCTTTCTGTTGGTTTTAGTATTAAAATGCCTCATTGAGACAAATCCCTAGAAGATGTAGGAGGGAAGCTGTTCAAAATTCTTTCGAAATTTTATTGGTTGGTTTTGTTTTCTTTGCAGAGGAATTTCGTATTGACGCTGACAAAGACGCAGAATTCTTTTATATGACTCAATTTTCTTGCAAAGCGCACCAAGAGGTTTGAAAATTTTCTTGAAAAAAAGCAACAATTCTTTACATTCTATGCACTTTTACTTCATCTGTTTCCTTTTCTCTAGAATACACGTTTATTAATGTGAAAAAGCGCAGTACATCCAGTGTTTCCCCAATATAAAGATTTGATGGGAAATATATGGCACTGAAGAACCCGACAGTGATTGATCTCGCCTCGCTTTCACAAATATCGAGAATCTTCTCCACGGGATCGATCGAAGTGTGTTTGGTTGGGTGGGTTTGGAGAGTCTGTTATCTTCGGTTAATCTGAAACAACAAAATACGTTTCTGATGGTTAGGCAAATGTTATTGGGTCATAGCCGGGGTGGACATGATAACTGGAAGGTTGAAACTTTCCTCAGCCACCCGCTCAAGAGGAATAGTTTATAAGAGGATGGAAAGAAGACAGCGGATTCAAATATGGTTTCAGAGAGAGAGAGAGAGAGAGAGAGAGAGAGAGAGAGAGAGAGAGAGAGAGAGAGAGAACAAGCTGACTTGGTCAAAGCTCATCCAGAGTAACAACCTTGGTGGAGTTGCCGTCAGATAATGCGCTGCTGGCCAGTTTTTGTCAATGCTCATTTTTATATCATAAATGTTTGAAACCTGATAATCTATCCAGTTATCAGTCTACCTATTAAGTGTCCACAATTATCAGGAAACAGATATGGATTATCATACGACAGAAATAGAAGACTATAGCAAAAGAGTACTCAAAGGCAATGCAGAGATGAATCACGTATTGGCACAAAAGGGATTCCCGAAGGATTTTTGGTCACTCGACCTCAACGAAGTAAGGAAGAGCTGAGCTACCACGCACAGAGGGGAAATGCCCAGGGCAATTACTAGATTTACATTCCCATCCAAAACTGAAAATCCCTCTCGCTATCTAGGCTGCACATGAATTCCTGAATGATTTGAGAGCCGAAGAGGTCGATAAACTCCTCTTTCAAAGCTTCACTCTTGAGAAAATTACAGGTTCTAGTTAATACTTAGGGTTGCCTGGTATAGACCGCTAAATAATTCAAATTTAATGTCTTCGAACTTTGTAGTCTTCAAGTCTCGGCAATCCTGATCAAAAGCTATAAATGGAAAACTTACAGCCGCCATAGAGACTTGACATTAAAATGCCTATGTATGGTGCCATAGACTGAAAATCACTATAAATCTCTGGGCCTGGGAGGAAAAGCAGCTGATTATGCCCAAAGAGGTAAGAGATGAATGGCGAAGTCTTAATTTTCCTGGATAACTGTGTGGTTAATAAGAGAGAAAACTTAGTAAATAGTAACAGTGTTCATAAAGTGGAAAGTGAAAGACTTCAGCGACAGATGGAGGCTGTGCCGAAGATAATCGAATAAATGTTTTCCTCTCCAGGAGAGATTAATGATCAGTCTGGCTCTTAATCTTTTGCTCAGTGGGAGTAATGGAAACTTGACAGATGAAACTGGTTTAGAGGGACTAATATTTAATACAAAAGCTTTCAAATGAAACATTAATCATGAGAAGGAAAATCTTACATTTCCTATTCCCAAGAACCTAATGTATCAGCTCAATCGGTTTTTGGAAAATGAAAAATGATGAAGAATGAATCAGGTCCACAGTGCCATTCCTACAGTACAGAGAGACGCCGAAAAATAGCACAAGAACAACAGTCGATATATTTCATGAGTGCCGTAATTACACCCAACGGGAGATACGATGTTTATCCATAATGTCCATTCACTGTGGGCAGAAAAAAAATAATGGTACGCGCTCTAAGGTCATTTTAAAATATATCAAGATTTAAATAAAAACTCTGGGAGAAACAGTTTGCGGATTATTCGTAATAACACACAGCAGTAAATACACAAGGGAATGAATGAGCCGTACTATTATTCAGAATAGGAAGGGAACCATTTTTCCCGTTTGAAAGCAGAACAGAAGGAAACAGTGTAAGTGGAGAGAGTAGATATAACATTGAAACCGATGGAAGCAATAGACTGTCTCTTGAAGAATGGGAAAGCGCAAGAATCCGGAGAGCACAGGAGGAGAAGGGAAATCCAAAGCTCGCCAAGAGAGGAGGGATCAGTCACGCAAATATGCACTGGAAGTATTACTGAATCTCACAGAATAGTAGAGAGATGGTGTTGCGTAACGGGTGTCACGAGGCCAGCTGAAAGGAGGAACTATGCTTTATGTTGATTTGGTCATCATAATCACCGATGCTTGGCCATCTTCTCGATTCTTGGCAGCATCTAACCTTATTTCCGCACAGGGTCTTGCAGGGATATATCAGCTGTTTCAAAGTTTTCCTTGATAATAATGATATTAACAATAATACCCACATATTAAGTCAGAATGCTTATGGAATAATAGTGTTGACATTGTAGGAACAAGGAATTACGCCAGACACATTACACGCTAAAATATGATGGAAAATCAAATAAAGTTGAATTTCCTCTGAACCAGGTTTTCAGTAAATACCACTCACAGCGTTGAGCTTTTGATATACAAATCAAATAACTCCAGGGATCTTGCAGTCAAGACGGTCTTCCATTTTCCATCAAGAGCAAGTCCCTCGTTCTGCTAATGGACGAACACAACGAAGGATAAACCTGACCTCGCCAAACGAAGCTTTTTTTGAAAGGTCATATGTCTTTTTTATGTTGTAAACAAAACGATCGACAATACATATATATATGTATATGTATATATATATATATATATATATATATATATATATATATATATATATATATATATATATATATATATATATATATATATAATATGTCCTAACCAAAGCAAAAAATGAGATACTGGGCGTAGGTTCCGACCGGTAATGGCTTTATTTCTAAGCCTTAATGAATGTATGCTAGGGGGGCACTACCAACAAGCATGCTGACCGTTGGATACCAAAATTCCACACGTGACAGGTGCCAGGAGTTTTGGTACTCAGCGGTCACTGTTTATTTTTACTGTCCCCTTGCCACATATATTGTGGATTTCCACCAATGTAGGTCAGTCCTCCAGTGGCTTAGAAATAACACCGATACCGGTCAGGACTTAACCCCCGTATTTCATTTTTCACGAAAGAGATTCCTCTCCGCGAATAATAATAATAATAATAATAATAATAATAATAATAATAATAATAATAATAATAATAATAATAATAATTTCGACTCGAGTTCTATCTCCATGCCTTCAGTTGATATAAAAATTTCCCTGTAGCATTTTGTGGTCATTTACCAAAATTCTTTCAAACGTTTCGTAAATTTCCTTGTGCTTTGTAAAACATTTTTTAATAACAATTTGTTCATGAGAAATGTTGTTCGAGTTACAAGGAGCAGACTGCTTGTGAAAAAAAAGAGACTGGAAAGTGAGTAGGAAAATGCGAGACTCCTGGCTCTCGTCATAATTTCCCCGACTTCCGTGAACTGCCATTCAGCTCTCTCAAGCCAGATCCTGTATGGGGCGTCATTTCAGGGCCCTTTTATGAAGGTTCTCCCTGCAGGCATTCCAGGTTCCATTTCATGTAGGGTTCCAAGCTTTGAGGGCGTGAGAAAGAAAGTGTTTCTGGCAAATGGGAACAAATTGTGTAATGACAAGGGCCATATTCCACTTGAAATGTCGAGATAAGTAGGGCAGTTACACGATGATGGAATTGATAGTTTAAGAGCAAAATGGCTTTTCGAAAAAAAACACCAAATGATACCATAGTGCATTTATAACAAGTAAAAAATGCGCCGAACTTTCTTCGGCGCAATCGAATTTTCTGTACAGCGTATAATGGTGCATGAGCCGCGGCCCATGAAACTTTCAGCCACGGCCTGGTGGTGGCCTGTCCTATAGCGTTGCCAGACGCACAATCATGGTTAACTTTAACCTTAAATAAAATAAAAACTACTGAGGCTAGAGGGTTGCAATTTAGTATGTTTGATGATTGAAGGGTGGATGATCAACATACCCATTTGCAGCCCTGTAGCCTCAGTAGTTTTTAAGATCTGAGGACGGACAGAAAAAGTGCGGACGGACAGACAAACAGCCATCTCAAGAGCTTTCTTTTACAGAAAACTAAAAGCGAATCACAAACCACTGAGATGCGTTAGGCAGGATGTAGGGAAACACCAATTTACTTTGATGTCCAGAAAGACCGATGGCACTGGATCAGAATCCAGCAACGAATTCTTGAACAACCAAAAGGAAACATTTGGATGCTCGTTTTTTTTTATCCGAATAGAGGAAAGTGAATCAAGAGTCAAGTTATTAATAATTACGTTGCTGTTTTCATTGGTGTATATATTGTTCTTGTACGCTTGAAATCAATGAAATAAATTTTTGTTAGGAATTGCAACACTAATTAATTTCATGCTGTTTCCAAACAGTATAAAAGTCTTCAAACAGTTACTGTCGCGCCTGTGGCTCTAAGGTAAATTCTTGATAACTGCTTTTATACTGGTATATCTTTTTTTTTTGTATTAACTAACGCTAATACGCTATAATCGACGCTTTTTAAGTGACGATGGTAATTAGTAAAAAAAAATCATCCCTCTAAAGTCTCTTTCCGTTTTCCACTACCGCAAGTATTGAATGATAACAATACAAATGTTATATAATTCCAGACTATCAAATCAGATGATGCCATTCCCGAGTTTCCCCTACAGCATATTTTTTTTTTTTTGTATCACCAACATACCAAACTTTGTACCACAAGCCCATCCAACAGCGAGTAATCTTCATCAAACTCTGGTTACATCACGAACATGACTGTTATTTTACTGTAACACACTGCAGACCTCCATAGGTCATAAAGTAATGTCACTTTGAATACATAATCAACCAGCGTACAACAAGCTTGGAATAATATAAAAATAAGAAATCGGTACAACTACGATCGGAAGAGAGAGAGAGAGAGAGAGAGAGAGAGAGAGAGAGAGAGAGAGAGAGAGAGAGAGAGAGAGAGAGAGAGAGATAAGATGAAAGGGATGTGAGTCATTAGGATACAATAGTAAACTGTAAGACGAAGAATTGAGGGGAAAGCTGATGAATGAATTCATTACTAAAATCATGGGCTTCATCAGTTCTAGTCATAGACACTCAAATGAGGCAACATCAGAATTAGAGGACAACCAACATTTAAACATCTTGGTTTCTTAACTACATTTTGTTTTCTAGACCCGAACACCAGACACTTCCTGCCTTTCCTCAAAACACTTCCCAGACGGCAATCCCCAAAACACTTCCCAGAGACGGCACTCCCAAAACAGGACCCCTTTGACTAGACAGATTTAGCCAGGACAGCAACCGTCAATGAAAAGGGAAAATTTTGGGTTGTCTGATAATCTACAGACAATGAGCGACAAACGTAATCTATAATGGATTTAAACTCCACAATTTCATAACATTACAAAAAATCCTTCTATTAAAGGAAGGATGATCTCTCTATTAAATGATATATATATATAGTTTTGAAGATCTATATATATATATATATATATATATATATATATATATATATATATATATATATATATATATATCCTAATTGAATGCGGTTTCTTTTGGAAATTTTGCAGATGATTTAAAGGGCATAATATCATTGTAAGTGTCAGCAGGGCACCTGCAAACGAATTGTTTATCTAATAGAGGCATTTCACGATGATGCCGTCTTCTCATGTTCTTAATAATGCTGAAGATTCTAACAACTCTGACAATAGTTGTGTACAAAAAGCGAGTGCATTACTCTTGCGATGACAGATGTTTTCACTGCGACAATAACTCTTCCTGAAAGAGTTGAATACGGAGTATCGTCAGTGAGCATCCTCTGAATCGGCAACCACTGCAGTACTGTATGTTGTCACACTGACCTTGACAACAATCATTGCTGTAAATGCATCTCCTCAGTGTGAGAAATTAACATAATGGTAAATAAATGGAACTATATACCAACTTTGCATGTAATTGATACGAAAAAGTATTAATATTAGCATCTCTCTCTCTCTCTCTCTCTCTCTCTCTCTCTCTCTCTCTCTCTCTCTCTCTCTCTCTCTCTCTCTCTCTCTTAACAATTTTCATCTTCTCCTTCAGATAGCCTTCTCTTTAAAGGCAGGAAGGAAATTCGCAAAGTGTCTGAAATTAAGTCTCAATTTCTTCGTCAGTAAATTAGAGGCAGCGAAGAAGGGAAATTGAGAGCAAGTATTGTAGAAGGGAGAGGAGGTTGATAATACAAACCAGACACGAATCAGTACTACAGGCTCTGTACAGCAGACTCTTGGTAGCCGGATGAATAAGTCCCTGTTTCCTCTGTACAAATCCAAAAGGTGTAGGTTCAAAACCCGACACGACCCAAACCAGTTATAAACGAGTGGAAGTTATTCCAAAGATAAAGTCCATTCGACATTAAGGGGTATTCGTGGCTAAATATTCGGGAGAATAAGAAAGTTACCTAAGTCACAAGGGAAAACGCACGTATATATAAACATG
>NC_089787.1:13763977-13783977 GCF_040412425.1 Macrobrachium rosenbergii
GGGGCACAGGTCCCACTACCTCGGGGTTCGACCCACCCGGACCCCTCACCCAACCCAGCGTAGAGCACAATAAATTAAGATAAATGAATGTTGTGATCTAACTTAACTTAGGGCGTCGAGTCCTTCCTTACCTGGCCGGGGTCATCTCTCCTAGGACTTTCCCACTACTATAACCTAGGTCACCAGGTGCTTACTACATGGTGGATGGTGTAGCATCAACAATATTCAATGAACCATACCGTCATCAGAATCAAGACTTGCAGAAGTAGGCCATCACAGTGATATTAGACTAGAGTGCATCCTTGTATTAAACTTTTGCATTTCCCCTCACCCAGATACCCTCTTTCATGCTGCGGTCCCCTATACCTGTAGTGTATAAGAGACTCCCGTATCTTTAAACAATCCAAAGGACAAGATTACAAGTCTGCACCAAAGATACAAGAATAAAAACAGAATCCGGTTATGTTTTGTCTTTGGTTTCCTTCTCATCTTGATATCCACTACTTGCAACCTATGTTGGATCACACGTGTCACACCAAGAATTACCTTACAGTTTGTTGCACTGCTTCTGTCTTCCATCCTCATTATAATGCAATCTATCTGTCTCTGCATTCCACCACTCTCATATGTGAGTAAATGACGACTGCCTTCAGAAACCAGGTTTCATACAGCAGCTCGAAACTGTTCCACTTCTAGCACATACACTCCAGATTCGTTGCTCATTACAAATGCTTGCTCTCCATGAACCTCCTCACGTCCATTTCTACTCTTTCCAACGCTACCATGCGTATCTTCACCTGAGATTATTCCCCTCAATCTTTTACCATCCTGATTGCAGTTCGCAGTTCTTCTGTGAAAATATTTCCTTCTCTTGCTCCTGACAACCCATCTGAGATAAGCAAAATGAAGCTAAATAAAAAAAATTCACCACTATTAAGAGCTGTCACCATTTTTTTTTTATTTGCCACTTTTTTCCCACTTACCAATAGTCGCAATTCCTACTCCGTTTATTCACATCTGTGAACTACATTAATAAAGCTTAAACCTATTATCCACCTCAGTGGTTCCTTTGCATTCTGCACACGTGCAAACATCATATCAGCTGGTAATAACACAAGAAGATAAAGCAGTTCGTACCCAAAGCAAGCATCTCACTAAACTGAGTTTCAAAAATAGCTCAGAGTGGATTCTGGTGGTGTGTGTGATGAGGTCAGCAGTCTGTACTATTAACAGCCTGATGGGGTTTATGCTCAAATTGTTTGTTTTTTTCTTCTTCTTCTTTCGTAAGTTCAAGTGCAATTTGCTCACTAACACTACAGATCTACGAACAGATTTCAAGTAATTTATTTTCATTAATGATTTACCCCATTAAATTCAGTCTATGGTCAGTACATTAGCCTTTGCAACGTTAATTGGAAATTTATAATCAGTTTTCCTCTTCATGATTCATGACAATATTCATTTAAGCTATCCGCATGATGTCAATATTTATTTCAAAACATTTCTTATACCAAATTTTTAGGCTGTGAGGTGGAATACTTCTGTTAGAAAACCTCACAGAGGAAAACCTTGATTTACAAGGATCATATATATATATATATATATATATATATATATATATATATATATATATATATATATATATATATATATATATATATATATATATACATAGATATATACATATATATATATATATATATATATATATATATATATATATATATATATATATATATATATATATATATATATATATATATATATATATATATATATATATATATATATATATATATATATATATATATATATATATATATACATACACATGTGAGAACATCTTTGAAATAGTGGAAGCATCGCAAACCTAAGATATCGTTATTGTTTATGATAATTAAAAATCCGGCAACAATCGGCGCAGTTGTACCCGGATACATCACTCCCACATTCTGTGCTGCTCTTTCTGTCTACAAGAGAGAGCTCACCACAAAGACCCAATCCGGGAAGAGGCTTTGTTACAGGAGGGAACTCACAATAAGCTTCACAGGATGTTTGTAAAAATAGAAAAATGATGGCGCAGTATACATGAGTCATAGTTAGTATGAAAAAGTCGTGTTCACAAAATTTGTCATGAAAATGATCTTCATTACTTTAATTTTGCTTTTCTTTAATGAACGAGAAGGAAAAGAAACAAGTATAAAATGAGCCGAAGTTTCTTCGGCTCAGTCCATGTACAGCTTATAATCAAGGCTACCGAAAATAGATCTATCTTTCGGTGGTTTCGGTATATTCGTAATGCTGTATGAGCCGCGGTCCATGAAACTCTCAGCCGGCCGTGGTGGCCTGTGTTGTTGCGTTGCCAGAGGCAAGATCATGGCTAACTTTAACCTTAAATAACATATAAACTACTGAGGCTAGAGGGCTGCAATTTGGTATGTTTGATGATTGGAGGGTGGATGATCTACATACCAGTTTGCAGCCCTCTAGCCTCAGTAGTTTTGAAGATCTGAGGGCGGATGGAAAAAAGTGCGGACGGACAGACAAAGCCGGCACAAAAGTTTTCTTTACAGGAAACTAAAAAAGACATTCTTCTCTAACCATGTTCTTCAAGAACATCAAGTCTCTCAAGATCCAAAATTTCTTTCCTTAAGAATCAATTTAGACGTATCTGGTTTCTCTATTTACTTTCCTCCTGCTCTTATTGCCTCTCCTAAAATCCAGTTATTTGGCCAGGGCTGTGCTGCAACGCCTCTGCAAGGCTGTTATTGCTATTGCATACAATCTTTCCATCTGATTGCCAAGCCTAGAGACGTTCTATGAGCGAGAACTTAGATCCGCATTTCTCGCTTGTGGCTCAGGCGATATTTGACTTCTATTTAATTCCTCTATGTTTTCTATCCGGATTTTTTTCAGTTGTTATCATATAAAGACAAAAGCGGTATGTGGATAAATTCTCTGATCGTCTCTTGGTTTATCTTGAATTCAAGTGTTCATGAAGAGAGAGAGAGAGAGAGAGAGAGAGAGAGAGAGAGAGAGAGAGACTTTTGACACGACTGACATCGACAACTGTTTAGTATGTTTCTCACAATGTGTAAATTCATCTCAAGTGGGAGAGGCTAAATTCGATAAATGAAAACACAGATCGTCGAAACTAACCGAACCAAGGCAGCAACAGCAATATGCAAGACCACTTAGCTCAGCAAATACTTTTCGCGAGTGAAAATCTGTTGACAATATTCAGTTAGTCAAGCTGTCAGCTCCTTAATTGCTGAATGGATGCAAGTATGAGCTGCCGGGTTTCCACTAATTATAAGCATCACCTTGCAACTGTAGCCTTCAGCCTTACTCGTACAAAACATTCTGAACGAGACTCAACACTATATACTAGGGAAGGGCTTTGTCTAAATCGGAATTCGTCCAAAGGTTAAAGCGCTATTGCAAAGTCCGTGTTCAAGCCATTCATTGGTATTGCGTTTCCATGAGAGAGAGAGAGAGAGAGAGAGAGAGAGAGAGAGAGAGAGAGAGAGAGAGAGAGAGTTGGCGTACAGAGTCACGTGAACCAGTAACACAGACACTGTCACTTTATGTCTAGGTTTTCCGTCGCCTGGCTTTAGCGGCTGACATAATTTTAACTACAGTAGTGACAAACCGTCAATAAAACAATAGAAATAAGGATAACGTCTGAAGCAGTATCGCGTTCAAACGTCTGCAGAATAAAAAGACGATTAAATAGGAGGGTCTGAGGTGAATTTGTTAAGACCTGAAACACAATCAGTTGTCATTCTTACAAACACTCCTCAAACTCGAATTTTAAAATGACTTACTTCCTGCAATAACAAAAATAACAACAGCAATACAATAATAATAATAATAATAATAATAATAATAATAATAATAATAATAATAATAATAATAATAATAATAATTGTGTAAATGATTATTAAATACCTACTTCAGCTCATGGTAGTCAACCCAGTGTCTAGAAAATCTCTGATGGTCGGATGAGTCCAGATGTCCACTTCAGGGCTTTGAACACTTGACCACTTTTACTGGCAAACCATAATTCCAGTATACTTTTAGGACAGGTTTTTCTGCTTTAATTGTCCAGGGTGAAAATAATTACACATGAAAATAAAAGCATTTATTTAAAGCCGCCTCCATACCACTCAAGAAAGAGAGGAAATGAAAGCGCCTGGGTACACTTACACGATTACAATAAACGTTATTTGCAGGGTATTTTTAATATCGGGGAAGCGTTGGGGTCGTATTACTTGAAGCTGCTCTTTTTTCTTCTCCAAAAATATTTGCGGGGAAAATTCGCAGACTCTTTTATACAGCGACCGGGAGATTTTTCTTTCTTGAAGAAAAAAAGTTTTAAAATAAACTGGAACAGGTTTTTATATCGACTTCAGTATGATAAAGTAATGGATTTTATTTTGTTAGATTTCCCGTGCAATTCTCTGAATGCATTTCATCGTAACCGAAACGGTAGTTAGTTGCTAAAAATTCACTTGGAGATTTCCTTGAAATGGAGATGCCAACGCCTGAGGAACGCACGAATTTCCATGAAATACGCAAATTCTCCTATAAACCGGAAAGATGTGGCTATAGTTAGTTATGAACACCCAGCATACATATCAGGAAGCTTTGGAAATCAGAACTATTTTCAGCTACCGTGCGGTGATCGTTTTCAGTTCATTTTAGCTAATATTAGATGCGAAAGAGAGAGAGAGAGAGAGAGAGAGAGAGAGAGAGAGAGAGAGAGAGAGAGAGAGATTTTAAGCTACCTCTCTCACCGAGAAAGTGGAAAATGTGACCGGCACTCAAACTGGGGATTTTATTCATCCTGAAGAATGAGTTTTCGAAATCTCCAGCGGGAAGTAGAAAGGCAGCCTCCAAAGTAAAGGACAAATGTGCCTCTGTTTGCAGCCAAGTTCATCCCAGGAGACAAGCAAAACAGTGTTATGTAAGAAACATGAAATGATTTGCAACACTTAGCTAAAGGAATAAATGAAGGTTGTCTAAGAAATGATTGATATTTATATACAGAGGGACGAACTTCGGCCCTTGGTGAATTAACTGAAAGCGACATTTCTGTATTTTCTTATGATTCAGACTAATAACCACTACCATTTGCATTTAATGCGGTCCAGAACGATGCCGTGAGTTAGACGCTTGTGTTTGTATTAATGAAGTGCGGATGTTCTTGGCAGTGCAAATATGAGACTGCAAATTGAACCCAAGGGTTTAATTCTCGGGTATAATTATGAATGCGCGCTTCCATCACGAGATAAACATAATCTGAGTTTGCAGGAGATATAAAATACATTATTCATGGCTTAGTTAGCATGCAAGCCAAGCTGTTTGTTATCTTCTTAATCGCTGAATGAATATGAATATCTGCCACCGAGTCACTAAAACTTCATACCGAATATTTTTTTCATTTAGAGCATAACCAACAAAATTCTGGGTGTAATGATTTTATATGAATATCTTATTTCAATATTGTTGTATGATTAACTCAGATTGTACACTCATTGTCCTTCACAGCAAAATAATGCTTTGAAGTTACTGCTCACCGCAGCTTGCCATAAAATTTCAGAATGAGCGTCGATGTTTCCCGTGTTCTTTAGTGAAGTTTTTAGTCATTTTATTCTGAATGCTTTATTGTAGTTCTAATATTATTTTTGTTTTACTGATCTCCATATTCGCTGTTTCCAGCCTGGAAAATGCAACTACGATGAGTTGTGAAACGCCGGTCTATTGTAATAAGATGCAAAAGGATAGCGCCTTTCCCTGGCCCTGGATTGTTTTAAAAATAAAAATGCAGACACAGCTTCCGGTCGGGAGGGAAGGCCTACAGGTCTTAAGATTACGTTTGAAAAATGTACAGTATATAAAGGTTAATGGTTGAATAACTTGACGCTTTTGACCAATGGCGAAATTAATAGCAATGATCCCTTGTGCAATGGTGTTACTGTAGGGAAACGTTTCCCAGTACACAACGGACAGTAATGGGTAGATAGATGGGTAAACAGATACTTACAGATTTTATTCTCTGCTTACGTTTCCGGCAGTTTTCATGACAGCTGTGATGAGTGACTGAAATGTCGTGTTTTGATGACAGAGATCGTAGGCTTCCTTAAATATTATAGAAACGAGAAATTTCAGTGAAGCTATGAGCATCGTTTAATCATAAATAACGATGCCTTCTCAAGATATATTGAACTGAAATGCTTCGTTTATCTAAAAACGACTAAACTGGAGAGATTAGGTCAAAATTTACGCCCGTGAAATAATCTCCTGATTCCGGTCCTTTAAAATTGATGAAGGGAAACTTTGCTTGGAAATAGATGCCTGTTTCTCAGGCTTACTTGTATGAATAAATCATTGTATTGGCGGTAGTCAGTTCATGAAATGACTAACACTGATGCAATTATTTATTCATATAAGGAAGCCTGAGAAACAGGCATCTACTTCTAAGCGAAGCTCCCTTTCATGAATTTTGAAAGACCACGACTTTTCGATATGTTTATACTGAATATAAAGGGTTAAATTTAGGATCGATATCTCCAAATCCTCAAAACACGTTTTCCATTGATGATCCTGGTCTGTGTTATTTTTACCTATGGAAATTATCTTTCTTGCTGTGGAATGATTCTCTGTGCAATAGAAAGAGGTCAGGTATTTCTTTTAAATCTGGCTCAACTCGCAGTTGAAGGAGGCCTGAATGTGCCATAGTCGTATCACTGCTCCTGTGTGTTGGCAATACTGATTCTGAAGGAACGTAAACAAAGCAGCTCTTAATAATTCGATATTTTGGAGTGTTTTTATCGTAAAAAAACTAATCTTCCGATTGTGGCATAGTGTATGAATGGTCAGTGCATATAGTGACTGTGTACATAGGGATAAGTAAAACAGCTTTGTGATTTTATTAGCAATATACTATCAGTGCCTGACCCCCGTCAAAATTTTTTCCCTTGGTTGCCATGACAACGGAAGTTGTTTACTCGTTTTCTATGAATGTTTTAGAGGAATAACTAAGTAAGTAGGAAGGAAAAGTAACTTTTTTCACCCTTTTATTTTTGAGGTGTATTAAGACGAGATTTTATAGCAGCAAATTGATGAGTGGTTTGTTGGTTTACGTTGTCTACAATGCCTAAGTCATTAAGTGAGCTTCGAAAACTTTCAAGAAGTCAGATGAAAACTATAAATAAGGATGAGCTAATCGACAGCATAATGGCGGAGCAAGACCTGATGATGTCGCATTGCGTTATGTAACTGAAAAATTGGATGACGTGATGCAGGAGATTGCTCAGCTGAAATGTGCTGTAACTTCCCCTGAGGGCGCTTTTTAATAAGATCATTGAACTACAAGACCAGGTAAACAAGCAAGCTGACATAATAGCCAAGCAGCAGCGTTTTTTTGAAATCTTAGACAAGAAGGAACGAGAATGCAATGTGGTTTTGTTAGGTGTTCCCGACGATGGTGAAGCCCTTGATGATTTGATTGAGGACGATGCTAGAGTTAAGAAGGTTTTTGAAGTAATAGGTGCAACTGGCAACATCTCATCCGTTCGACGGCTTGGTCAAAGGAACGCGACCGAAGGATCCCGAAGGCGTCGCCCAATCCTGGTCACTGTAGAATCGAGAATGATTCGAGATGGAATACTGGAGAGAGCAAAGGAGCTAAAGCAGCGTGACGAAGTCTACAAGAAAACATTCATCAAGAGAGATGTGCACCCAAGTGTGCCAGCGGAATGGAATGGAGGAGGTTATATGAAGCAGAAAAGAGAGAAAAGGAACGTCCAGAAAACGTTGGATGTAACATTCTATTTAATGCTAAGGAACGCAAGGTGTATAAAGATGGGGTTGTTATTGATAAATGGGGATTGCTGGGTTTTTAAATCGACCACAACATGTTACTCAACCTTTAAATGTTATATCCTGGAATATAGGCGGTTGTAAAACCAAATTAGAAAAGAAAAATGTTGAGAAATTCTTATTACAATATGATATTGTAGCTTTGAATGAGGTAAAGACGTCTTCACCTGTTTGTCTGCCCGGATACATTTCTTGCATGAGTTATGACAGGGACCATGCGCACCGCGGTGGGACAACTGTATTAATGAAAAATATTCTAGCACATGAGGTTGTAAATGTGGACACAAGCATACCTGACCAGGTATGGTTTCAGCTGATTTATGCCGAAAAGTAGTATTTGGAGCATGTTATATCCCGCCGAATGACTCTCCTTATTTTTCTCATAGGGAATTTGCATCAATACAAGAAAGGTTAATAGATAATGATGACGATAACAAGTTTATAATAATAGGGGATTTAAATACGCGGTTCGGTAGAGGTGTGAGGGAAATAAGTAATACTGAAGAATTTTTCCTACCCAATTGTCGCTGATGACGTGAATATTCTAATGATAATGCCTATGTTTTGACAACAATTTGTAAGGATCATTACTTGTTGGTGGTCAATAATCTGAAAACTTATGACAAACACTTTGTTAGCAGCAAGACTTACAAGCAGGGAACTAGATGGGTATCCGAATTAGACGTATGTGTAGGTCAATACAGTTGATTAATTCTATAGAATCATTTCATGTACACAACCGAGAATCTGCCTTCTGATCATGCGCCAATATCCATTAAAATGTCTAAAGGTAGGATCGATCTTGATTTTGTGTTAAGGCGAGCATCTTTTTTGGGTGGCCATGCATCACTGATGGGATGGAAGTGTAGCGGTTTGCAAAGAAACCAATTAAGTATAAAGCATTGACCGGAACATGTTTAATGTCCGAATTTTAGATATGAACATAAATACTGATGATTTTATCAATAATGTAAATGATTTTGCTTCTGCTGTATCGAGTGTATTATACCAATGTTCTGAGATGTGTCAGAGTAGTGCAGAAATGGTTGGAGAGGATAGTGGGAAGCATATACCGGCCGCTGGGACTGTCTCCTTCGGGACCATGATGATTCGAGAGTTTGGCAGGCTATAGACTGGAAGGGGAAATTTCAGGTAGAAAATCAAATTGATGGGGGCCCCACAGATGAGGAATTCAAAGAATATTTCAAAGCGTATTAAATACTAGAGAAGACAGTCTTGTTGATGAAAATATACAGTCATTTGTAAATGTCCTATCCTAGATGATCAAATAACAGTCGAAGAAGTCCAGTCCCAGATCAATAAAATTAAACCTAATAAGGCTTGTGGTCCAGATGGGGTCTCCCCTGGTGTTCTTAGGTTGCTTCCAGTAGAATGGTTGCTGACACTCGCTACTTTGTTTAACGCCCTTTTCCTGACTGCATCTTATCCTAGTTTGTGGTCTTTGGCCAAGTTCTTTACGATTTTTAAGAAAGGCAACAGACAGGAACCCAAGAATTATAGAGGTATCACAGTTATTAACTGTTTAGCAAAGTTGTATGATATGATTCTTTGTTCACGACTTGAAACATGGTTTAAGCCTTACAGGGAACAGGCTGGGGCGCAGAGGGGACGTGGTTGCATGGAGCATATTGTAGCGTTGCGATTGTTGACGGACATGGCTAGGAGAAAGGGGAACAAACTCTTTGTCGTATTTGTTGATTTTAGTCAGGCTTATGATCTGGTACCAAGAGGAATGTTATTTAAGGTTCTGAAACGATTAGGTTGTGGAGCTGTTATGTTGGCAGCCGTGATAGCTATTTATAGAGTAACAAACAGCATAATTGGTACTGCAATCATAACGACTACTGTGGGAGTTCGTCAAGGAAGTTCTACATCGTGTCTTCTTTTTATTTTGTATATTAATGATCTTATTAAGCTTATTAAGAATAATTGCAATCCTGATGGGTTTTTATCGTGGCTCCATTTATTAATGTTAATGGATGATACAGTTCTCCTTGCAACTACCGGAGAAGGTATCATCCATAAGATATCATTATTGAGGCAATATTGTCACACTTATGGGATGAAAATTAATGCAGGGAAAACTAAGTTTTTTGTTATTAGTGGAACAGCACAAGATGGTAGGTCAATTGAGATCGATGGCCTTATAGTAGATTCCTGCTCGCAATATATATATATTTTTGGGGTCGATCTTTACTGCGGATGGCTCTGTGTCTTCCTCTGTTGCGGCCCATGCTCGATCCAAGATGCCACATATCAATAAATTTGTTTCATTTTGAATAGAAATAATGATATACCTTTTATTGTAAAAAAAAAGAGTTTTTGATGCTGCTTTAATGTCAGCTGTCCTGTATGGGTGTGAGTCGTGGCTGAATGCAGACTTGAAGCCAGTAGTGAAGTTGTATAACTGGCGATTAAAACTATTGCTTGGCGTTAGAAAGACAACAAGTAATGAATTATGTTATATTGAATCGGGATACCCGCCATTACGAGATCTTGTTCGTAGCAAACAGGGAAAGTTTTTTAGTAGGATGTGGAGAGAGAGGTCTTCGTTGGAGGATGGCCCTTTAATATTTTCAATTAAGACCGTATTAGGAGCCAGGTATAACACCAAGACTTACATAGAAGGACTGATTAATGATAGTAGAGACGATGTAAAAATCGCAATGGAAACACTCAGGCGTAACATCATTAATTCTGACTCCTCAAGAAAGGTTACATATAGAGAAATCAATCCAGACCTCTTAGTTCATGATATCTATTCTGTTAGGCATAATGTTTCCGAATTAAACAGAGTCTCATTCTCTAGGTTCAGAATTGCATCCCACTCTCTGGCCGTGGAAGTGGGTAGGTGGGGTAGGAGGGGGAGAGGTCGTCTGCCGTTGGAGGAGCGGTTGTGTACCTGTGGAGCCATTCAAACAGAAGTACACGTAACGCAAGTATGCTCAAGGACACAACATATCAGAGATACCTATAATTTATCTAACATGAGGGATATATTTTCAAATCAGCGAACCCTGGCGGAGCAATGTAAGATTATTAGCTTAGTCCTCTATGAGTATTTATGAATGTTTGTGAGGTGAAAGGAAAATGAGAATAAAAAAAACTTTTTGGAGTATGATTTTTGCATATAAATGTCAAATTTTGTTCTTAATTTTGTTTGCCATATGATAATTCTTTGTTTTTGTTTTATTGTTGTATAAGATAAAAACCTGTTACTGTATTCTGACTTTTATGTATGTAATATTTTGTATTGCCAAGTGTACAGTAGTGTTGTGCCTTTTGTTGGACCAAATAGAAATAATTACTGTAAATATGAGCTATGTATAATTGTTGTGGTCAATAAAATATCTAATCTAATCTAATCTAATCTATGGGCTTCACTAAGACGTCATCTTCCCAATTTACCTCTGTACTTCCTCTTCCCTCTCCCCCACTGCCCCCAACTCTCTCCCTCTCTCTTTCGCTCTCTCTGATAAGCCAGTGCTACATAAAAGATGAGCCGTTAAAGCAAAGAAGAAATGGCTACGAGGGTCATTCCTCTGCTCTTCTGGCTCCCTTCCATCCCGCGTGTTAGCGTCAGGCCAAAACAACATCCCTGAAATATGACGACGGCACAAAGGAGCCTCAGAGGACACCCAGGTTCCCCCAGCCCCCATCCTTGTTTTTTTTTTTTTTTTTTTGCTTCCATTCCCCCACTGCTAACTCTCTCTCTCTTTTTCGCTCTCTCTGATAAGCCAGTGCTATTCCGTTAAAGCAAAGAAGAAATTGAGGGTCATTCCTCTGCTCTTCTGGCTCCCTTCCATCCCCGAGCGTCAGGCCAAAACAACATCCCTGAAATATGAACCAAAAGGATCATATCCCCAGCCCCCATCCTTGTTTTTTTTTTTTTTTTTTGCTTCCATTTTTAATCTGTTTATTTATTATTGTTTTCCACAGAGCGAACGTAAATGTGTGATATGAACCAAAAATCATATGATGTTGCTAAATTAACTTCCATAACGAAATACCATTTAGGGGAAAAAATAGGAAAACATAATTAGCGACTGCACATGCACAAAATGGCAAACTCGGGCACATAACCTTATCTCTAATACAGGAAAGGTGTTCCCTGCTGCCGGCGCGCACGCGCGCGTACACACACACACACACACACACACACACATATATATATATGTGTGTGTGTGCATGTATGTATGAGGTTGTGTGCGTGTGAGTATGTGTATAAATGTATGTACAAAATGTACTTTAAATATTCATGAAATAAAGTAACTGTAAATAATGAAGGTGACAGTGTAATTCGAAAATGAATTATCTTTATGCGTTTATGCTTTGACTGAAATTCCAGAGACGTTCTCTCAGGAATAGGGAATCTGCCAAACTCCGTGGAAGTGTCTCGCCAGTCACGGGACAACTTGGAACTTGCTGTAGCTGCTGTGATAATGACTGAAATGATCTCAGACTATTGTGGTTTAAAAAGCACTTTACCCACTAAAAGAGACAGACAGCTACTGTTGTTTTTCAATATAAATGCAGGTTTTTATGATTTGTTTTGATATATAAGTCAAGATTGATATATAAGTCAAGATTTTGATATATTCTTCTTACTAACTTCATTCCTGAATAATGTTAAAAAACGGTAAAAGCTATTTATATTAGGGATTCTCTCTCTCTCTCTCTCTCTCTCTCTCTCTCTCTCTCTCTCTCTCTCTCTCTTCTCACAGAGAGGCTTCATATTTTCTAATGTTTGTTTCATCTTTTCGCTTGAAGAAGCTAACTGGCGTTGTTGTTTTTAGTGTGAATCACTTCATGATCCAAAGGAAGCCACTTAAAAGAAACGGAAAGTGAAGCACACTTTTGCTTCTATGCTACGCAACATCAGCGCAAAATCGAAATTCTAAATCAACACGGAATCTGTTTTAGATCATGTGTCCCTCCTTTGCTGGAATACTGTTCTACGGTGTTGGTGTTTGCTTCTGCCAGAGATTTACCTCTTTTAGATTGTTCTCATGCACTGCAGAATGAAGGCTTCTTAGTAAGGGCAACAAAATAAGGTAGATAAAGTAAGCATCAATAGAACTTCATTACTTTTTTTCCTAGTTTTTCTTTTTCGTTCTCCACTTTTTCTCCACTTCATGTACGTGTCCTTCCCTGATTCTATTAGTGTATTTTACCTTGTAATTCGTTTCCCATAATTTAATATCCACTCCAACGGAATCTGTGAAGAAACCTGTTCATTGAATTTAGAACTTTACTAAAGTATGCACAGACATCAAATTTTACCCTTTTCTTCCAAAGGAGTGGAAGCTAATTCGATTTTGGAGATACCTTTGCTCCTATCAACCTTCTTGATTTCATAGGAGATTCATATTTCTAGATTTAAGTGAAGACAAGGAAGAAAAACATAACCTCACTTCTTCCTCTATTTTACTATCTTTTTTTTTCTCTTAGGTTTGGGTATTGATAAGGTTATAAACATACTGTACATGCAAAGTACGAAAACTGTATTAATTCTTTGTTAAGCTTTTCCTTTCACTCTCAGGCTTCTCATCCAACTGTTGCATTTAACAGACACCTTCAACTCCTTGTTTCATCCAACACTGTTCTTCCCTTGCCAGTACTTTTTTCTGTCATCTGCTTCATAGTCCACAACGAAATCCTAACTTTGCTGACATGATAAGTAGTATTAAGTTGATGCTCATTTGATATACCACCTCACAACACAAAACACACACACGCGCGCACACACACATGCGCACACATTAACTTATAGCTCTCTTGATGGCTCAGAGGGTAGACCGTCGACTGGAGACGTTGGAAGGTAATTGTGTCGAGGGATCGAGACCCGGCAGCACCGATCCATTTATCACTTATAAATTCTCCTCCGGTGATAATTCCCCATCGGGGATATTCCCGAAGTAGCGTGAATTGGATATTAAACGACATTTGTAGCTTCATGATTGTATATAAATCATGGTGTGATAAAAATTTCACAATATGTATATACATGAAATTTTTATCACACCGTAATTTATATACAGTCACAAAGCTACAAATGTCCTTTAATAACCAATTCACGCTACTTTGGGAATATCCTCGAAGAGGAGTTATCACTGAAGGAGAATTTATATATATAAATATATATATATATATATATATATATATATATATATATATATATATATATATGTGTGTGTGTGTGTGTGTGATTTTTTTAATAAATAGAATACTCCTACAGAACATCTTCATATTTTCATGTCATTCTAGATTGAGTAAAGTGATCGTTTACCTAACCCTACCTGGGTCGTTTCACCACCACTGCTTCCGTGACTGCATGATTCACGCTTCACAGATCCCTGAGCCCTGTCTAGCAGTCATAGGTGCGTCAACGTCTACTACAGACACACCCCTTCATGTTCGTAGATTATGTCAGTTCAGTAACTGTTCAGGATGATTCAGGAGATTTTTCCCATAACTTTATAATTCGAAAGCCCCTCAACGGCAGATGTTAAGGGACTTTCGAAAGATAATAAAAACAGTTAAAGGTATTTTCACAGTGGATCATCTCTCTCTCTCTCTCTCTCTCTCTCTCTCTCTCTCTCTCTCTCTCTCTCTCTCAAACACACACCTACTCTCACTTACTCGTTAATGATTATTATAACTCAATCAATTATCTCTTATGCTTTCTGAACTTTGATAATGAATAGGCGCCAGTCAATGCAATTCCAGTTTCTTGCAAATAATTTATTTCTCTCCGACAAAGTAAACTTTTTGATAAAATGTTGTAAATTTCAAATGACTCCGGTGATCAACAACAATTTTATTTTCCTATAAATCTTCGACTTCTAATTTAAGCGGCTTTAGCTTGCTTAATTCAACCAACGTAAAATTCGAGTGTAATTGGACCAAGTTTGGTCTCTAGAGATCAATATAATGTTTTTTCTTGAAATATGTCATATTAACCTATTCAATTCTGTTCTGATATCTGGGAAAAGTGACGTTTTTATTCTTCTTTAATTTTTTTATATTGTCAGTAATTTTGGTTTGGGGCTTATGAAATGATCTTTGATGGACATTATGCAACTTGTTGATCGCTTGTTATGTCTTTCAGAATCTCAGTTATCAAGTTCTACCTTGCTATGCAATCAATACGCTTTGCTCCAGAAGACGTAGATTCGAAATAATATTTGATTTTCGTACAGCTGCTCTGTGAAGGATCTGTCAACAATCATTCTCACAGTCCCGGAAATATTCTTACAAATGTTTTCAGACAAAATATATTAGGGAACTGTCAGTCATCCACAACAAACAAAATTTCCTCAAAAGTGAATTTGTCTCCAGAAAGATGATTAAATTGAAGACGAAGCATTCTTGGGAAGAAACCATCCAATATCGGGCGAGGAGACTTGCACATGTATTAAAATAATGACTTTGATGACATTCTTAAGATAGATAGCTAGATGAACAGGTAATAGAGAGAGAGAGAGAGAGAGAGAGAGAGAGAGAGAGAGAGAGAGTTTTGTTATCCCTACGGAAGCTCTTTCCTCAATAAATGTCTCATGGTTCATCAGTGGTCGTCTTCCACATCACTACTCGAGTTGATCAAGTTCATATAAATTGGCTGGAGCCAAGTTTAGAGTAATAACATTTTATCCCTTTTTAACGTGAAAAATTCTTATATATGATTTTTATGTAATATTTATTATATGGCCACGGCTATCTGTAAAACAGGTTCATTCAGCAAATGTGTCGAGTTTCATATAATGTTTTTCCTCATATCTCTCACAGTATCAGGAAAAATGTCAGCAACAGAGAAATATCCAGGATTCTGTGAAAACGTTGGACGCGTCGAATATTCATTGCTTCAGAGAAGGGCGGCTTTCATTGTGAATGAAAATGATTCGCTCTTACTACAAATTCAAATTCAAATAATTTATTGATGAAAAAAGTACATCAAAAGGAGCTCATTAGCATGCTAATCAGCCCACTCCACAATAATATAAAATATACATATTTACAGACGCTGAGATCTTATGTCTAAAGGAAACCAAAACAAAACGTTCTTAAACAATACAACTGAAAAACTAAACTGAAATACAATAATAAACAGTTGTATGACATACTAAAATCAAAACGTTCTTAAACAATACAACTGAAAAACTAAACTGAAATATAATAATAAACAGTTGTATGACATACTAAAATCTTATGTCAAATTTCTTAAACTTTTCTAAAATATCCTTGATCAAGTCATTGTTAAACAAATAACAAATCATATCTTCCACTGTATCATTACTTGCATTACGAAATTCTAACAGCTGTGAACATTCCATAATATAATGGTACATTGTATGTAGTCCATTTATGCCACAAAGTTTACAAGGAATAATACTGTCATCTTTTCTATACTCCCATACATACTTATAACCAAGCCTTAGTCTCATTGCAAAGCCATCATATCTGGCAGTTGATTTGCCATAAGAAAAATTTGTATTATTAGCTACATGGTCATAATGTCTCAGGCTTTCACTACCACTATCTAATATCAACCTAGCATTTACCAAGTCCCAACTTTGTCGAATTCTTCTAATGTTTGATTTTATTTTATTGATATTCATAACACATTCGTGATCAACTCTGTCCTTAGTACATCCCTTCTTAGCCAGGTCATCAGCAACATCATTCAAATGAATACCACAGTGGGAAGGTATCCACATGAATGTAACTTCACTATCAAATGCCTTTATAACAGAAAACACGTTGCCTACATTTTAAAACTATGTCTTCATCAACAGGTATTTTTGTATTTAGAGCAAAAAGAGCACTTTGACTGTCCACAAAGAAAAATACAGATTTCCTCTTTTATACGCAATACTCCAACCGCTCAAATATAGCATATAGTTCTGCTGTTGTACTAGAACTATAATCACTTATTCTCCTGGCTATTCTAGTCTCAGTGCTAATTCCATATTCAAAAATTCTCTTATGACAATGCCACATCCTGCCCGATTTTCAATTAAAGACCCGTCACAATATACTGTACATGGATAGCCTTGAAAACTGGGAATACCGAAATTTTTTCAAGAAATAAGCATCGTAATTCATGTGGAGCATAGCCTACTCATTCTTTTTCAGATCCAATATTTCTATTTGAACATCAACAATGTCATCATCCCATGGCTGCAATGCCACACTTCTTGGCAAAGGTATGCAATAATCCAAAGCATCATACTGCTTAAGATACTGGCATATTTTCCTTGCATATGAATTAATTTTTAAGCTTTTAGGACAATCTTAGCAAACCTCTCTACAATAGCTTTCAAGTATTCATCTCCACGCCTAATGAGCCTTATCGCAGAAACAATGGTTAGTTCCCGAACTCTGTGGGTTATGTTTGGAATATTCAGTTCCATGCGCATAATTTCAATCCTAGTTGACCTAGGACAGCCTAAAACAATTCGCATGGCTTCATTTTGTAATGTCTCTAAAGGTTTTAAGTCTCTGTCTGAAAATGACGACAGAAGAGGAGCTGAATAATCTATTATACTTCTAACAGTGCTCAAGTATACCGATCTCAAAATAGGTACACCCACACCATTCCCAAAGTTTGATAAAACACGCATAGGTTTCAGCCGAGCTATACATATGTTTTTAACATAATTAATCTGTTCCTTAGTATTAGAAAAACCAATATACATCCCCAGATACTTGTAACTCTGCACCTTCTGCAATTTTTCTCCATTAAACCAAAAATCCAAACCATTTGTAAGTTTTGACTGATACTTTGTTTTACCTTCATTGACCACCAGGCCCAATGACATACAAAGGTTAGACAACTCCCTTATCACCATAATCATGTCTTTCTCTGTTTCACACTGAATCAAAATGTCATCAGCATAAATTATTACTTGAGGATTTCCAGGAAATTGGTAACTGGCAACCCTGTCCATCAAAATATTAAATAGCACTGGACTCAAAACACCACCTTGTGGTGTTCCTAAATAAAAAAAATTTCTCTTCCGACTCCTCTCCTTGAAAATAAACACTACCCTGCCTTCCAGTTAAATAATCTGATATCCATTTTAATAATTTACCTTTAATACCCTTAGTTATGAGACACTCCAATATAACATCTTTATTAGCCTTATCAAATGCGCTTTTTAAATCCAAAAATAATCTGCAACTTATTTTGGAGGCACTAAGACATTTAAAGGACTATCCTCCATAGATATGAGGCAATTGATAATATCGTACGTAAGGCCATCTCTACCAGGAGAGGTGGATTTGCCCTTTTTAACAGCCTTCAGCATTTTATTCCTGGTAAAAGGAATACAGGAATCATCATCAAGTCTCGCCTGACAATTTACCATACTTTGCCTCTTAGACCTAAGTTTCCTTAAGCAACCTTGAACATTACTAGGAAGAGGTTCAAAGCTTGAAGCATAGGACCACTTATTTACGAGTTCGTTGGCTTTCGATTTAGGATCTGGATGAGCAATAATTTTTCTTTTTACCCCCCTAACCTTATTTACATTTTGCCATATTTGGCCTAAATTCTTTGATAACCTAATATCCCTCATAAAACCCTTAAAATAATCTTTTCTAACATCTTGTTTAACCTCCGTAGAAAGAGATGCAACTTCAGTCATAGTTTCCTTAAGTTTAACATTGGTAGGATCCTTACTCCATGACCTGTGGCATTTTCTTAGTAATTTATTCCAACCTTTCACGATTTTATCATTATAACATGCAGGTTTAGATACAGAGTTTTACAATTTCCTCTTCGTTTACTCAGTATTGAATCAACTACCGCTAACATATCATCACGAAACCTATTCTCATCTGTTATTTTGAGTTTCTTGTACTCCTCATACCACTGTCTAACTTTGTTAATGAAATCTTGACGCTTTTCTTGACGTAGCAAATACCTTTTTCTGTTATCAGCAAAAGAATTTTTTTTCAATATCAAGTTCAATACCCAAAGCAAAATGGTCACTCAGCAAGGTGCTTATTACCGATAAATCTGCATGAACACCGGACATATTAAAAATAATACCATAGTCAAGCCTCCCGCCTTTAATGTGCGTGGGCTCCCCATTGCCAAGCACTGTTACATTTTCAGCACCCTCTAAAAAACTGTTCAGGACATTTCCATTATGATTCTGGAAACCAGTACTACCAAGATTAAAATGCCTTGCATTAAGATCACCCAGGAGTATAGCATCCTCAGCAAAAATTACATCGGGAAAATCGTCTATGGTTAGAGAATTTGCATGAACATAAGCATTAACTACATAAAGTTCAACATTCTTTAAGGTAATTTTAACACACAAACACTCTGTACCATTTACTTTGAAGGATGAGTGGAAAACAGCTGGAATAGGGTCTTTAACATAAGTGGTCAGACCACGACAATTATTAGAAATATCAGGTGGCAATTCAAAGGATTTGTAACCTCTAAGCAACAATGACATACCATTAACGCCAACCTCTTGCAAAGCCAAAATATCTATATTATGAGACATAATATGTGCATGTAAATCAGTAAATCTTGTACGTAATCCATTAACATTCCATGATATGATATTCAGATTATGAGCCATGACAAGACATTTTGCCCCTCAATTTTTTAATTGAACAAAGAACATTAGTTTTGAGATTATCCTTTGGATTCATCATATACTGAACAACAGAATCGAGAACATGAGTAACATTGTCATACATATTGTCCGGGACGGCTAAAGCAACATTAGTTGTCTTTTTAACATTTCCAGACTTACTTGAAGAACAAGGTTCATTAAGCGGAGCTAAACTTTGTAACACTGTTTTAATATCCAACACAGCTTTTTTTAATTCATCAATTTCATTACGCAACTCTAGTATAAAATTACTTCTAGTCAACTCTGTAACCATACCTTCATCACCCATAGTTTCCTGTAGTCGTTTTTCTTTACGTTTTTCCCAGACGTTTTCATTATGTAATGGTACTGCAGCAGAAGATGAGACAGCAATTGCCTTGTTATTCCCAGATGCTTCAGGTCGAGAAAAGTCAACTTTGGGCCTTTTCGGGCATATCCAAGCACTGGCATTAT
>NC_089787.1:13788977-13798977 GCF_040412425.1 Macrobrachium rosenbergii
AAATTATTATAAAAATCAAAGATATTCATATATATATATATGTATATGTATGTGTATATGTATATATATATAATTTATATTTTATATATATATATATATATATATATATATATATATATATATATATATATATATATATATATATATATATATATATATATATACTGTACATATACGTTCACACACACACACACACACACATATATATATATATATATATATATATATATATATATATATATATATATATATATATATATATATATATATAATATAATATAACAACGCAAAATTATGCCGTAACATACGGTAAGATAATGCCCGTTTGTTTACTGGAGCTTGAAACAATTAAAAGGGAAGCTGTTATAACCTGATAACATAATTATTTAACTATTAGTCGCCTTCCCGCCTCTTGTCATTGTTATAAAAGTCATACCAACTGGCATTCGGGTCGTTTCGGCCGTAAGCATGTTTACGTGCAAAATGGGCTCCGTGTTTAGTACCAGCCACTTGGGGATGTACGTAAAACATGAAATAATAATGGTAAATACCATAAACATAACGTCTTTATTGTTTTGGATGTTACGGCCTAAAGTGACTTAAGGCCGAAACGACCAGGACCGTACCAACTGTAGGCCCCTTTGTGCTGGCCAGTCCTGGTCGTTTCCGCCGTAAGTCACTTTAGGCCGTAACATCCAAAACAATGTAAGACATTATGTTTATGGTATTTACCATTATTATTTCATGTTTTACGTACATCCCTAAGGGGCTGGTACAAAACACGGCGCCCATTTTGCACGTAAACGTGCTTACGGCCGAAACGACCCGAGTGCTTGCTGGCTTAGTTAAATTTATTTGTATGAGAACTGAGAGTTCTCTCTTCCCTCTCAGGCAACAAGTTCTAGGGTGAAATACGAGTTCCGAGGGTGATGTTCCCGATTAAGTCTAAGGGTGAAATCAAGTCCAGTCCCTTGTTTAAAAGAAAATGCAAGACTCGTAATATTTTGTCTGGGGAGAACAGCCAGAGGGCAGCAGGACCGCCGTAAGACGCAAACCATCTCTCCGAGTATATTATACCCAGTATTCTTCTCAAAGGTGTCACTATGAGAGAATGTTTTCTGTGGTCAATATGGGGTTTTGGGAATTGGGGATTTTAAAGGTATCTGGTGCTGAAGGCCAAATCTAATGTCTGTGAAACTAGGTTAAGTGGTTTTGGTGTTAGCCTAACCTTGGTAAAACTTGATTTCTTTGTGTTACTTCTTTATTTTCTTACTGGTACTGTATATATGCATTTTGTCTCGGAGGCCACTGAAGTGTTAAGGTTATTTTTGAGTTCGTTATGCTATTCAGTGTCGAGATTATGTATATTTTTACCTAGTGAATGCTGTTTCGTACCTTTAGTGGTAATAACGATGTTTTTCGTAAGTCTGTATGTAAGTCAGTTGCATTTGCCAATCACAATCAGTGTCAAGGTGGTATTAGTATAAACCCACGTTGCAAGACATTACCTACCCACATCTCCTTAGAACGCGTTACCGTACATTCCAGTGCACTTGTTACTTTTTCCTATTTTGTATTGCTTGTTTCATTTTGCTGTTGGTGTGCTACAAACACCACAGCTGGTGGCAGCCTACCAAAAGTGCGCAAAATTACCCTCAGGTTTCTTTACCTTACCTAACCTGTCACGTAAGTTTATTTGGACATTTGTCCCACTGAGAGATAAGGGTGGGGAAAGAGTTAGTATACAGTGCATATTTTGGGTATCATCATAGTGGTTAACAAACCAGCACCCTTACATGAGTGCTTCTGAAGAACTGACGCGGCTTCGGAGGGTGACACACACACACACACACACACACACACACACACACACACACACACACACACACACACACATATATGAAATTTTTATCACACCGTGATTTATATACAATCATGAAGCTACAATCATGAAGCTACAAATGTCGCTTAATATCGAAATCCACGCTACCTCGGTATATCTCCGTTGGAGAATTGTCGCGAAGGAATTTATATAAGTGATAAATGAATTGGAATCGTAACACTTTTTTGAAAGTGTACGTAACGTGCTCTACGATCTTTCTTCATGAAAAAGAGGCGTATGAAGGTTCGCTCACGATAACATTTACATCCATTTTTCTCTCTCTCTCTCTCTCTCTCTCTCTCTCTCTCTCTCTCTCTCTCTCTCTCTCTCTCTCTCTCTCTCCGTGTATCGCCTCTCTCTCTCTCTCTCATCGCTTTCCGAAGTTCACCCACCCGAATCGCACTCATTCTCACCAAATCAATTAAATGGACCATTTAAAGAAACGCAATAGTTTCTACAAAAATAGGTTTATTATTCAAATAACCCAACAAGAAATGAATAAAACAAAGCAAAGATTAAAATGCATAATAAATGAATTATCGAGTTAGATAACTAAACTCTGAACTGTAAAACACTTCTGATTAAAGAAGTCTCACTATGGCTAATAGCCTGAAAATATCCAAACTCACACATACTCCCCAAATCAATAACTAAAATCATGTCAAAAAAAAACAGTCTACCACATGTTATTCAGAACCAGTCCACACTGTCCACTCTGTCCACAGACATCTGTTGGAAGAATTAAACATGATAGAAAACTCCCAAAATATATGAAATGCAAAACACAATAACGGAAAGTGTAAAATGCATAGCCAAGACATGGCAAACGTAACATAACAAAATAATAATAATATAAAAGAGATATGAATATTCATATTAAATCTCCCGCACCAGTTCAAAAGTTCATAATGATTAGAAAATCATAGTAAAAATCACAAGTTCAATTTCCTCCCATAAAAACAGAGATTTCAAACTCTACCTTATCTGCCGATTTAAAAGCCTGGATCCTCTCCAAAGCTACGTCTAGACAACTGCAGTTCTATCACGTTAATGAACGATCAAACTCACTTTTAGGGCAGATTTTGGCATAATCTAGATCAAACTAACGCACGTACTCACGAATATACATAACGCTTGGAAGATCACCTGACCGCAACATTGCTGAGGTTCTCACGCAGATAGCTGAGGAATCAAACTATTTGCTGAATACAAAGATTTTACAACTGACAGCTCTGTCAGTACCACCTCTGCTCAAAAATTCTTTCATCACATCTTAAAGCATTGAAGCTATGAAATGCATATATGTGTCCTTTTAAAATTGTAGCAGCCATATTTTCTGAAATAGAGCTCACCACCACATAAGAGCGTCTCGCTCTCCTTAACGGCAAACTAAAACAAAAGCATATGTATAAAACATAACAAAATAGAGCTATGTTCAATTAGCAATGTCTACTGCACTGCAGCTTTAAGGACTGCTCTCATGACGCACTTCCAAAGTCACTGGTGTTGTGTTCTTAGAGCCTTTACGAGTAATCTTACAAACACGAATAAGCTTTACTACCCCCACAACAAGAATTATCAGTAAAATAGCTATTAAGACAATTAAAATTGTCGGCATAATATATTCCTGATACTGGAACATCACGGAATCGTCAATGTCTTCCAACGGTGGAACCGTCATTGGCACCTTGGTTGTAGGTACCGCCACTACCAAATGCTCGTTATGCGTGTGACGCATAATTATCTTCTCGGAACTGTTGAATACAGCACGGCTAAGTACGAGAAAGTCCGTAGACATCACACGGCATGCAGCATCAAACAGCTTGGACTCTTGAAGAACGAATGATGTCGACTTGTTGCTCTGGCACATCATTGTAACTGCATACTCCTTGCAAAAGATGGCAGTAAGAGTACTGGTGGACTCGATGTGGTAATCTCGCAGGAACTGTCTAAAGTCACATTCTGTCGGAGTCTGTCTATGAACTAATGATAATTCACAACCACCCACAGACACAACTCGCAACTGGAAAACACTACTGTCACACACACACTTCTCTCTAACTAAAGTACAACTCCCGAACCTTGATATTGATCTCCCAAAATGAACATGGTCTCTAATCTATCCCATGTCACTACTGAGTCTCCAAAAATGACTCGAAAAAGGTCTAATAACAAAACTAAGAAAAGGTTTCATGTTACTGAACCAAAGAAAACTAATGCAAAAGTCAAACACTCACAATGTGAACTAATTCCAAGTGTGTATCTCAGAATAATCACAGTCAACTCACTATTAAGCACAATAACTCTACGGAACTCACTCACAAAAAAAAAATTCTATCCAACAGAAAAAAAATACTCGAGAATCCTATCCAAACATAAAAGGTATCATATCTCGTAAAAGACATGAAAGTTCTACTCCGGTTAGCAAATATTTCGCAACACCTGACTAACTCTCAACAAAATAGCAATTGACGTAATGGCAATCGCTCCCACGATCTTAACAACTATAACTACTCACAATACAGCTCCCTTTATTTAAAAAAAAAAAACTGGAAAAAAAATCCAAACACTCAAACACGATCTCCCAACCCGAAAAAAAAAAAAAAAGATCAGCCTTGTTCGGTCCGATATACCAAGTACCTCCCCAAAAAAAAATAATCTTAAACAACAAAGATATTGCGTCAGATGATGAAACACATCATAACACCATAACACACTAACACACGGGTCAAATCTCGTATGAAATTAGCCCATGTCTCAACTTCTAAAATCATTCGAAAACAAATGATTAAGAACTTCAACATCCAAAATGAACAAGAGACAAAAAAAAATAAACATCATATATATACAAATACTAACCCATTTATCCCTCTAACTATACACAAAGTTCCATTACATGACTATATACAAATGTTCCATTACATCCCAACTTTCTTTAACTTCGAAATATGGGTCAATTTCGTCACTCCAGTATTTACATCTTTAACTACAAATCTATTCCCTCTTTTGATCTCTACAATCTCAAAAGGTCCGTGGAACTTCGGACTTAATTTATAATTCAGATCATTCCGAACATTCACTTTAACAAACACTCTATCACCCATCGAAAAAGCTACTCCCCTCGATTTCGCGTTACTTTTCTCTACCATTGCACGCGAACTAAGTTCAAGTTCTTTACTGATACGTGCAAATCTTTCTCTCGCTGTATTTATCAACGAAGTGACCGTAACATCACCCTGAACACACTCTGGTAACAAATCAAAAGGTCCTTTCAACTTGTATCCATACAAAGCTTCTGCTGGAGATATCTTAATTGTGTCATTCATCATAGTATTGATATTATATCGCACTTCATCAAAGATCTGTCCCAATGTGTATCGGAACCTCCCACCGTCATGCGCAAAGCTTCGATTACTTTCCGATTCGCCCTCTCACACAACCCATTCGCTTCAGGTCTATACGGGATTATAGATACTTTCTTTATCCCCAACAAATTAGCAAGACCGTCTAAAGTCTTATTAATAAACTCCCTACCATTGTCTGTAATCAGACATTCTGGAACACCATATCGACAAATTATCCCCTTAAAGAACGCTATAGCAACTTCCTCAGCTGATTTGTATTTCAGTGGGAAAATCTCGACAAAGCGAGTCAACTCATCAACAACTACTAATAAATGTCTATAACCATAAGCGGACTCTGAGAAGTTACCCAGAATATCCATATGCACTCTCTGAAACGGCCTATGTGGTATGGGATATGAACCCAAACGACACGACACTGTCGTCGCTGGCTTATTCGCATTGCAAATAGCGCACTTCTTCACAAAGGCTTCTACTGCGGAAAACATATTTTTCCAAAAGAACTTTGACCTGACGTTTTCATACGTCTTGTCTACACCCAAATGAGGAGAACCAAATTTACAATGTACAATGTCTAGAACTTGTGGTACTAGACTCTCTGGCACGATGATTTGTGTAATCTCACCCATGCTTCGAGTACTTCATAAGTTATACTTAACTTTTCTCACCAATAAATTATTCTCCAACTCTAGACCAGAAAAGGCAACTTATACCCTTTCTTCGGTGAAACTCCCTAAGAAATGCCTTAGCATCTGACAACAATTTATCTTCATCTTGCTTTTGTTCCAGCAAGCCTATGTCCCAAGTGACATTTTCACCCGTAATATAACACACAGCGTTACTCTCACTATCACGAATAACAATCTCTCCCGAGACTGCCGACTCACTATTTCTCCCCGAAGTATGCACTGTAGGAACGTGTATGTCCTCTACATGCGATCTCTCAAAACTACTAATATCAGAGACATTAGACACCAAATATTTACTCTCTTCTCCCACACAGGATTCGGTGTGTATTTCCTCATCCTCGACCGGAAAATGTCTGCTCAATGCATCTGCAACTACATTATGCTTACCTTCAATGTATTTGAGGTTTGCATCAAAATCTCTCAATGTTAGGAACCAACGTGCTCTCTTGGGCGACAAATTTGGCTTATTAAAAAGCTCTAACAACGGTTGATGATCTGTAAAAATCTCAACTTTATTTCCCAACAACAACATCTTAAAATGAACAAGGCTAGAGACGACTGCGAAAGCCTCCTTGTCCACAACTGACATCAGCCTTTCGTTACTACCACGCGTTTTGAACTTTCTGCTATAAAAAGCAATTGGGTGTAATTTCCCTTCAAATTTCTGCATCAAACACGCACCTATACCTTCCTGACTCGCGTCAGTCACTAAGGTGAACGGTTGACTAAAATCTGGAAACTTCAAAACTGGTGGGTTCACCAAAGCGTTCTTAAGCTTCTCAAAAGCTAATTGTTGACTATCACCCCAAACAAACTTAACGTCTTCTCGTAACAAATCTGTCAATGGAGACGCTATTGTAGAAAAATTCCGCACAAAACGGCGAAAGAAACCCGACATACCTAGGAACGAACGAATCTGTTTCCTGGTTTTGGGAACTGGAAAATTCACAATGGCTTTAACTTTCTCATCATTCACTCTAACTCCTCTTTAGAGATAACATGTCCTAAATAGACAATTTTTCTCTTCAGAAACTCACATTTGGCCAATTTGACCTTTAACCCAGCGAACCGTAATCGCTTGAGGACTTCTTTTAACACCTTTAGATGTTCTTCAATTGTATCTGTGCATATGAGAATGTCATCCATGTACACAAACACCGACTTTCCTAACAAGCCATGAAGTACTGTGTTAACCAGTCTAGTAAATGTTATTGGGGACCCTTGTAATCCAAAAGGCATCCTATTAAACTCGTAATGTCCTTTGGTACCGAAAATGCTGTATATTTACGGCTACTCTCACAAAGGGGAACCTGTAAAAACCCTTGCATCAGATCTATAGATGAATATATATTCTTGCCACCGATCTCAACAAACAAATCAGGCAAACAAGCTACCGGATATCTACCTGGGCACATTTTTTCATTCAATTTACGAAAATCTACACAAACTCTGATACTACCGTCTTTCTTAGGAACTGCAAGCAAAGGAAAATTAAACGGAGAATTGGATGGTCTGATAATGCCTTCCGACTCCCACCTCTGAACTTCTTTTTCTACTTCTTCTCTGATCTTAAAAGGAATTCGATATGCTGGAATATATATGGGATTTGTACCCTTTTCTAGGCGGATTGAATGTTCTAAAACATCTGTAACTCCTAATTTATCTCCCTTCAAAGCAATGATATCTAGATATTCTTTCAACACTTTCTCTACTTTATCTGAATATTCAGGATAATCAACTTTAGCCAAGTGTTCATGTAGAACCTGACTTCGGAACTGTTGCTCCTCGTTAGGAAACATATTCCCGTCTCCACAAAACTCACTAATTTATGCTCTTCATTAAACTCTTCAAAATCAATTACATAAGTACCCTTGTGATATTTTTTCACTGAGTCTTGATAGCTAACTAATTCTACTGAAGTCACGCCTGCGACTGAAATTTCATTCACTGACACCGTACTCACAACGTCTTTGAATTTCTCGGTTCCCTCAACAACGCACACTTGAGAAGGAAAAATTTTTCTCTTTCAGCGACACTTTAACTAATGTAGGAACTCGCGGTTGCAATTCAATATCTTCCAACAAAAATCCTTTGAAAGATCTTTGCGGAATATCTTCACTCTGACTGTGACTGTGTTTTAGGTTTCTTAGGTTTCTCACAAGTTTTTTCCTGTGTATATATGGAACAAAACAACCTGACTCACCCATTGTAATCCCCTGAACTCCCGTAAGAATGTTGATGTTATGTCGCATGCAAGAAGGGTGTCCTAGCAAAACCATTTCACCCAAGGCTAATCCTTCTATGACCAAAAATGATTCTACTATTGTCTTTCCACCGATACAAAGCGTAAGAAATGACGAACCTAAAATATTCAGTTTCCTCCTTGTACATCACACACTGTCTCACTAGAAGGGACTAATTTGCACTCTGGAAATTTCGAATGAAAAAGGTCAGCATTTACTAAGTTAACTGAGCTACCAGAATCAATGAAAATATGAATTTCATTGCCATTAGAAATCCACGTACAATCGGCCTAGGTTCTAGTGACTCTAAGACCTGATTAGTCATTATCCTGTGTCCGTCTTCGAACTTATCTTGTGAAAAATTCTGCTGTTCCTTTGTGTATCTAGAACTTGCATCATGTGGAATTCTCCTGTCATATCTAGAAAAACCTCCCGTGACTTCCCTGAATAATCTCTACTCTTTGTGGCTGGGCAAAATCTCCATCCATGATCTGAAGATTTGCAAACTGAACAATATCTCACTCTGCAATTTGATTTACTATGGCCTATTTTATCACAATTAAAACAACGTATCGTTGTGACTGATCTCTCTGGAATTTTCTTCGATTCTACTCGTGCACATGTCTTCGCTGTTGCATCATTTCCCGAATGCGAGCGACTATCATTATTCTGTGGTTTGGAAACCGCAGCTGACATCTTTGCACCTCCCTGTACAAAACTACTGTCCAGTGTCGGGCATTTTGTTAGATTTTTGTTAATCTGTGCAAAGAAAAAGGATTCGTCTGTATCCTGATCAATTCTCTTATCAAAACTATCTACAATTACATCTGGGACCGACGTTAAAAGGCAAGCAAAGTGTAACAATCTTTCAAAATTATCTAAGGAGATATTATTTCCAGTTCCCCATGGAGAGCCTATTATAGATTTCTTTAACTCAACTACTGCATCAAATAAATTCGCACTGTATGTGACTAGTGAATCATTGCCTTTCTTTATTTTGAGAAACTCTCGCAAATTCGAACTGCGCATTCACGTTGAACTCCGCCATAAGTAGCTCGTAGAAATTTCTGCAGTTCATTCCAAGTTTTACACCTTCTGAACCCGAAACTGCGTGCTCGTTTCCCAATATCTCCTTTATCTAAATCCAGAAATGATTTAGCCTCTGTTAAAGCTTCAGCGCCATTCGTAATTTTCTTGGAATTCAGATAATTGTTCACTGACTCAATGAAAGTTTCTATATTTTGGGTTGGCTTCCCATCAACTAACCCTTTAAAATTACTAATTCCCGCACTAACGCTCGTCACTTTATGCACCACAACTGATTGGGATGTGCTTGCTGCATCGTCCGGCATTTTGTGAGTGATCACACGCCCTGAGCGTAACAACATAAAAAAAAGAAACCAAAAAGAAACACTAGAGAAAGGCAAAAGTTACCCCCTCTAAGAGAAGAATAGAAAACGGCGTTCTGCGCAACTTACGAGAATGGGGTACTTACCAATTTTGAAACAGAAAATGGAGCAGCTATCTCTCTACTTCTAACAGAAAACAGTGCTGTGTGCAGCCTGTGACGTCACCCACTCGAAGACGTAGCAAACAACGCCCAGCGCGTTTCTTGTTGAATCATCACTTTGCGTAATTAACTCACAATCGCTACTATTCACACTTATTTGGGTATTTTGTTAACCCCAAAATTGCTCTAGAGATCATCCAGATCTATTTCACAACTCCCCACTCCCAGTACTCGAATAGAAACGGAAAAAAAAAAGATTCCCCGTATTTCACACGTAATCACGACCCACTCAGTTATTCAACACTGACTCGTCG
>NC_089787.1:13803977-13873977 GCF_040412425.1 Macrobrachium rosenbergii
CATCTGAGGAGAATATCCTCTCTACGAACTCCATACAAATATTGGCTAAAATGGGGATAGAGGGGAGCCCATAGCGACCCCTTTCTTTTTTTGCGCAAATCCTTGATTATTGAATTGAAACACCGTGGAAGATACGCATAGTCTTATTAATGCAAAAAATTGGTCAGTGGGTAGGGGGAATTCTATATTACCTTGTTCGTATTCTTCCTAGAGCTTAGAGATTACAATAATAATAATAATAATAATGAGACGTTTCGAAGTTACAGACAGTGCCAACAAGGCGAAGACCTAAGTCTCGTTCAAAGCCCGGGGCTGAGTCATCAGAGTCTCAAGCAAACGTCCCTCGGAATGTGTCCCGTGAGAAGTTTTCCAATAAAACGAGAAGTTTCTCGACACCTCAGGTGGAACAAAAGCAGTAAATGCAGCCTGGCACTCAGGGAGATGGGAGATCGTTCTCATGATACATGTCCGTTCTGTGCTCAGTAAGAGACAAAAGGTTGGGGGGCGGGCGTGGCTGCGTTGGCGGCGGCTCTGCGCACTTTTATTTTAATGATAGGATTCCGTCCGTGGAAAATGTTACTTACACACATACTCACACATAGTATGTGCATATGTATATATATATATATATATATATATATATATATATATATATATATATATATATATATATATATATATGTATGTATATATATATATATATATATATATATATATATATATATATATATATATATACATATATATATATATATATATATATATATATATATATATATATATATATATATATATATATATATATAAATTGTATTTAGACAGTTTTTTTATATAAACAAATGAAAATACATGTCAAATTTCTCTTCCCATTTTTTGACAATAACAATAACCAAGAATTTATATAGCAAAACGTAGAACTCCTATTACTATAATTTTAACTCACAAAAAAAAAGATTTTTTGGTATTTTACAGACAGTTGTGTCCAGCTTTCACGCCAAATTATGACTTCGTGCAAATAATTTTTATTTAAAACACCTGGGTATTGTGGATGTACGATTAACACAGAGAGAGAGAGAGAGAGAGAGAGAGAGAGAGAGAGAGAGAGAGAGAGAGAGAGAGAGAGAGAGAGCACTTTCCACTTGCTTTTGATCTCGAAAAATGATTTACGGTCCCTCTAACAAAATGTGTTGGTGTCATCTGAATTATGTTGCGGAGGAATTTTTATTCATTTTTTGGTTTTTCGCCCGTAGTAGCCCTGACTTTGGCCTGGGAATGAATTCGTTGCATTAATATTCAATTCCACGTCGTCCTCACACGGAAGCTGTCCGCAAGAGAATGTTGCCATGACCTTTCTTTTCTGAAGTCGAAGAGTGGAAATAGGAAAACAAATACGAAGGGCCTAAACAAGCGAAGCCTGTGGAAGAGAGAGGAGACTGACGAATAACTACGGATAAACTGACCACCAAATAAACGATCGCACAGGTTGCGTGTCAGGGAATTCTGGAGGCCGCACGTTAATATCAAAGAGAGAGAGAGAGAGAGAGAGAGAGAGAGAGAGAGAGAGAGAGAGAGTTAGTTTCCACGTATGTGCTATCCAAATGGCTTCACAGCAGGCTTCGTTTTTCCTGCGAAAGCGTTGTTCGATTCCTCAGTTGTTGAGGGGTCGTTTTGTTCCTCTCTTGGTAGCCTCTGTTTTCTGTGAAGCCCTTCGTTGCGAGAGAGTTCAAATTTCCTTCGAGTCTTTATTGATTGATGGGTTTCGTTTTCTTTGCAATAAATTTCATGATTTAAGAGGTTTTACAGTAAATATATATGTACTGTACTGCGAACTTTTACTTGAACAATTTCTTTTTGTATGGATGACGTGTTTGATGTGAAAATGTGTACTGCATCCGTGTTTCACTAAGATGGATATAAGATGAGTAAAATATATGTACTCGAGAGCACGAAAATGATTGTTCTGAGCTCGCTCTCACAAATATTGACAATCTTGTTCACGGGATCGATCGGTACGTCGATGGTTGGGTGGGCTGGATAACTTGAGCTTGTCTTCTGAAAAGTTCAATACTTTTAGGTTGATTTAAACAGGGAAATGGTTTCTCTTTTGTTAGTTTATTGCAGTGACCCGTAGCCTTGGTGAAGAACATGATACCCAGAACACTGTCCGCAGCCACTCACTCAAGGGGAGTCGTTCAGTGAAATTAATAAAACGACTGAAACAGGCCATCAAATCCAAATATGATTTTATGAGAGAGAGAGAGAGATCTTGACTTTAGGCGATACTCATCACATTCCTGAATTGCGGACTAAGTAGCTTTTGCTGAGCTCTCGTGAGATTACCTATGGATTATGTGCAGCTGACCACCTTTTGTTATGTTTAGTTTTCATTTTATCTGTTTATCTGCCTGTTTATCTATCTGTCCCTCATGTCCTATCATTTGATAGAGTAATAGGATTAAAGCTCTGTCCTTAAGAGCCATTCAGAGATGACCCCTTATTTGATGACTCGAACTTAATTAACGAAGTAATGAAGATGTGTGACACCATTCACAAGGGATGAAACTGATCGAGGTAAGAAGCAAATTCACACACCCTAGCAAGTTGAAAATTCCCTCTTGCTAGCTACGATGGACGTGCCTCCCAGAAAAATCTGAGAGAGAGAGAGAGAGAGAGAGAGAGAGAGAGAGAGAGAGAGAGAGCTGGAATTCCTGTTTCAAATTATCGCTCAGGAGCAAATTTAAGATCGTAGTCGGAACTACTGTTACTGCAGATGATATCTAAGGTTCCTTGGCAAAGGGCCGGCTCACAATTCAATGTCTTCTTTCTAGCTGTGCTGCCTCCAAGATAAACTCCTCACTAATCAAAATATTCAAAGAAAATTGACAGTTAACTTTTGCAGTCAACATCAGCCACCACAACAACCTACTTCAGATAAGGAGTATTTACCCTGGCTTTAGGGCAAGAAGGGTATAAGGAAAGTCATCCCTGTCATCTTAATGGCCTTTAGTAAAGTACTGTGCGTTCTGAGGTGATCATTTTCCATGGAAAGGATAACCACAAGGATCTCGGAATATTCTAATTAGGATTTTTTTCTGTTCTTTTAACGACATTTTCCTTTGATATTTGTAATAGCTTGACGACAGTACTTTACCCTAATTGGAGATTTTAGAAAATGACGTTTGCTAACTGTAATAGGCGTAATATCACACTGTGCGTGGTAATGCTTTCCAGTCACTTCTCTCATCACTTCTAAGTGAATTAAGCTAATATTTTAGTCAAAATATTAAATGCCGAACAGTAACACTGCAGAACTAATAAATTCAATATAATAATATGAAAAATATATTTATATATGTATATCGTTTAATAGAAATCTTTTTTTTGTAAAAGGATAAATGAACGGGTACCACTGGGACGCAGAGCTGTCCACTGGAGTCGTTGGAATTGAGATAGACATGAAAAAATAAAGTAATTATAAATAGATGTTATCATCCATAAATTCCCCTTCATCATGATTAAATATTAAACTTTGCATTTCTACGTAATAATTATCTGTAATATAGTTTTGCTTTTTATGTAAAAGCATTTCAGTTCAGTTGAAACATACTGCATTTTCTACGGCTTAATTAGGCTGTCCTGCCCGCACTATCCGCCCGCACTCTATTCTGTCCGCACTTTTCCTGTCCGCCCTCAGATCTTAAAAAAACTACTGAGGCTTGAGGGCTGCAAACTGGCATGTTGATCATCCACCCCCCAATCATCAAACATACCAAACTGCAGCCCTCTAGCCTCAGAAGTTTTGATTTTATTTAAGGTTAAAGTTAGCCATTATCGTGCTTTTGACAACGATATAATAGGATAGGCCACCACCGGACCGTGGTTAAAGTCTCATGGGCCGCTGCTCATACAGCATATACGGAGACTGCCGAAAGATAGATATACTTTCGGTGGCCTTGATTATTATACGCTCTAGCGGTATTGACGAAATCTTCTGTCTCTGGTGGCGTTGGAAATAATGTAAATATCATATGATTTAGTTTTATTTGAGAGAGAGAGAGAGAACCAACAGTGGTAATTCATCTTTCTAGTAACTGATCTCTGCTTTTTGTGCCTCCATTTACCTTCTGTTACTTCTTTGAAATGAACACTGTGTTAAATGAACACTATATTCTCTGGAAACTTGAATTTCAAGTCAGTGGCCCCTGTGGGCTTGTTCCATATGAATAGACTTCATCTTCTGAATAATAATAATAATAATAATAATAATAATAATAATAATAATAATAATAATAATAATAATTTTTTTGGTCTATCACAATCATCCTATTCGACTGGGTGGTTTTTATAATATGGGGTTCCGGGTTGCATCCTGTCTCCTTAGGAGTCCATCACTTTTCTCACTATGTGCGCTGTTTCTAGTAGCACACTTTTCTGCATGAGTCCTGGAGCTACTTCGGCATCTAGTTTTTCCAGAGTCCTTTTCAGGGATCTTGGAATTGTGCCTAGTGTTCCTATGATTATGGGTACAATTTCCACTGGCATATTCCGTATCCTTCTGATTTCGATTTTCAGGTCTTGATACTTATCAATTTATTTCTCTCTCTTTCTCAACTATTCTGGTGTCCCATGGTATTGCGACATCAATGAGTGATACTTTCTTCTTGATTTTGTCAATCAATTATTAGTCTTTATTATTATTATTATTAACAATTATTATTAATTATTATTATTATTATAAAAACTTTTTTGTCTTTGGTGACTTTAGAAACAAATCGCCAAAGATAGCTCTGTAAATAAAAATGAGAGAGAGAGAGAGAGAAATATCAGATCCATAAGTATTCATGTACTCTCTATAGGCAAAGAAACAGACGTAAAAACGTAATTAATCTACATATTATCACGATATAATTCTAATTGAAATCTTGACCCACCTTATCAAATAATTAGCGAGCCCAGATTGTATTCATGTTTCCGAAAGGCAGAGCAGCTTCAAATAGGAAGAAGACCGCTACGAATCGGTCTCTATAAAGGAATTATTTTTATTTTGGCCTCATTCTCATTGTCTTTAGTACAGAAGGTATTCCTGTTAATGCCAGTTTCAATTAAGTAAATAAGGTTGTACTAGAATTATATATGATATAATTATATTATATATATATATATATATATATATATATATATATATATATATATATATATATATATATATATACATATATATATATATATACATATATATATACACATATATATATATATACACACACATATACACATATATATATATATATATATATATATATATATATATATATATATATATATATATATATATATATATATATATATATATATATATATATATATATATATATATATATATATATATACATATATATATTATATTGAGTGTATGTACACATACATAACCTGTGAGTGTTTATAATCTTTAAGTTCACGTATTTTACGAAGATTTTCAAGAGAATGGTAATCCAATCCCAGCAGATATCCCGATCTGAAAAGTCTGCAACCCCAGCCAAGCCATCCAAAGAAAAATTTGTTCTGTAATTTCATGTTATGCAATGATATCATGTCACTTTTTAGTTTTCTGCCATAGACAACTGTTGAGATGGCTTTGTCTGTCCGTCCGCACTTTTCTGTCTGCCCTCAGATCTTAAAAACTACTGAAGCTAGAGGGCTGCAAATTGGTATGTTGATCATCCACCCTCCAAACATCAAACATACCAAAGTGCAGCCCTCTTGCCTTAGTAGTTTTTATTTTACTGAAGGTTAAGACTAGCCATGGATCATGCATCTGGCACCGATAGAGTCCAACTCCGGAAGCGTCGCCGACGCTACTTCACTTGACTGCATCTGGGGAGCAACTGAGCGCTGCCCGGTCGTAGCTGAGAGTTTTCTACTGCAGCACATCGAGAGGCTCAGCGTAATGATGTCAATGGAAGCCAGTTACAGCGAGATCGTGACACTGCAGCTCGTCGAGAGGCTCCTCAAAGGTGCTTATTTAATTTCGATTTGGTCAGCCTAGGAGCATGCCACCATTGGGCCGTGGCTGAAAGTCTCATGGGCCGCGACTAAGAATTTCATGGGGTCGTGCCTGAGAGTTTTATTAAGCATTATACGTTGTACAGAAAACTTGATTGTTCCGATGGAACTAGGGTGTATTTTTTACTTGTTTGTATAGAATCTGCATTTTTCTCCTTTTGGGCAAGGTGCTGTGCGGCAAAGCCGTTTGTGCCCATTTTTCTCCAGTGAGCAGATGCCACTCGTTGGCTGGTGGAAGTAGCTTATTTTTCTTGCGTGTCCTTCGGAAGGAAGCTTGTAATTGACGCCTCCTGTCAATAAAGCCTTCAGCTGACCAGGAATACATTCCCTATAAAAGGAAACAAAATGTATTTATAAAGCTTACGACATCGGTGTCCTAATTAAAAACAAACGTAATTGACCAAACTATTAATTTTTATATAAAAAAATTCCTTGGTAGCAATAAATTATAAAGATATAAAAAATAATATATGCCGATAATTATAAAGTCATTCAACTTAGACTGATGCTTTCAGATACTATTGTCTTTGAAAGGACACAAAATCCAGGAAACTCCCTATGAAATCAACTTGTTGTTTTTCTCCCACACACACACACACACACACACACACACACACACACACACACACACACACACACACACATATATATATATATATATATATATATATATATATATATATATATATATATATATATATATATATCTTATGCTTTGCAACACTCAAGTTAAGAGATGATGTTTCCAAATGACTTTTAACACTCGCAAAAGAGATATACACTATTATAAAGTTAGCTATCGCTGGAAAGTTGACCACGCATGACTATCTGACACTATTGCAAGACTTCCCAGGGTGAGGCAGTTACTCGCACAAACACACACACACACGCACGTATACTGTGCATGGTGTTGCATCGTTTCACTCCCGTTGAAAGCATGACGCTGCATTCTGGTGGTTTCTCTCCTTAATTAGAAAATCCGGCCCCAAGAATTTCTAATGAGGAGCAAACTTCACGTTCCCTTGTGTGTTTTCTCTCGACATCTGCATCTGATAAAATGTGTCATGAAGTAAAAATAAAACGAAACAAAATTTACATTACCATTTTGCCGCTAATATTATCGTTATTGAAGGAAAAAATCAAAAGGAAATAATAGCTATTAAATACTACAATACGTAGAGCTCACAAGTCTATAAGACTGTGCATAATTTATGCGAATTCGTTGCAAACAGCCTGTGAAAGCACTACTTGCCAACTTTAGGTTAAGGCCAGGAAGCAAACTTAGAACAACCATCGCTGTTTGTGATTTCAAGAATTTTTTTTCTTTTGCCCCGACACTGCAACAACATGTTGCTAAAAGAAAGGGGGTTACTATCGTACTTCCAAGGCTGCCAGCATTTGTATCTATTAATACTCTCTTATATGTACATTTATAAACAGGTCTATGAAAACACTATGAGCTCTTTAATACTACTGCACTGATTTGAATTAAATGTTCTTTGATTGTGATGTGACTAAAAGTTTTCATGAATAGCATTAGAGTTAAATGATTTGTTTTTGCATTATTTGCAGTTCATTTAACCTTATTCATTCGGCATATTTACGTTAGATAAAGACTTCATACGAAATTGTTATTTGTTATGTGTAAGAGAAAGAAGATTACCTCTATTAGGTCTCAGGTAAACAGACAATTAGATAAACAGACATCTCTCTCTCTCTCTCTCTCTCTCTCTCTCTTTTAATTTTGTTTGTGGGTGGTTTGTGCATCAACCAGAAGCTTGTTATCTCTCTTGATCGCAACGTACGTTGATAAGGGGCTCAGTTGAGCGAGCCATGTCAATGATCCGTTGATCTTGGAGAACATAAGCCTAACGAAACAGGATCGTGCGCTTCTAGCAATGTATCTCCGTTTCCTCTGCATTTAGTCGTATCCATCTGTGCACTGCTGTGTTGTTGATGTTCGACTGGCAAGCAGTGTCACTTATCGACTCATTAGCTCTATGCTGGATCTTTGAGTCAGTTGACTTTTACCGCCCATCAGAAGTGCCGTCATAAGCATGAGGAGAAATTATGGAAATTATGTTCCTTCCTCTCTCTTATGGAATTTCTGAGAGCTATTAAATATTGTGCCCATAATCATGCTTAAATTTCAGATTAAAACTTTAGTTCCCTCCTCTACTATGAAGTATATTTTTATTCTAAATACTTTGTGGTTCTTTGTTGAAATGAATTTCATTCTTTTCATACTATTACATAATATATGAGTGTGGTTAATAACGTTATTCTGTTGATAAAAATCGTTTCTATTTCTATAGCAAAAGAGTCGATCATTATTCGGAGAACAAAAGCTACTGGAAGTGTTGCAATTTCTGTCTGGACTGAATTTGGACTTAGGGCATCAGGAGTGTCACTATTCTTCTCAGTGACCTCAAAAACTATGGATTAGACATTAAGATCTGTCACGTTACCCGCTTCCCACACCCGACCCTTTGGTGCTAGTGATGTCTTACCCCCGCAGTGTTCTTTCCCAGATGGTAAGTCATGTGTATACCAAGTTTGGTTGAAATTGCTCGGTGTGTTTCAGAGTGTATGTGGAACACACACACACACACATACATCCATTTATATATATATATATTATATATATATATATATATATATATATATATATATATATATATATATATATATATATATATATATGTGTGTGTGTGTGTGTGTGTGTGTGTGTTTGCATAATTGTAATGGCCACAGTGCCCTCTTACCTTTTCGAATTCTTCGCGCTTTTTTAATACAATTGTCACTACAAAGCTTTAAGATGCAAATGGAAGAAACATGAAGATATTATGATGTCTGGTTGCGGAAAACAAACCCGGGTCCCATAATCACAACTGGGTCACGTTGCCTGTGGTTAGGTCGACCACATACCCCGTGTGATATGGGACCCGGGTTCGTTTCCCGCTACCAGGCATCATAATATATTTATATTTCTTGCACTTGGATCTTAAGGCTTTGTAGTGACAAGTGTATCCAAAAAAGCACGAAGAATTCGAGAAGTTAAGAGGGCAGCGTGGCTATTACAATTACATGTGTATCTTGTAAAAAGTGACCAGTAGATTCTACATATATACAGTATATATATATATATATACTGTATATATATATATATATATATATATATATATATATATATATATATATATATATATTTATATATATATATATATATATATATATATATATATATATATATATATAGTATATAAATATATATATATATATATATATAACAAAGCAGACGACAGTCAACAAAACAGTTGCATATTTATTGAAAGAAATGTTTCGTGGTACTTAAACACATCATCAGTCTGTAAATTTGAAAAATACACATTAATTCTCTAATTTAAAATAAAAGCTAAATTAAAAACGGCAGTTACATTCTTTAAAATTACAAAATACATAAAAAAGTAAAAAGAAAGCAGATTTCTTTTTCTCTAAGTCTACCTGATCAAAAGAAGGGGAAAGACGACGTGAGACCACAAGCTCACGCATGCCCAGAGTACACTTAGGCCAAGTGTACCAAACAATCGGCTTACTTAACGACCCTTGAGTCTTTGTTTATTAAACGTCTTGCACCTCTTCTAAACTCCGACGTGTCTTCTTCTCCTCTGCACTTGGCCTAAGTGTACTCTGGGCATGCGTGAGCTTGTGGTCTCACTTCGTCTTTCCCCTTCGTTTGATCAGGTAGACTTAGAGAAAAAAAAAAATCTGCTTTCTTTTTACTTTTTTATGTAATTTGTAATTTTAAAGAATGTAACTGCCGTTTTTAATTTAGCTTTTATTTTAAATTAGAGAATTAATGTGTACTTTTCAATTTTACAGACTGATGATGTGTTTAAGTAACACGAAAAACGTTTCTTTCAATAAATATGCAACTGTTTTGTTGACTGTCGTCTTTTTGGACTCTGCTTGCTGTTGTGTGTACTATATATATATGTAATGTGTATATATATATATATATATATATATATATATATATATATATATATATATATATATAATATATATATATATATATATATATATATATATATATATATATATAATATATATATATATATATATATATATATATATATCCTTAGTAATTCCGAAATAAAAAGATAATTTGTTTTCTTTCCCGCGCTCTCACTCCAAGATAAAAAAAGATATTTTTGCTCTCTCTCTCTCTCTCTCTCTCTCTCTCTCTCTCTCTCTCTCTGAGAGAGTATATCCTATCAATTATGACTTATTTCATGCACTACCTTTCCCTAAGCCCCCTCCCCACCGCCCTCCCTCGAACTGAAACAAGAATTCCACTATCACTCGTGACACATCCATTGTCGGGAGGAAGTCTGCGCCTTCCGATAAAAGCGTCTCTTAAATGCAAAATCCAGTCGAGGGAGAGAGTCACCAGAATCCCCTTTCCTTTGAATGGAGGAACCAACTCAATTCCCTTTCTGATGGACCTTCCTGCGAATGCCCCAAACATCTTCCGAAATGGGAACAATTTCTATAGGCGACAGATACTATCAAGTGGCTTCGCTGTTTATGATAATTAAATATAGATAACCACTTAGTCTTTGTAAATCAGGGAGATAATATTGATCATATCAAAATTTAATAGCATTCGTACAGTCTATGACTAAAATACCAGTTCATTAAAATAACAAATTCATTACAGGAAAGGAAAAATGCAGATAATATCTGTCCAAATGAACGCCCAGAGACATTCAAATGAACTGAACAGAATTTTCTGAAGTTCCGGAAATTTGGGAACTTTACAGTGCAATGACTATTGACAAAGCAATAAAAATAATTCACTATTAATTTCTAACAGAGTTTACTTTGTAGCACAAATAGAACTCTGTTTCATAAAATAATTGAATAATTAGTGATATCAATTTCTGCTACCTATAAACAAACAATATATTTCTGTTCCGTAAAATAACTGAATAACTATTTATACCTATATCTGCCTATTTCTGCTACCTATGCCACCCTATTTCCAAGTTCTTATTTTAACATAGACGGGCTTTAACATATCCATCGGCCTTGTTCCTACATGCCCAAAGGAGAATATAATTATTCGAATATTTCAGAATTATGCAAACCCTACTACTTCGTGTGCTAGAAAGGAATGAAAACACACCACGGCCTTATCGCCAAATTTTATAATTAAATAGAAGCCCGTTGGCAGATTATAGAAAAGCTACAGAGATGAGTAACCTCTGTTTTTCACATTAACACCTGTAAAAAGAAACCTAAAGAAGACCAAGTATTCCACATCAGAAGCACAAAACAATTGAAAGACACCAGCTACGAAGGTGTAAGAAGCAAATGGAACGGCAGCCAATTGCAACTACCAGATGAGGCAGAAGATATTCATTGTGACGACATAAGTCACGAACCATAAGAATGAATAAGCAGTATTATTGCGAATTCATGTTATTCTACGATAATTGGAGGTGAAATGCTAATGCGCATACTTTGACTGATTATTCATTACTTGATAATTATTTACTAATAATAATGAATGACTAATCATAGAAAACAGTAAAGAAATCAATAACTAGAAGAATATATGACTTGAACTAGGTTAATAATGATAAAGCGCCTTTGAATGGAAACTCAAATCATTCTGAACCATTGTAATAAGGAAAAACGATTCTCTCTGACTAGGATCCCGAGTCTCCATAAATCTAATAAAGTTTCTCAGTAACGGGACATAGGGCCTCTGGGCCTGAGTCTCTCTTTGGATCTTCGGATCTGTTGAGGAACTTCTCACAGACCGTCAATGTCTCCTGGAAGCTTATTGGAAGAACCGCCCTCTGATGAGTCTCCAAGAATAAATCATGATTTAAGCAGGAGATTCCACACGGGAGACTTAACAGTGTCCCTGATTTTAATATACTTGCCTTCCTTTCATATATCTTATCCTTTTAATCTCAGAATCAATCTGCCGTTCATAAAAATAATTCTAGACTACATAACGCTCATTGCAGTAAAGATGAATTATATATAAAACAGAGTAAAATTTTCTTGAAGTTGAGAAAAAAGCGAAGATTGAAAGCGAGAAAGCAATGTTCATTCAGCTGTGTCTTCTGTGAACAGACTCACTTCACAAATAGAGTCTGGCAGAGAAATAACGAACGACCGCATCCATTTTGGACGGCACTACAGTACACTTCCTCTTCTTGCCTTCCACTGGAGGTGTTCTCTCAGCCATGGACGAAGTGTGTGTGTTTATGTGCGTTCATTCATATTTGAAATCTAGCATTTTCTATTGTGTATGTGGCATACTGTATGAAATAAAAAATAAATATTCATATGAATTATTTGTGACAGTTATGAATCAAAATAGAACAGGCTATTCTCTTAGTCTCTTTCTCTCTCTTACACTTTCTTGTTGTTAGTCAGTTGACGTAATCATGTGAATCTCGCTCTGTATGCCTGCTTGAAATCAACCCGACCCAAAATATAATCGGATCTTTTAACCACAGAAAGCTTCTATCTTTATTTGTTATCAAATATAAACAAAGACAGAAAATTTTTTTAGGAAATAGACAGGCCTAAACGCATCGTCAGAATCAGTAAGACGCGAGCCTCCCACGGGGAGAGCGGGCTCCAGCTTTTGGGCACAGAAAGTGTCTGGAAGTTTTTTTCTACTTTTTTCCACCCCTCCCCCCGGCCCTATTGCCTTCTTGGGATTCAGGATCGTTTGTCCTGAAAGGTGCAGTACAATTAAGGTTGCGGTACGGAACAGGAAAAGGAAAGGTACGCTTTTTATCTGTTAACGAGCACGGTTCTAAATGGCGGACTGGCGGTAAGGCTCTCGAGTTAATGGACAGAGCGATATTTTTCAAAAAGGGGAAGTGGCTCAACATTCGCGGGAGCTGTCTTACTTTAGGAACTGACATTTCAAATGTACACTGAGAAGTAATATGCACAGACAAGCCAACCGTGCCCTGCCGCTCTACATAGTGTGAGTTATCATGTGGGGAGCGATGGGGATATATATATATATATATATATATATATATATATATATATATATATATATATATATATATATATATATATATATATATATATATATATATATATATATATATATATATATATATATATACTCATATATATATATACATGTGTATGCGTGTGTTTAATCGTAACTGCAGCTCTACTACTCTTTCCTAAAAGACTGAACATTTCCCAGGAACTTCCCAATCCCTAATTTCTTTTCCATGTCAGTTCACTGACTCCCGCAAGGTGAAAGCCAGGAGGTTCTCGTCTGTCATTCTCATTTCCTGCTGCTTATATTAAGCCGTTCTTTCCACTTTTCGAGATGACTTTTCATCTTGAAAGTTGTAACTAACCAAGAGTAGTGGTGTGTATGAGAGTAAGGTCAGTTTAATCTAACAAAAAGCAGATCTGAATGAAAGAGCAAAAACTTTCAATTGATGCACCAGGAAACGTTTTCCCCTGCACACGGCATGCATCGAAATTTTCACGTTTAATAAAATCTCATTAATTATGACATATTCCTCATGTTATTACCTGTCTTTCAGTATGTATGACAGAACGATGGCGCAATTCTCACATCAGGGATAAAATATGAAAGTTCATGGACGTTTACGTGAATGTAAAGGGATTATGAACCTTTGCCCTGCAATATAATTTCCATCGAGTCAGATTAACGGCGCTTATTGCGGTCATTTTGTGAGAATAAATGTCTTCATACTTAATTGTCGTGTGAATGTTGGAAGGCTTAAAGCTTAATTTTTGGAATAGAAATAATCAAATAATAGCCTCCTTTTTTTGTCATGATGAAACGTATTGGTTGTGATAAATGTTTTTTCAAAAAATTTTTTTTTTTTTCATTATTCCCAGCTTGTCCTCAAATAATAAAAGAAAATGCTTTTACGAGACTTACATACGAATGAACATGAAGTCTTTGTGTACTTGGAGATTCAGTAAAAGCGCTAAAATATTGTCTAAATAAACAAAAGTTTGTTCATATTTGCTATCGTTCAAAATTGGCGGTAAGAAATCAAGTGTAATTTGCTCTAGAAGAACTTCCCAATTTCTCAAAAAATATCTGCTCCATTCTTTAAAGTTTGTGGCTTAGAAAAATGCCATAGGTTAGAGAAAGTATTTTCCACTTGATAATGATATGTTTGTTATGCATATATAAGAGTTGAAAGTAAAAACCTTTTATCTAAATGGTTACGTAAGAACTACGGTAGAAATATAGAGGAACCCCCATAACAGCTGCAATTATGAAAATGTCTTAAAGTTTTTATTAATCCAATATGTATAAAAATGGGGAAGTGATCTTTTGCAATAGAATTTTACATTATGGCTGAAGCACATTCTCAATCACTTACCGGGCGGGAGGGAGCTCTTCAGTTCTTTTCTGGAATAATAATTGGTAATTTGAAAATCATTTTAATTAAATATGTCCTTTAAAAATACAGAAAAAATACAGTTTCGGATCTATGTAAGAGATTGTTTGTCTCTCTCATTTAGAAAAAAAATCCACTGGCTCAATATGCAAATAAGAAGCATTGTTTTCTGTCTCGGTAATTGGTAGTTAATTTGACAGCAGCCTCTGAAACCTCTTTTCTTGAAGCAGTTGTCTGTTTAGGCGATAGCAGAAAGACAAAGAAGAATAATATTATAGAAAAACAAAGCGGTTTCCTCCTCTTCTCTTGAGTGTTTCCAAGAAATTTTATGAGCCTGAATAGCAGGAGACATACACAAAGACAGACCTACTTTCCTGAAGCACTTATGTCTGTTCAGGCGATAACAGAAAGACAAAGATGAAGAATAATATAGAAAAACAGCCTTTTCAACCGCTTCTCTCTGCTATTTCAAAGAAGTTTTATGAGGCTGAAGAGCAGAAGAAATACACAAAGAAGAAGACAGAGAGAATGGAGGTTGTGATTCCATCTTCACTCCCTTTCCATCTCTTATAGAAGCCTCCATCATTTGGCCAAAGAGAAAGACACATGCAAAATCGTTTCTTTTCGTCCTGCATTACTCATTCTTCACCATTCATAGAACACAGGAATACTCAAAGAAACGAATGGAGTCGGTGAATAAATCTGATTCAGTTCTGAGTACCGTTTTTTGAAGGACAAAATAAGTGTCTGTGTGTGTGTGTGTGAGAGAGAGAGAGAGAGAGAGAGAGAGAGAGAGAGAGAGAGAGAGATGCAGCTTTTCAAATCGTATGTTATTTTTCCAGTGAGATGATGTGAATACATTTGAATACTCTTAACTATATTTATAACCTGAAGTATTTTCATAACTATATTTATAACCTGAAGTATTTTCATAGACGACGTTATTTAATAAGCTACTTGTTATCAAGATGGCCTCAGACCTCAATAATTCTCCTCTTCTCCCATTTCACTTTTCCCAATTAAATTCGTTTCCCAAGAGTAAGATGTACTAGTTCCTTAATTAATTGTCCTATTTTTTTCCTTTTCTCTTTATTTTCACGAGATATAGGGTACTAATGTTAGTGACGCATCTTATACTTATTAATTAGAATAGATCTTAAGGGGGTTCTCTCTCTCAAAAAAAAAAGTTGTGAAAAGTTGAAACGGTAATAAATACTCTGAATGTTTAGGATTTTTTGTGTCACTTGTTATCTCAATAACTCTCAATACATACATACAAAAATACATCCATGCATTCGTCCATTAATGAAGACCAAATAGGTAGCCTATACATATAACACAACACTTGCATTCAGCCAAGAAAGATGAAAGGGAATGAAACGAAGCATGAAAAGAATTTCTCTCTCTCTCTCTCTCTCTCTCTCTGTCCATTTACTTATGTGAAGATGACTCTGATCTCTGACTATTCCAGCCCATAAGAGCACTAGGAAGCAAGATGCGGGTTCTCACACGAGAGATCTCATTCAGCCAAACGGTTTTATTGCATGATCTGCCCAGCCTTTATGATCTCATCTCTTCCCCCGAAAACACTTCTTTTCTCAGGCTGTCTTGGACGATGAAGACTTCGTGCTGTAAATGTTAGAGGAGAAGATTCCTGAGCGCTAAGGGCTATTGAGAACAATACTACGATGCAAGCTTATGAAGCAATGATATAAGTGTCTACTGATAGGATCTTTCTGAAAGATTGTTCAATATAAACCTTAGGGTCAAACCTAGTTGAAGACGGCAATATTTATTTATGCATATGTATATAGTCATACATGTACATACAGACATACACACACATATACAGTATATATATGTCATAGAATATTCCGCCAGAATATTCCCATTTTGTTTGATTACAGAGACTGTGTTAAAACGCAGTCAGAGAAGTTGTTGTTGCATCTTCACAATTCTTCATGGCTGTGCAATGAGATTATTGTCTTGGGATTGTAAAAATCTTCTGTAGGATTCAGACAAACTCCATAGTGGTTTTTCTTGTATTTCTTAGAAAAGTTCTTTATACAGAAGAATACAATGGTCTACACAGGATGGCTTCCCATGTGGATCTCTATCTAAGCTTTCATACTTTTACATAGCAAGACTACGATTCACACACACGAACAAACACATGACCTCGTTCCAAGGATTTCTCACGGCTACGTGACATGCCTTCAACTCCGACCAAAAAGAGGACGCTGAGTTTATGCGGACGTATGCAAATCTATGCTGACGCAGTGTCTCTAAAACACTACACAGGTATTTACTGATGACGTTCGCGTCTGGTTGATCAAAGCTGTGATTTCACAACAGCACTCTTCTCATGTACAACAGTGATATATATACACAGTCTTAAATTCACTAAGATTCCATTTTTTCTTTAACATGGCATAATGAAATATGACATATATATATATATATATTGTCACGTTAAGTGATGGTTTTGCGGGAACTGCTGGTTCCCCGCTCGTTCCCTTTTGTGGATTGCTGCCTCCTTACCTTCAAGTTTTTTTTGTTTTGATGTTCTCATCCGTGAGCTGCCGTTTTTCTTTCGTCAGTCGGGTCTGGTAGGGCAGCGAGAGTAGCGGCAGTGGCAGCAGCAGCAGGCAGTTTTTGGAGTCGACGTTGGTCGAGTTTTTGAGCAGCAAATTGGAGCACGGCTACGAAGTGGAGCACGACGTAGAGGTGGAGTGTGACCATGAGTAGTCGTGTGACCACGAGCTGCTCATCTTTGATGACAGCGTGAGGCTGTCCTGACGTCTCCATCGGGGTATTCTGGTTTGTGGGTTCTTGTCCCTGTTGTACAGCTGAGGGCTGTCTTGGTGCCCCAATGGAGGACGTATGTTTGGTATTTTTTTTTCTGCCTGCTGTTGTTTATTTTTGCCTTTTTTTGTTTAAAGCTACTTTTTGTTTATTTAACTTGCTTTTGTTTAGTGCTGCCTTTTGGCTTATTTTTGTATTTATGGTTTTTATCTTTTTACCAGACCTGACTCACTTGTAAATATTGTAAATAAATTAATTTTAAGCTTACTTTATTGTTTTTGTTGTTTTCCCTCCTTTGTTTGTTGCATCTTCAGTCATGACAGCCCTGTCCTGAGTATATTAAAGAACCTGCATAACGGCCCAAACCTTACAATTGAAGATATATATATATATATATATATATATATATATATATATATATTGTATACCATTTGTATCTTTTATAAACACTCGTTTAGAGAGAAAAATTAAGATCTGTTCTAATCAATAATTATAAGGTGCAAAACTGATATTAAAATCCTATATCTTGTATAGGATATATATATATATATATATATATATATATATATATATATATATATATATATATATATATATATATATATATATATATATAATCGAGTTAGGGGAGAAGGAGAACTCCTTGTATTTCCTTTCAATGTACTTTATTGTGCTGACGTTTCAGGACCATGTGTCCCATTTTCAAAGCTATAAATTATAAAGACAAATTATCAAACACCGAATTTTCATGCATAAGAGACCACGGGAAAAAAATGCAAATATAATATCAATTACAAGGATTTCAAAATAATAGGTAAAGCTCCGAATGACCACCAACTGTCAATACTAGAATCTCTTTTTATTAAACAACTAGTTCCCCAATTAAATTCTCAGTCCACGTCAACACCTCTATACCTCTCGTGAGTTTCCGTTGGAACCAAAACGGACCCTGAATGTCACTGAGCTTTTGCCTTCAGCACTATTTGGTATTCATTGTTCCTTTCTGTTATGTTTCTTTTTATACTTTTATGTAAAATTTCTTTTTTCTCATTTTTAACATCTGAGTCTATTTTTAATTCTGTTGTCTTTTTAATTTATAGCTTTGAAAATGGGACACATGGTCCTGAAACGTCAGCACAATAAAGTACATTGAAAGGAAAATACAAGGAGTTCTCCTTCTCCCCTAACTCGATGCTGTTCATCAGGTTTAAAGCAACTGCCTTCGACATTGATATAAATATATATATATATATATATATATATATATATATATATATATATATATATATATATATATATATATATATATATATATATATATATATATATGATAGTAAAACTCTGAAACGTTTGCTTGTTTGCACACCGGAAGTTAAATGGGCTGGTGCTGCCCGTAGACTTCCCCTTCTCCCTCTTCCTCCACCTCCCAATCCCCTTCCAGCTCCCTTCCCTCTCCCCTTCCCCTCCCCTCCCTTCCCTTTCCCTTTCCCCCTTCCCTGATTCCCTTTCTTCTCCCCCTTCCCCGATCCCCTTCGCCCATCTCCTTGTGTAATCTTTTAACTGTCGTGTCCTTGCTTCTGAACGGTTGATCCTGATCCTTTGTAAAACCTCTTAAATATTTAACCCTGTTTTGGCAGTTCTACTAATTCTTCAATTGTGTTGGATTCCGGGTACACATTTTTCCTTTGTAATCCCCATCTGTCATTTATATGAGCTTTCTTCGAAAACTTACTTTTATATTTCTTCAGTCTACTAAGTAATGGACGACAGACAGTCGAAAGGCCCCGCAGCACTCCAGTGTTTCTTTCCTTCGTGGATTTTGTCTTTTTGTATATATATATATATATATATATATATATATATATATATATATATATATATATATATATATATATATATATATATATATATATATATATATATATATATATATATATATATATATATATATATATATATATATATATATATATATATATATATATATATATATAATAAGCATTAAGTTTTCCTTTAATATCCAATTCGTCTACCTCGAAATAATATATTTTCATGATATGTTATGAAGGAATTTTTAGTTGATAATAAAGCACTGTCCCGTGCTGCTTTACCAGAGGGACAAACTCAGGACTTGGGACGCAGTAAACCTTCACAAAAGAGGTATAAGATATCGCTCCCAGCTGTAGCAAATCACCCGTCGAACTCAGTGTTTGTGTTTTAGACAAAAATCCACCCAAGATGTTGACAGAGTGACAGAACATTTTCCATATTATGAAGTTTTTATCAATTCGTATACAGACTTAAGCTACAAACGTTTTAATATTAATTCGCTCTACCTCCGGAAATAATATATTTTCATATATGTTACCGAAGGGGAATTTTTTAGTTGATAATAAGTATTTCGCCCTCCCCAACCAGCGAAGGACAGGAACTCAGGACTACATTTTGATTAACCAGCGTTTTTATAACGGCTCCCATTTCAAATAAACGTCGAACTCAGGTGTTTGTGTTTGGAGTTCAATATCCACCCACCTCTGCCATGTTGACCTGTAGTTTATGTTTGTCAGGAGCCATATTATGAAGAGTGATTCGTATACAAGCATTAAGAGACAAACGTCCTTTAATATCAATTCGAGACCTCGAAATAATATATTTTCATATATGTTACCAAATTGAAAAATTTTTAGTTGATAAAAGAGACGCCGTCCCGAAATGCTGCGAAAAGAGAACTGAGACTACAGGGCGCATTAACCCCAAAAATAAGTGGATATCGGCTCCCATCAAATCACCCGTCCTCAGGTGTTTGTGTTTGGAGACAATATCCACCCACCTCTTGTTGACTTCCCTGCGTTTTAAGAGAATTATGTTTTTATCATCATCACCGTGATTCGTATCCCAAACTATTGAACTACAAACGTCCTTTAATATCCATGTTTCGAAATAATATATTTTCATATATGTTTTTTTTATTAATAAGTACGCCGTTTAATCAGACTTTCTTCGGATGATATAAGTGGATATCCCTCCCATGTACAAATCACCTTCTCAGGTGTTTGTGTTTTTGGAGACAATATCCACCCACCTCTGCCATGTTGACTTTGTGTAATCCGTTTGTCGAGACCATTATGAGTTTTTATCACATCACCGTGATTCGTATACAAGAAACTACAAACGTCCTTTAATATCCAAAATCGCTCTACCTCGGAAATAATATATTTTCATATATGTTACCGAAGGGGAATTTTTAGTTGATAATAGTCAGTGTCCCGTGGGCCCGAACCAGCGAAGGACAGGAACTCAGGACTATAGGGACGATTAACCCGCGCATTTATAAGTGGATATCGGCTCCCATGACAAATCACCCGTCGAACTCAGGTGTTTGTGTTTGGAACAATATCCACCCACCTCTGCCATGTTGACCGTGTAAATGAGGATGTCAAGTTCAGCATATTATGAAGTTTTTATCAGATCTTGTTCGTATACAATGCATTAGCTACAAAATTTAATATCCAATTTCTCTACCTGAAATAATATATTTTCATATTTACCGAAGGGAATTTTTAGTTGATAAAACCACATTAATTCCGTGGGACGAACCAGCGAAGGACAGGAACTGAGGAACAACAAATTAACCCGCGCGGAAAAGATATAAGTGGATATCGGCTCCCATTTTCAGTCAACTCAGGTGTTTGTGTTTGGAGACAATATCCTGTTGACCGTGTAATGCGTTTGTCATCTGCACATTTGCTTTCAGTGCTGGCACTCACCGATTACAAGCAACTGCTGCTATCTTCTAAATGATGTTTTTCATATAAAAGAAGAAATTTTAGTTGATAATAAGTACGCCGTCCCGTGGGCTGTAGTCCTGAGTTCCTATCCTTCGCTGGTTCGAGCCCACGGGACGGCGTTTATATCAACTAAAAATTCTTCGGTATTTTGAAAATTATATTATTTCAGGTACAAATTGGATATTAAAGGACGTTTGTAGCTTAATGCTTGTATATGAATCACGGTGATGTGATAAAACTTGCATATATATATATATATATATATATATAGCATATATATATATATATATATATATATATATATATATATATATACACATAAGTAACTAACAACAAACAGAAATTCATTTATTATTCATATTCGCAAAAGCTGTGAAAATGTTTCCCTGAAAGCCAGATATTCGATGATCACTTTGCATGAAAGATATAAAGCAAATGTCTAGATGCAACTAAAGCACCGCAGATGCTGCTTTATAGAGGACAAAGCGACGCTGACGCAGTCATCCTTCAGCAATGCACACGACTCCGCTTTCAGCTGCAGCAGAGAAGGGAATTGCCGTCATTCTGTCTTTTAACGTAAAACCATGAAAGATAGATGGTCAGATTGATAGAAACATTTCGGTATTTTGATCACGATTCTAAATGCAGACTTGTCAGGGAATTTCAAAGTACTTAGTGGGGTATTCCCTCAAAGACTTCGATTTTTCAGAACTGATAATAAATTGCTGTCGATCAAAAGTATTTCTTTTTCCCCCTCTCCTGTTATAGCTGACACTATTAAACGTGTTTTCGTTTTGGTGCTGTTTTTATGATCGCTATTTCAAATAAACACTGCTTTTTTCTTCGCAGTTCATACCAGACACTGGATTTTACCTGATAGTTTATGAATGGAAGGACCTCAAAGAGAGAGAGAGAGAGAGAGAGAGAGAGAGAGAGAGAGACTCATTCGCCAATATTGAAAAATTCAGTTGTAGAAAAGAAACAGTGTCACTGAAATGCTGGAAAAGAGAATCGTGAGACTGACAGGTGGCCAAAAAACTCATACCGGTCTATCACATCCGGGTAAAAAATTGACGAATTTTCCTTTCCCTTCTTTAGGGGAAAGTTTCTCATCTCACACACTTCCCAAACTATTGAACTCCCCTTTAACCATGTTTCAGGATTTTTTTTTTTTTTTTAGTACCTGTTTAATCGTTTTCTTTGGATGATTCGCTAACTATCCCTCCCTCTTTCCTCGCCTTTTCTTCCTGCCATTATCTTTCTCTTCCCTTTGGGTTCCATTTGTCGAGACCATCAAGTTGATCATCCCATCTGCGTTCCTACTGAAAGAAACTCCACACCTTTCTGACTAAATTAATGAGTCAGTGTTTGAAAAAATGTGTTACAATGAAACGAACTCACTCACGATAGGAATGGATTACTTTATCATTTTCCTTATTATACTTCCTGAAAAATAATGATAAAGATATAGAAGAAAAAGAGAAATATGCATTTCTGGTGCTGAATGAGGATGTCAAGTTCAGCATCTTTATGACGTGTTTTGAGATCTCGTTCAGATTGATGCCAGCATCACAAAATTGCCAGAAAATTTCGTACTGACTAATTACATTAAGAAATTCTTCCAGTCCAGAATAAAAAAGGTAATTCGGTGAAGAAGGATGACAGGAAAAGTCCACGTTAATTCATTCATGAGACGCACTCATGCAGGGACTTAATTACTGAGGAACAACAAAATTACCCCAGTGGAAATGATTCCGGTATTCTCATTTTCAGTCAGCACCTGGAGTTTGCCATGTGCTGGAATCGTCTTCGTTCACCTGCACATTTGCTTTCAGTGCTTGCCCTGATTACGGAAACTGTTGCTATGCAGAGAAAGCAAGAGATTCTAATGATGTTTATAAAGGAAGGAATTTCTAAATTCCTTTTCGATATAAATTATATTTTCTATAAAGAAACATTTTATAAGCATAAATGTCCGTATTTTCAAAATTACTGACTCGATTACAATGGGAATAACGTAAACCAGAAACGTCATATCTGCAACTATTATAATGCAACTCTTATGTTCAGCATCTGCAAAGCATTCTGTCAAAATCCATAAACGTTTCATGTGAGCTGCAAGACCAGAAATACAGACACATCTTGTTGTAGTGATCCCATCATGCTTTGTCTTTTTTCCTGAAATGTTACAAAAACCTACAAATCTTCTAATGTTCAAAGAATGTTAGTGAAACTGATCATAGTTATAGCTACATGCACAATGAATAAAAAAATAATGAGTTTTGAATTCTTACCATTACATGTCGCAAATAAGGTGCATATTTACTTGGTGGCACAGGAGGATTGGCGCTTGCCACTGCAGGCACAATTTCTTGTCAGGGAGTTCTTCTGCAGAATGCAGCTGGCCTCTTCCTCTTCATCCACTTCGGAAATGAAGTCACAGGGTTCCTCCACATCACTGCAGATAGGCCATGTTGCTGATAAAACAAAAATGAGAAACATTGCCTTCGGGGCATATGGAATTTCCTAACATACTGGAATGTTTGAGCTTGAAAGTACACCGTCTGGCTACATGGTATGAGAATATTATCATCAAAATATATTGAACAGCTATAGCTGGAATCATGCCAATCAAAACACTGCAAAATTATACGGCAATGCATACCCAGTACTGCATTCGCAATAGAGCAACCCAAAAGTTTTCAAAGGCCGAAGATACTCGAAGGGAGCTTGAGGGACAGGCTGACACGTCCATTTCCACCCAAGCACTGGCAGCACTTAAACAGTTCCGGTTCGGTTACCCGATTCTGATGGCATGGTCTCAGAAAAAGAAGAAAAAAAAAAAACACTTTTTGACCGTCTTTTCGGTTGCAGATTTGCAACCACCAAGCGTTACCAGGGAGTTCCTTTGTTCTTTAATTATCAGCCAGGTTTCTCATAATGTCTTCTGTTATTCCCAAGCCTTATTTTGCAATGAGTGCCTCTGAAAATGTAATTTGCTCGCATAATGCTTCGACAATCGTGTAACTAACATTACTTAAAACTATATCTAAATTCCTTTTTCTACTTACGGTAAAACATTTGTACCCATTGCGTGAAACATATTTCTTAATGAAACCCTCGTATCCTCCTACAGTCCTACATGAAAAGGAAACCTGGAATTCCTGCAGGGGACCCGTTATAAAAAGGACCAGAAAGAGCTGTACGGCATTTCTCATAAGCGGAGGAAATTAAGGCGAGAACCAGAATTCATATCAGTTCCTACACGTTTTCTTATTTCCTCTTATAAGAGTCGCATTCTTTTTGTACAGCATTCTACAATTCATGTAGAGAAATTCTAGTACTAGAAGAAAGCTGTTCTAAAAAAATAATAATAAAATATATATATATATATATATATATATATATATATATATATATATATATATATATATATATATATATTCAAGATAAAAGAGATAAAAAAATAATGTTAAACTTTTTATTTAGTGGCGAAATGAAATTGGAACTCTTAGATAAAGATTGCCATTTGCGGTTGATGCACTTTCTCAGGCTTTAATTTTACCCTCGCAATTATTATTATTATTATTATTATTATTATTATTATTATTATTATTATTATTATTATTATTATTATTATTGTTGTTGTTGTTGTTGTTGTTTTGTGGAAAGGCTGTCTTTCATGCCGGTTTTATGAACTATTTCTGCATTGTTGTAATTAATTGTTCTATTTCACTTTCTTAGTTTTTCCTAATATTCTCTTTTTCGATGGATATAATTTATTCAAGTGTTGCTTTATATTTGTCTCGTAACTCTTACTTATGTAGGTGTGGGGATATCTGAGGATCCCTTTCCATGTACTAAGCACATTGAGACATATGTAATATAAAAGAAACTATGGGCAGAAATGGCAGTAAATCGAAGTTTCTTCCTCTCTCGCGGCATGCGGTCACAACTGTAATAGGGTCCTGTGTCCAGTGAATGGGAGTCTGTGTACTATATTATACTACAGGTGTAGCCTGGAGTTCTTCAAATATAATGTTTACTTATTATTTGTAGAATTGCACTCGGCATATGCTAAATGTGCACCTTTTTCACTTAGCTCCTTGTATCTAAGTATACTCTCTCTCTCTCTCTGTGCAAAAAAAAAAAAAACTCCTTTTTTTATCCTTCATCTAATAATCATTTGAATCTTCCTGCGTACATCTACGTTCATCTCACATCCCATAAGAGAGAGAACAGGCACACACTGAAACCATATGATATAAACTGCGATTGTCAGACTATCATATAAGTGGTGTATGTATACTTTTGGACAAGAACGTGTTTCACCTTTAAAGGAGCTCCCAAAAGGATTACTTCTTTTCATAGTTTAAAGAAGATCCAGGTGAAGAGTAGGGTGGAAGTAGGTATAATGATGAAAGTTAGCATGGGTCCCCACTTGTGCAGGGAAATTTTTCCTTGAAATGTTACAAAAACTTAGCAAGAAAAAGCAAGAAGGGCATTCTTCACTCAATCATGTAACTTGAGAAGAAGCTCTGTTATGAACGATCTGCAGGAACAAAATGGATTCGCTGTAAAAAGCAAGATCAAACATTTCTCTTACTTTTATTTGAGCTGATGAGGCAATCTCATTTTTTAAAGTGAGATAATGACCTTTCATTGACTTCAAGCAATGAGGGAGACGTGATTAAAAAGGGCAGGTGACTGATTAGTTCTGTTTGTCCTTCCTCTGACCCCTTACTTCTCCTGACAAAAGAGAATTGACTCATCACTCATACCGATGTTGACCCTGGCTGCTGGGTGGGTTTTTTCCCCTCTTTGAAATTGGGGCACTTCTAAGTGTTTCCCTGGAGAACATTTTTTTATCTGTCGTTTTATTTGCACAAGGATTAAGAGGGAGTCAGATGCAAATTGTTCGGTAAGTTGTTACTTGCCCCTGGGCAGTGTCTCCACAAAGGAGTGGCAATTACAGCATTAAAGTCATATTTTACCTATCTTTCGATCTAGATCTATCTATCTATCTATCTATCTATCTATCTATCTATCTATCTATCTATATATATATATATATATATATATATATATATATATATATATATATATATATATATATATATATTATATATATATATGTGTGTGTATGTATGTATGTACGTATATGTGTATAACAATATAACAGAAAAATAATAATTTGCAAGTTGAAGTGCATAACTCCAAAGATGTAATAAGAGAAATAAGTAAGAGGGTAAGCAGAACGACCAACACATAAAGCAAATCTGTTTGGATAGATTTTATGACTTCATTTTGCAAATAAAGAAATAGAAGCAAAATGCAAGAAAAGGGATTCCCAACTATGTTTCGGTAATTTACGTTACTTTCTTGCATTATTCTATCACAGTTACGAACCTAAAAAAAAAAAAAAAGTTATTTTGTTTCCAAGTTCGTATTTCCTTCACCCTTTTGAATTAGGAAGCCAATCTTTTCCGCTGCAAATCCAGGAATTCCAGTGAAACTTCCTCTTTCTCATCAGCAAGTTTTTATTTTCACCCGAATGTTTTCTTTGATGTTGCTTTGAGGGGTTTCCCCCAAGTCAGAGAGCCAATCAAATTAGGAAGCGTTTAACCTAAAAACAAAAAGTATATAAAAATATCAAATCAAAAACATTCAAGAAAAGATTGCCTTGTTTTGAGTCTGTCGTAATTTCCGAATGTGTTCATTTGAATTCAGAAATAATACGTATTTAACTTCTGAATCTTGTGCAGCCAATATACATATTTGTCTCTCTCTCTCTCTCTCTCTCTCTCTCTCTCTCTCTAATCTCTCTCTCTCTCTCTGTGTATATATATAATATATATATATATATATATATATATATATATATATATATATATATATATATATATAAATATATATATATATATACATTAAAACAAGACAGTTCATAAAAAGCACCTGCTACTAAAAGGTTGAAGACTGAATGACTAAAAGTATTGATTATTCTGACTTCTGTTTTGGGCCAAACAAGTCATCCACACGAACTGCTAATTTTGGAATCGTTATTCATAAAACAGCTAGTTCCTAAGTTGAACTCACACACCACCTCTGTTCAGTTGTATCTGGCTTGAGCCAGTTTTCTTTGCTGCTTTCCTTTTCCCTTTTAGTCATTCAGTCTTCAACCTTTTAGTCTAGCAGGTGCTTTTATGAACTGTCTTGTTTTAATGTATATTTATATACCATGTTGAGACTCTCTTGAAGTAGTTAGTTTTATTCCATATATATATATATATATATATATATATATATATATATATATATATATATATATATATATATATATATGGCCCCTGTGTGTGTGTGTGTGTGTGCTGTGTGTGTATATATATATATGTGTGTGTATAAATAAATTCTGACTCACACCAAGATCGGACCCAGGTCTATCAATTGAAAGACAAGGCTGCCAACCAAGTCACACAAGTCATAAAAGAAGTTGGAACCTAAGTACCACTGTACACAAACACACATATACACATATGTACATATATATATATATATATATATATATATATATATATATATATATATATATATATATATATATATATATATATATATATATATATATATATATACATATATATATATCCGTCTCTATAAATATATTTTATGCCCTCTAATATACATTGCTGTATGTTAAACTTACATAGATGCTGCCTTAATTACAGAATGTAGATTGTGGTTTTGCCCAGGTACAATAACAAAGCTTGTAAACAACCCACCACAAAATAAGCAAACAAAAGGCCGTGATCTAGATGCCCTGGAATGTATCTAGATGCCCTGGCTAGATGCCCTGGAATGAATCTAGATGCCCTGGAATTAAACTAGATGCCCTGAATGAAGGCTGCCAGCGATTCTGGCTTTCAATCACTTTATTTTTGGGCAAAAGGTTTCGTTGGACGACTGGGTTCTTGCATTTTTTGGAGAACAACTAAGTATTCCTGTGCTCGTTCATTTATTTCAGTTGAAGAATTCTAGGCTTAAACTTGACTTCTGACGCAGAACAGAAGGTATGAGCGCACTTGAAGAGGGACGGAGAAAGAGAGAGGGAAAAAAGTTTTACGAAATGTTTCTCTCTCATTCTCTATTTCATAACTAGTTCCAATGATTATTTCGCGACACAGTAATATTGTCCTACTACTTTTTTTCAGTAGTTTATTGCATTCGATTCCTGAAACCGTCACATTAATTCAGATTTCGTAAATATTTCCGAAAGTGACAATTTTAATGTGAAAACTCGAGGAATTATTGCAGTTGGAGAATAACTATCAAAAATTGTAGTTGACTTCCCAGGAACATGTGGTTTTGCAACCCCCCCCCCCCTCTCTCTCTCTCTCTCTCTCTCTCTCTCTCTCTCTCTCTCTCTCTCTCTCTCTCTCTCTCTCTCTCTTATAATTTCACCAAAGTAAATTTTAAAGAAAATCCCCTCTAGTGTTTTACTTTATACTGGTCCCCTTACAAAACTGGTTAAAAACGTTCATAGGTAAATGTGATGTTAATTCCATTATTTTAAGATAAAAAGTAAGTAAATGCGGTTGCAAGTATTGAATGTTGCAGGATATAGAATTAAATGTTCATTCCATTAAAATACTATTTTAAAAGAAGCTAATTTTTCCTTCAGTGTAGAATCAATGCAGCTATGTTCGTGATCAAAGACTGAAGTACTGAAAATGAAAAAGTGATTGGTCAAATATCACGTTAACATTATGGGATTGAATTATATCATCATCTTTTATAATGTTGCATAATAAGAAAATATAATTGACAAAATAACACTCTAATATATATTGTCACTGAAAAGTGCCAAAAGTATAAATAGTGCGTCTATTTGTAAAAAGTGTATTAATTCAACTTTACACGATCCATCTTAACCTTTGGATTAATTTGTATTTTAGCATTCATATCAACACCATGTTATCTACATTTTATGAACAATCTAAATTTAGAAAAGTTAATAATTAAATTCGTTTTTTTTAAGATAAAGAAAGGAAAATAAATGAAATGTCGAGCAAGTGATTCATTGATCGGAAATGAAAGGAACTTCAGCCTTTGGTAATATCCTGTGACTCGCTTTGGGATGTTTGTAGTTAGTTCTTTCTATTGAGATCTGAAAGCCCAGAGCTGATCAGAGCTATGATTTTAATCACGTCCCTAAATAACTGTATTTAATTCTTTGCACGTGGAAGGCTGGCTCTCTCTCTCTCTCTCTCTCTCTCTCTCTCTCTCTCTCTAAATAAATAAATAAATAAATAAATAAATAAATAAATAAATAAATAAATACATAAATAAATAAATACATAAATACATAAATACATAAATAAATAAATAAATAAACAAATAAATAGTCACTGGCCTGTTGTATATATTTATGACACCAATAGCGTTGAGAGCAAAATCTGTTGATTAAATCCATTGATAAAAATGTCATCAAAAGCTCTAACTTTTGGCTTATTATAAACCTATTCACTTGTTGTGGTATATATTATGCAAAAACTTTCAGTTTGTGTGGTCACCAAACTTACGGATGAAGACTAGTGAAAATAATTTCTATGCAAAAGATTAAGCGGATAACGGAACAGGGATTTGTGGAACACTCTGCTCTTTATTTGTTTCAATAATGAATCGTATATACAATGCATGCATACAATACATTCCACAGTAATGAACGCCAATTTTCGAAACAAATTCAGAAGCCTTTAAAGTATTTCAATTTGTAATAAAAATGATAGCAGTCATACAGAATAGACTGATTGGGAATAATTCGAAGCGTGTGCTGCACTGAGGAGCAAAATATGATGAACACTCATTTAAGGATAATTCTGTATTTTAATTAAGTAGGTAATTTAGGCAGAGCATTAAATGAAACTATATAAACATTATTTAATTGCTTTGAAAGTTGTATTGTTTCAAATTATGGAGAGAATTATCTTAGCGAGGATTTCTTTTTGGTAATGAGTTTTTCGAGTGGTGGATTCAAATCAATATGTGTAATATATTTCGATCAATTTCACATAAGTGCAAATTGATATTCATTTGCTCCCAGTTCGACGGGAAACCACCGCCTCATTGGGGAGCTGTATTGTTTCGTGGGATACCTTAGAACACGGAATTATTAACTCTTCAATATCCGTTTATTTTTGTAAATGCTTTTTTATATATAGTTGCTGTATATAAATAAAACAGAAGTATTAATATCGTCTTTCGAGGAAAAATAATTGTACATATTTCGCTGATAATGTTTGGATCATTACTAAAACGCGTTTTACACCAGCGTTGCCAATAGGCTTTCAAGAAAGGAATTGTTGGTTATATTTGGAAAGTATCTAAAGGCAGAATCACGAAGCTACGTCGAACTGGAACAGTCTTCCAAAGCCTTTCTTCATTGCATACACATGCATGTGCCTGCGTTCGCAAATCACCTTTTAGTAAAATAGAAAAAAATGTTGGAGAATTGGCAACTGCATTCCACGTCGTCTGCTCCATGTAAACCTGTCATTGGCCGTCCGCTTCGGTTCTCGTTGTTGTGTTTCTGTGAAAACTAAATACATGGGGAGATGGTGGATCGTTAATGGTCTCCATTATTGACTTCATACTGGAATAGTTGCTGATACGAGTGAGACCCAAGCTATCTAGTTGGTATTGACGACATTAAAAGTGTACTGTAGGCAGCCAGTATTTCCTGTGTCTATCAAAAGGTCAGTTAAGACCGGCTAGCAAAGACGGTCCCTGTTTGGTCAAGAATGGAATATTTCTGGTTCAAGGTAAAGTATAATAGAAGAGACTTCTTTTTGGGAGGTTTAGTTCGTAAGAAGGCAGTAGACAACTAATGATTTATGTTAATATTCCAGACATATGACTATGCCAGTCGTATGCAGATATGAAAACAGGACATTTTAGGACAGGCAATTTGTCCAGGGTGTGATGAGTATAGCCCTACCCTAGTAATTTGGCTAGGCCTCTTCTAAAGGAAGATGTAACTTAATTGGCAAGCCACAAATGAAAATGTATTTTTCTGAACTTGAATTAAGGCACCCGGTCCTTCTCCAACATATGTCAGGATGTACTATGAGTTGAATTGCACACTGGCCTACAAATCCTAACCTAACCCATCCTATGCTTCTTGTCCTACCTAACCTTTCCTAGTCTAAGGAAGAACCATGACCCAGACTCCCCAATATTAACTATCACTGAACCTTCAAATGACTCCAGTTCTCTTTCATAAGTATTGGGTTACATTTTCCTTTGATTTGGACTAAATTTTCTGCAGCCAAGTAAAAGATAAAAAGGTTTGAGGAAACTTCACAAACAGAGAATCTGTGATAGTGAAAATCTTTAGCTCACAGAGTCTGTACAAGTTTTGAGTGTAAGTAAATATAAAGGATTACACAGGAACTGTCTATTCTCAATGCCCAGCAGTTTGTTTCTAAATAGCATTTTGCTCTTGTATTCAACGTCGCTGTCATTCTGGGATATTAGATGCAAGTGTCTGTTACTCATGTTGATTGACACATCTAGTGCATAGCCATGATCTTTGTATACTTACTTTCCTCAAAGCTTGATATTTGGATTAGTGATCAAGAAACTATTCGCATTTCCATGTCGGTGGTATGATTGGCACAACAAAATACAAAATGGGAGGAGGATGGTTTAACTCTCCTAATTCTCAGGTTGGGTCAGAGAAGTGGCATCATCATGGGTCAGATGTGATGTTTTGGGTAGTTATTATTGCTTCAAGGATATGATAGTTTATTGGAGTCATAAGTACTGGATTGCTGTAGCTACTGAAAAAAAAAAAAGATGGTTTCATCAGATCACTGAGCTAATCATAGCTCTTACAGGACTGGCCAGCTATTGCTTTAAAACTGGATCCACTGTTTCCCATTATTATTATTATTCAGGTGATGAACCCTATTCATATGGAACAAGCCCACGGGGACCATTGACTTGAAATTCAAGCTTCCAAAGAATATGGAGTTCATTAGAAAGCAGTAAGACAAGGTAAGGGGAAATACAGAAAGAAGACATGTTGCTTAATAAAAAAAAAGAAAATAAATTAATAAGTAGATAAAGATGAATTAAAATGCAAGGTAAATAGCTTTAGGGTAGTAATGCATTGCATCCTTCCTTGAACTTTTGAAGTCCAATTGCACGACATCCTCAGGGGGACTTCCACAGTCCAACGATGAAAAATTGACAAATAAGAGACAATCTGCTGATGGCCCAAGCCATAGCTGGTAATATTAGGAAACAGAAACAAATCACCACGAACTGCTCTATCTAAAAAAGATAAATCTCTGGCAGAAGCAGACATCCATACCATGGAACAGTATTCTAGTGAAGGAAGGACAAATGACCTAAAACAAGTTGCACTGATTTTATCACTTTTATAAATATATGAGGCCTTTCCTACAATACCTAACTTTTGTGCAGCATTTGTTGACACTTTGATTAGAGGTTTCTCAAAAGTAAGATGTGGGTTAAAAGCTACACCTATAATAATTAAAACTTCTGACTTATTCAGCAGAGTCACATCGACTTGGAAGGGAGGATTGGGCAGAAAGTCTATGAGATCTGATAATCAAGAGAGTTTTTGTCTTACAGGAGTTCAGCCTCATACCCCACTGACTACACCATTCACTAATCCAATCCATGTCCTATATGAGACTAAGGGCAACTTCATTTCTCATAAGTGAAAATTTTATGACACCCACAAGTGTAGCTTCACTGGCATACTGAATGATCTTGTTTTCCAGGCCAACAATCATATCACCCCTATACAATAAAAATCACAATGGGCTAAGAACACTGTCATGTGGAACTCCAGACAAAATAGGTCTTGGTGTACTAAAGATCCCATCAACAGCAAGGAAATCTTGGAGTAAACCTAAAACATATCCACCCACTCCAACATTCTGAAATTTGTGATTGACTAAACTGGAAGCAGCACTAAAATCTATTTGGATTACTCTACACTCAAAACTCTTATCAAAGTTCTCTTGAAAATGGCCTGTCAAATCTAAAAGAGCACCGCAGGTACATAACTGCTTCTGATGTGCACATTGACTATCAGCAAACAATCCTTTAGATTCTACATACTTATATAGTGGCTTAAATATACGTTTTTTCTGCAACTTTGGAGAGCACTAGGAGAATAGAAATTGGCCTGTAGTTGCTGCAGTCTGCAGATGTGCCCCTCTTTGAAACAGACACTGTATTGCTAAGCTTTAAAAACAAAGGGAAGAAACCATCAGGATCTTCCCCCACCTATCAAGATTATCCAGAATTTTCTGAACATCCCTAGAGTGAAACACAAATTTTGTAAGAATAGGTTTGGGATGACAAGTATCAGGGAGAGGGACATCCTTAGCTGATTGCTTAGCTTCAAAAACTTGATGAAGCAGTTCTACTTTTCCTTAGGGCCAGTAACCAATCCACCATCAGCTATTAGTAGTGGAGGAATGAAGATGAGCCTAACCCAAAGATGTAGTAGATGATGCCAATTTGGTCCACCACAGATGAAGCTAAGTAATTCCTTCAAGTTTCCTCTTTAAGGAATTATTGTAATTTCTCTCAGCGATATGATAAATTCTAATCGCAGCACAGCGATAATTTTCATTTGAATGATTGTGTCTCCATGTGTTGAATTTGGTCTGTTTGTCATGGTGAGCTCGTCTACATGTATCATCAAACCATGGCTGGTCATTTGTCCTGAAGTTAATGACTTTTCTAGGGACATACCTTATTAAATAGCTTTCAGCATTTCATTTAGCCTCTTCTTGGGATCTGAAATAGAATCTGAAATATTACGTGCCTGACATACTCCAATAATGCAATCCCAATTGGCTCTAGATTTCAGCCAGAATGTTTTTCAAAAGGTGGAATTAGAAGTGTACTGATTGACAGATATGTTCATCTCAATGGCACAGTGATCAGAAGTGCCTGTATATTCACAGACCTTGAACTTCACAGTAGCTGGAGCATCTATGAATATGAGTTCTTATCTATTACCAGAAATATGCATGGGTTCCTCAATTAGCTGAACATTAGTTTGCCAGGGCCAAGTGATAAGCTAAGTCTCACCATCAGATAATCGCTAAACTATAGTCCAGTTTTAGTATGCTTCAGTGACAACTGGATCATGCATACAATCATGTTTGAATAAATTATTTGGCTCCTCTGTGGAATTTAGCCAACAATGATTGTCTTTTGCTAACAAAGACATGCTTACAGGATATCACTGATGTTTGCCTATGTTGTGTAATGCACAGTATTTGTTTGTTTGCCATCCCGCATCCAATTTAGGCATGGTATCACTGTTGGCAACGGGGCACAGAACTTCCTCAAGAATGAAATGAATATTAGGAATGTATATGAAACAAACTAATGCATTTTGATTCATTTATATTGTATTTATAGCACATTTTACCTTGAATGCCCATGTGCCAATTAGTTACTGTATTCGTCTCTCTTGTGTAGATATTATATCTGTTTTCTACTTCTTCCAGTGCCACTGAACTTGATTCTTCAAATTTCACACATGAAACTTACCGAACAATTACATAGCTATACGCGTCTTAACCTTAACCTTATGGCAGTCGAAATCCCAAATTTCTCGGTGCTAGCGGCGCTGCTGATGTGTAGGTGATACAACCCCGCCCACTTTCGGGGATCCCAGGTACTACTGAGCTTTGCTTGACAATTCGTTTCCTGCCGCCCACGGTGAAACACCCGTGGTTTTTTGCTGCAGTCAACTGTTCGCCATTTTGTTTGACACCTGATTTGGTGAAGTACAATTTTCTTGGTTGTTTTTTGTGTTTGACGGCATAGCTGCTTTCTTTATTCATCTGTTTAGTGTGAGTTATGTCAGATTCAGGTTCATCTGTTAGGTTTTGCAGCGAAGGCTGCAAAACTAGATTAGCCAAGTTATGTTATGACCCACACTCAAAGTGCGTGAAATGTAGGGGGCAAGAGTGTACTAAAGAGCGTACATGTAATGAATGTGTAGATCTAGATGATCAAGGATGGAAGAGTTTTTTGTCTCACCTTGATAAGATGGAGAAAGATAGGAAAAGAAAGGCAGCCATTAGGGCTGATAGCAGGGCTAGATTAGAGTCAACTCCTTTGCCGTCAGAGGCAAAGAAGCCCACTTTGTCTTCTCCTATTTTGTCAAACGTCTCTCCTATTGATAGTCCTCCTACTTCAGTACATCTTACTCCGGCTCAGGTTCCCCATGCTTCTGATTCCGACATCATTGCCCAATTAGAAGATAAGATGGATAGGAAATTTGAGCTGATTGCTAAATCTGTTTTGGATTTAGGTACATCTTTTCATGAATTTGTGACTAAGTCTAGTGAAGTGAAAAGTGCAAGTGTCATATCCGAGGAGGCGGCTGTCCGTCCCTCCACTTCTCCTAGACCGAGGTCACTGTCCCGCTCCCCAGCACCTGGGAGAAGACATACCGTGAGTCGAAGGGAGACTGGAGGGGTTGCCCACGGGTGGCCGTTGACTCAGTCGTGAATTTCGACTCGATTACTGTGAAGAGACACCATTGGAAAGGTGTAGATGTGTCTGGTGTAGGTTTGTCGTCGGACTCGAGGTGTGTTCGCCTGATACCAGGCGAAAGAAGTGGAGGAAGTGTCACGCCCGCTGAAAAGGCGCCGCAGTGCCATTGATAGTTAGTCATCTCCTGTGAAGAGAGGGAAGGAAAAGAGTCCTCAACCCTCGTGTAGCTGTTGGGAGAACCCTGTGTATCTTTCGCCTAGTAGAGGTTCGGTGCTGTTCGCAGCGATCTCACGCGAGGTATCAGTGTCGGACTTCGCATAGTTTGTCTTGCCGACTGAAACAAGTTAAGTTTCGACTCGTTCGCCAGCTGACAAGAGAGAGAGTTCGACTCGCAAGTTTCCATCAAGGAAGTCGTTGCCTTCGCCCGCACCATCGGGAGATGATGCGAACAACAAAGAAGCTTTTTTGGAACCGTTGAGACAGCTTCAGGACTTAGTTAAGTCATTGAAGAAAGTAAGGCTTGTACGGATGAAGAAACCAAGCGGTCGACAACGTCAGATGGAGAGGATCAGTCGGAACAAGAATCGAAAGCGGCTTCTGCTTACTCCAACTTGATGAAGTTTTTGTTGGCTTCTTATCTGGAATTTGAGCCAGCTCCTCCGTTTTCGCCTCCTTCTACCTTTGTTAAGGATAGGAAAGTACTTTCGGCGAGTCTACCTAAACTAGTGCTTTCGCAGTCGGCGAAAAGAGTCTTCAAAGAAGCGGAGAAATGGCCGGAGAAGAAGAGGGAGTCTGGTAAAGCCGCCTTCGCTGTCCCACCGTCCAAGTCACTGAAAACATAAATTTTATGCTACCGGACAATTACCCTCGTTGGGAGTCGCTGCCTCCTCCCAAGGGGATTTCTCAGGTCTGGTGGATGCTAACAGAAGGACAGCGTTTTCGTCGGCGAAAATTTTCTTCTCTTCGCCTGATTTCGACCACCTGATTAAGAACCTATTTAAGGTAATAGAAGTTTTCAGCTTCTTAGAGTGGACTATTGCTGCATTAGCAAGGAAAATAGAGGATTGTCAATCTCTGGAGGAAAGCTTGGCGACAGACTGGCTTGATGTATTATCGTGTGCTGACAAGGCAGTCAGGGATGGCTCAGGGGAACTTGCATCTCTTTTTACTCTGGGCGTCCTTAAAAAGAAGGAACTTTGTTGCTCTTTCACCTCCAAGGGAGTCACTTCTAACCAGAAGTCTGCTCTCATGTTTGCGCCTTTATGTAAGTCGCATTTATTCCCTGAACAGGTTATTCAGCAAGTTCTCTCCGATCTGGAGAAAAAGTCTACCAATGACTTATTGACTCGTTCATCGACACGACGCCCCAAGGAGACAACACCTACAGGAGCTAAAGGGTCACCTCTTCAGAAGCACCCTTTTCGGGGGGGAAAGACTAGATGGCAACCCAGACCAAGGACTAATTTACATCCACAAGCCACAGCCAGTAAGAAACCGCCCTCGAGACAGTCGGACAAGTAGGGAATTTTACCCTCACACACCTGTAGGAGCAAGACTCCGCCTGTTTTGGCGGGAATGGAGTTGAAGAGGGGCAGAACAGTGGGTGATCACAGTTTTAAGAGAAGGTTATGTGATCCCGTTTATGCAAGATCCACTGCTGTCGAGTATTCCCATCGCCTTGACAGCATACTCGCAGGGATCAGAAAGAGCTTTGGCTCTTGCCAAAGAAGTAGAAGCCCTGATTTCCAAGAAGGCCATAGAAATAGTGGAAGACATCTCACCGGGCTTTTACAACAGGCTGTCCGTAGTCCCCAAGTCATTGGGGGGCTGGAGGCCTGTCCTGGATGTGAGTGCACTCAATATCTTTGTTCTGAAGACAAAGTTTCGTATGGAAACCAACCGGTCGGTCATGTCAGCTCTTCGACCAGGAGACTGGATGGTGTCGCTGGACATGAAAGATGCATATTTCCATGTACCTATTCATCGGAGCTCCAGGAAATATCTACGGTTCGTTTTCAACAGCAAAGTTTATCAGTTCAGAGCGCTCTGTTTCGGACTTTCGGCAGCCCCTCAAGTATTTACTCGAGTCCTGGCCCCGGTAAGTCGATGGTTACATTTGATGCGAATCAACATTGCTTTTTATCTGGACGACTGGCTTCTAAGGTCCGACTCCAGTCTCCAGTGTGTGAGGGATTTAAATCGGACACTAATATTAACACAGCAACTGGGATTAGTAATGAATTTAGAGAAGTCACAGTTAGTACCGAGTCAGAGGATTCCATATTTGGGGATATTTCTGGACTCACAAGCTTTTCGGGTTTTTCTCTCCCCGAGGAGAATAGAGTCTCTCCTTGCGACTGTATGGAAACTGGTAAACCGCTCGTCCTGCACGGCTCTGGAGTGGATGAGCCTGCTGGGGACTCTCGCTTCGGTGGAGACCTTTATTACACTTGGTCGTCTTCACATGAGGACGCTACAATTCTACCTAAAGGCCAGTTGGGACCGGAGAATTCAACCGGATTCAACTGTTATTCCGATCTCCGAGGAAATCAAGGAGGATCTTCGTTGGTGGTTGTCGGAGGAAAGAGCTCACGAGGGTTTGTCCCTCGAAAGAGCGAACCCAGAGCTAGAATTTTATGCCGATGCATCGGACTCGGGATGGGGAGCCCTGTTGGGGAAAGAGAAGACATCAGGCATCTGGACGGAACAGGAGAGAGGTCTTCACATCAACATAAAGGAGCTGAAAGCAATTTTTCTTGGGCTTCAAAGTTTCACCCCTCTAGTCGAAGGGAAGAAAGTTGCGGTGTTCTCGGACAACACCACAGCGCTGTCATACATAAGGAAACAGGGAGGGACACATTCGTTCTCCCTGTACAGAATGACGGAGCATCTTCTTCTGTGGGCGAATTCGCACAAAGTGACCCTCTTCCCATGGTACGTGCAAGGGAATCTCAACGTTTTAGCAGACAAACTCAGTCGAGCGTGTCAGGTTCTTCCGACGGAGTGAACATTGGATATCAGAGTTTGTCAGGATCTATGGCAGTTGTGGGGACAACCAACGATAGACCTCTTTGCAACGTCCAGGAACAACAGGCTTCCTCTTTTCTGTTCTCCGGTTCCGGACCCGTTAGCCTGGAAAACGGATGCAATGCTTCTCGACTGGTCAGGTCTGAATGTTTACGCATTTCCACCATTTGCGATGATCAGAGAGGTATTAAACAAGTTTCAGAGTCACCAGAATGTTACGATGACACTAATAGCTCCTTTTTGGCCCAGAAAGGAGTGGTTCCCGGATCTCCTGAGGATGTTAGTAGACTTCCCCAGGCTTCTGCCACAAATTCCATCGCCACTCAAACAGCCCCATTTCGACAGAAATCACCAAGGGTTGTCGTATCTCACTCTGACAGGATTCAGACTGTCCGGGACGCATATTTCCCAAGTTTGGAAGAGTATAGGGATAGGGAAAATTAGGACCAATCAAAGAGCACGGAGCTGATCATGACGTCACAAGCCACGCCTTTTAGCTCCTCGGTCCCATATCCATTACCGCCAGTCACGATGCCGAAGAAAAACTTCACAAATTTACAGTTTATGGCTTGTATGACTTATACAGTACATTTTAGTGAGATATATCTAAACATAATGCAACACTGATTTAACAACAATATATTCTTCAAATGAGATACACCGTGAAATATATTATCCGTTATTGGCTTCTCCTTTTTGGTAATAATGGTCAGTGCCTGTTAACTCCTGCTCGCGAAGTCGATATTTACTGCATAAATAATATTTCCATCGCGAGTTTCTAAATTATATACTTGAATATGCATGTTTAATTCCATTTATAAAGAGTTGCGATAACTCATGGGATGAATCAAACAATATAAAAGACGGTAAAATGATGGTATCTGACCTGTTTGTAGGGGAAAATAGGGATAGGAGTAGGCTTTACGCTACAGATTTCTATAGACATATGCTATTTCGTAGTAACGCACATTACTGTGCATTGTATAAAAGCAACATACTGGTCATTACTAGGTCATGAACAGGAATCAGACTGATATAGTCCCTACTATTTACAAGGACACAGTATCAGCTTCATTCATGAAATTATTTCAAGAGCTAATGTGCCCTTAAGGAAACCTACGGTATTGTTGTATTGGTGATCTAAGTTAACCTACTGTAACCAAATATAGTTACTTGACAAACTCATCCTGTCAGTAGCTAATCTGAATAAGGTTGTTTTGTTCATGACACTTACCTGCCAGATATATATATAGCTGTATTTCTCCGAAATCCGACAGAATTTCAAAACTCGCGGCACACGCAGTGTGGCCAGGTGGTTAGTACTCATTCCCCCCCGCTGGGAGGCGGGAATCGGGAACCATTCCCATTTTCTATTCAGATTTTTTCTCTGTCGCCGGTACTGTTAACATCTGTTACAGTACCTCCGCCTCTGGATTTCGTTAACTTGCTTTTTCCCACTTAAGTATTCTCTTGACTTTTGGTTTTGATTCTTGGACTGTGGATTGGCACACGCTTTTTTCTGGATTGTTGTGGATTTTGCTTTTGACCTCTCTTTAACTATGTCTGGTTCTAGTTCTGCTAGTTTCCGTGTATGTTGTATGAGTGATTGTAAGGTGAGGCTACCGAAAGCTTCGGTAGACCCTCACTCTGTTTGTTTGAGGTGTAGGGGGCATGTTTGTCTTATAGATGATCGATGTAAGGAGTGTGAACCTTTATCGGATGCGAGCTGGAAGTCGTATGATTCGTATGTTCGCAAGTTGGAGCGTGACAGGGTTAGGAGGTCTTCCTCCAGGAGTGTGTGCAAGAGTCAGGTTATTTCCTCTCCTGATATTCCCAACGTAGTTGATGTTGCACCTGTCCCTGTGGTTTTGCCTTCGGGCCCTGATATTGTGTCTGTGGAGGGTCTGGCCCTGGCGCAGATCATGAGTTCATCCGTGCGCCTGAGAACAAAGTGACTTCTCCAAAGTGCTGTGAAGTGTAGTGCTCCCCAGTGTTGTGGAGGGGGCGTCAGATCGGCCCCATAATGCTTCTAGGCCTGGACCGCTGTCAGACTCCCAGGACTCAGGAGAAGGCATGTCGAAAGCCGCAAGAAGGTTACGGGGGCTTCCACCGATCTGACGCCCCTTCGGCAGTTCCTGTTGTCGCTTCCCAGGCTGCCAGAGATCGCAGTTCGCGCCGCCAAGCATTCTCAGGACTGCTTTTCGTCCTCCGAGGCGTCCTCCCCGCGCAAGGGGTGGAATTCTCGTAAGGACTCTCGTCCTCTCAAGAGGAGTCGTGTTCAAGAGGACGCTGCTCGTCAGTCTTCTTCGTCGGCTAGCTATTTTGATGCTTTTCCACCGCAGAAGAAGTCTAGGATTTCGTCTGATGAGGATGTTTCGGAGCGCCCCAGCCGCTCTATGGAGAGAACCTTTCTTGCTCCTGTGAGGAAGAAGAAGGCGTCCCCTCGCCCATCGTCTTCCCATAGGATTGTCTCTCCTCCCAGACAGGATTCTTCGCCTGCTAAGAAGATTTTGTTGGAGATGCAGCGACAGTTGTCTTCTCTTATTGCCGAGAAAGACTCTGCTCCTCGTCGTCGCAAGGACTTGACTTTGCCTGTCAAGAGATCGAGGAAGTCTCCTTCTCCTGCTCCGCGTTCGTCGTCTCCTTCTCCTGTTTCGTCGCCTTGTCGTCCTGTTAGCTCTCTTGCTCCTCGTCGTGACGCTCGTCAACAGGACGCTTCGCGAGCTTCTTCACGTGACGCTTCGGCCGCTCTTCAGGACGCTTCTGTTCAGGACGCTCGTCGGGACGCTCTTCCGGCTGGGCGTGACGCCTGTGACGACGCTCTTCAGGACGCTCTCCAAGACGCTCCGCTGGACGTTCCTTCGGTTGCTCTTCAGGACGTTCCGGAGCATTCTGTTTCTTCTGAGAAAAGGAGATCCCTTCTTCGGATTGGACCTCAAGGCCTTCTGTTCCCAAAGTGTTGGGTGACTCGTTTGCTTCTCCGGCTGTGGCGGGAGAGGTTTCTGCCGATTCGATCCTGCTGAAGTCGAGCTCTCCATCTGCTTCCTCTTCTTCGGACTACCAAGTTTTGACCAGCTTGCTTAAGGACTTGTTCGGGGACAAGTTTAAGCCTCGGCTCCTCTTTCTCCTCCTTCTCAGCTAGCTTCCTCCAAAGCTAGGAGAGCTCCTGGTTTTTTGAAGATGACTTCTTCTTTGGCGACCAAGAGGGCTTTCAAGAAGTCAACATGTGGATGGAGGAACGGAAGTCCCATGGCAAGACCATTCTTTCGCTGTGCCTCCGTCTAAGCTTTCAGGCAAGGCTGGTATGTGGTATGAGACGGAGAAGATCTCAGCCCTAGAGTTCCTTCCTCTCTCAAGGGGATTTTACCAGTCTTGTCGACGCCTCCCGTAGGTCTCATCTGCCTACTGCTAAGGTTTCTTGGACCTTGTCAGAGACCGACCACCATCTCAAAGGTCTCTTCCGCACCATGGAAGTGTTTAATTTCTTGGACTGGTGCTTGGGAGCCTTGGATCGTAAGCTTCGAAGCTCGGACTCTATTACTTTGGGGGAGCTCTCTAGTGTCCTTAACTGTATGGACAAGGCAGTTAGGGATGGATCTGAAGAGCTGGCGTCTCACTTTAGTACGGGCCTCTTAAAGAAGAGGGCCTTGTTTTGTGACTTCACTGCTAAGTCTGTCTCCCCTTCGCAAAAGGCAGAATTATTGTTCGCTCCCTTGTCCAACCATCTGTTTCCCCAGTCCTTGATTCGGGACATTTCCGCTAGTCTTAAGGAGAAGGCCACGCAAGACCTGTTGGCTCATTCTTCTCGACGTCCTCCAGCTCCTTCTTCTTCTTCGTCTGCTTCAGTGTTGTCATCCAGGAAGAAGAAGCCCTTTCGTGGAGGAACTTCTTCCTCTAGATCGTCTCCGCGAGGAAGAGGTTTTACCAGAGGAGCGGCCCCCTCTAAACCTAGGGGAAAAAAGTGACTTCTGTCACCTCCAGACACCTGTAGGAGCCAGGCTTTTTTATTTTGCGGAAGCCTGGAGAACTCGAGGGGCGGACGCATGGTCTCTAACTGTCTTAGAGAAAGGTTACAAGATCCCCTTTCTCATGTTTCCACCCCTTTGCACGTCGCCCAGGGATCTGTCGCCCCGTTTACCACCGAGAGAAGCAACAGATTCTTTTGGACCTCCTGGAGCAGTTGTTGGAAAAAAGAGCCGTGGAACAAGTTCTGAAGTTGGATTCTCCGGGGTTCTACAACAGGCTTTTCTTAGTCCCGAAACAGTCGGGAGAGTGGAGACCGGTCCTAGATGTAAGCGCTTTGAATCGTTTTATTTCAAGGACAGATTCAAGATGGAAACGCCTCAGACGGTTCTAGGAGCCTTAAGACCAGGGGACTGGATGGTCTCTCTGGACTTACAAGATGCGTACTTCCATGTTCCCATTCATCCTCAATCAAGGAAGTACCTGAGATTTGTGCTGGGGGGACGAGTCTTCCAGTTCAGAGCTCTCTGCATACGGTTTGTGCACCGCTCCCATGATCTTCACGGTGATCATGAAAAACGTTGCGAGGTGGCTTCACCTGGCGGGTGTTCGGGTGTCATTCTACCTAGACGACTGGCTCATACGAGCCTCTTCTCGGGAGAAGTGTCTGGAGGACCTGACTTTCACACTGAATTTGACGAAGTCCTTGGGACTTCTTGTGAACCAAGAAAAGTCCCATCTGATCCCGACGCAGTCCATCGTCTATCTGGGGATTCAGATGGATTCAGTGGCTTTTCGAGCTTTTCCATCCCGAGAACGGCAACGGCTTTGCTTAAGCAAAGTTTCGTCCTTTCTAGGGAAAGAAACATGCTCGGTGAGGGAATGGATGAGTTTGCTGGGGACCATTTCCTCGCTGGAGAAGTTTGTTTCCCTGGGAAGGCTCCATCTCAGACCTCTCCAGTTTTTCTTGGCGGAGAACTGGAGGGACAAGGAGAATCTGGAAGAGATTTTGACGATATCTCCTTCTGTCAAGGGTCATCTGATGTGGTGGTTCGACCCCTTGAAGCTTGCAGAAGGGCTTTCTCTTCGCCTTCAGAGCCCCGACCTAGTGTTGTTTTCCGACGCGTCCAGGGAAGGATGGGGAGCAACACTAGGAGGGGAGGAAGTGTCAGGCACCTGGAGAGGGGAACAGGTGTCCTGGCACATAAACCTCAAGGAATTGGGTGCTATCTTTCTGGCTCTTCAATTCTTCGAAGCCCAAGTGGCAGGCAGAATTGTCCAGGTCAATTCGGACAATACCACAGCTCTAGCGTACCTCAAAAAACAGGGGGGTACTCGATCTCGTTCCCTGTTTATCCTCGCGAGGGAGATCCTGCTCTGGACTCATGCTCGAAGGGTCACTATTCTCACGAGGTTCATTGCGGGAGTGGAGAATATTCGAGCAGACCTTCTCAGTCGGCAAAATCAGCTGCTACCGACCGAGTGGACTCTTCACAAGGAGGTATGTTTGGAGTTGTGGAGAATTTGGGGACGTCCTCTAGTGGACCTCTTTGCCACGTCCAGGACGGCAAGACTTCCCCTTTATTGCTCTCCTGTCCTAGACCCAGGAGCGTTAGCCATAGACGCCTCCTCTCTGGGACTGGAAAGGACCTCGACCTTTACGCTTTCCCTCCCTTCAAGATCCTGGGAGAAGTGATAAGAAGTTTGCAACGTCAGAAGGAGCAAGGATGACTCTAATAGCCCCCTTCTGGCCAGCAGCGATTGGTTTCAGAGACCCTGTCCTTCCTAGTGGATTTTCCAAGAACGCTTCCATTGAGGGTGGACCTTCTCAAGCAGCCGCATTTCAAGAGGTTCCACCAAAACCTCTCCGCTCTGAGTCTGACTGCGTTCAGACTATCTCAAAGTTGGCCAGAGCAAGAGGCTTTTCGAGATCTGTGGCAAAGGCCATCGCCAATGCCAGGAGACCTTCTTCGAATGCGGTCTACCAGTACAAGTGGTCTGTTTTTCGAAGATGGTGCAGGAGTAAAGGAGTTTCCTCGTCCACGACCTCTGTACCTCAAATAGCTGACTTCCTTTTTTATCTGAGGCATAAGAATAATCTGGCAGTCTCGACGATTAAGGGCTATAGAAGTATGTTATCGGCAGTTTTTAGACACAGAGGCCTGAACTTGTGCGATAACAAGGATCTTCACGATCTATTAAGATCCTTCGAGACTGTCAAAATTCCTCAACTCAGGACACCTTCTTGGAATCTGGATGTTGTCCTGAAATTTCTTATGTCTAGTGATTTTGAACCTCTGTCTTCGGCTTCCCTCAAAAACGTGACGAGGAAAGCTGTCTTCCTAACGGCTCTGGCGACAGCTAAGAGGATCAGTGAAGTGCAGGCTATTAGCAAACATATTGGCTTTAGGGTCCTAATGCTGTATGCTCCTAAATCCTTTGTTCTTAGCCAAGAACGAGAATCCTTCAAACCCTTGGCCTAAATCTTTTGAAATCAAAGGTTTGACGGAAATTCTTGGGCAAGAGTCAGAAAGAGTCTTGTGTCCTGTCAGGGCTCTTAAGTTCTACTTAGCCAAGACCAAGAATACTAGAGGCTCATCGGACAATCTGTGGTGTTCGGTGAAGAGACCTGATCTTCCCATGTCCAAGAATGCCTTAGCATTCTTTTTAAGAAGTGTTATTCGAGAGGCTCATTCCTCCTGCTTAGAAGGTGACATGAGACTTCTGAAAGTAAAAGCTCATGAAGTTAGAGCTATCGCGACTTCCATGGCTTTCCGGAAGAATATGTCTCTGAGTGATATTCTTGGTGCTACCTTCTGGAGAAGTAATTCAGTGTTCGCTTATGCATTACTTTATGAGATGTGAAGACGACATTTGAAGACTGCTCTTCGCTGGGACCGACGCTTCCGCAGACACTATGTTGGGAGAAGAAGGCAATACTCATCCTATCCTTTAGGGGTTAGGTAGTATTTTAATCTTGTTGTTGTCTATTTCTGGTTGTTGGGTGGCCATTGAGGTGGACATCCCAATTTTTAGCCTATGCTAGGTTCTTTTACCTTAGATAGGTCGGTCAGGTGGTTGGTCGTTGCTCCTTCTCCCCTCTCTGTATGGTAACATGATCTAGTCCTATTGTGGTCACGCCCCTTGGACAGGTCATCTGGATCTCTCCAGCTTTATAGGTCCCTACCTTGCTGGAGACTCTGGATTAGCAGAAGCAGGCTTGGGTGACAGATAACCTCGAAGTCAGCTATGCTAACAGGTAAGGAACCAAGGCGTCATTCGCCTACATTTATTTGTTTCCTAAATCCTATTCTGTCTCTTCCCACCTCCTACGGTGGGATTCAGCTATATATATATCTGGCAGGTAAGTGTCATGAACAAAATGATATTTTAATGATAAAATAAGGTTTGTTCATACTTACCTGGCAGATATATATACTTTTAGTGCCCTCCTCCCTCCCCTCTTGAGACAGTGGCACTAGAAAATCTGAATAGAAAATGGGAATGGTTCCTGATTCCCGCCTCCCAGCGGCAGGAATGAGTACTAACCACTGGCCACACTGCGTGTGCCACAGTTTTGAAATTCTGTCGATTTCGAGAAATACAGCTATATATATATCTGCCAGGTAAGTATGAACAAACCTTTATTTTATCATTAAAATATCATTTTTCAAGGTGTACTTGATAAGCTTTAGTAACAAGTTGCCTTTTTGAAGTGGATTCCGTTTTGATAACCTTCTATATGTCCTTACCTGATTGGTGCTTGTCATTCATTGTGTACAAATATATAAAAAGCTTTCTATTAAATATTTTTTGCTTCTGATTCTTACTTTTCGTACATTGTGTACGAATAACTAAAAAGTGATAATATAATTCAGTACTGAATATTTTTAGCAAGCCCTTACGTGACTTTTACTTAAAATTCATTGTGTACAAACAAAACACTGATTATTTAATTCATATTTAATATTTTTAGCAACCGTTCGTACTTGTCATTCATTTTGTACAAAGAATTAAAATGAGTATTTCATTAGTAATTAATATTTTTAGCAATTACAGGAGTACAGAATACCTATTTATGGAGTTACAGTAGACTTTTTACTGAGCTGAACTAGAGCAGAATTGATGCATAAATTTATTAGAACTGCGATATGCTTTAAATAAATATGGATGACACTTTTTCCAAACTCTCTTCAGCAGAAAATTTTATCCAAATATTCAACATGTATTAATTAAAACCAGGGATAACGTTAGTATATGAGTATACCACTATTTTCATACAAGCTCACACTCAATAGCCAAATGTATGCCTTAAATTAAGTGCATAAGTTTGTCGTCAAAACTGTATCCTCCACATTTCATTTAAGCATAAGGCAGTTATTATTTTAGTACTGTATATAATACCTTTTATAGCCTGAAACAACAGGCAGTAACGCCTGAAAAACGTTCCAAGCTCGAGTGGGCTAGTGGTAAACGTTAAGACAAGCAAAATCCCTATACAAACACACACACATATACCATCATTTTTACACCATTTTTACCATCTTGTATTATATTGTTTTATTCATCCCATGAGTTATTGCAACTCTTTATAAATGGAATTAAACATGCCTTTTCAAGTATATAATTTAGAAACTTGCGATGAAAATATTATTTATGCAGTAAATATCGACTTTGGGAGCAGGAATTAACAGGCACTAACCATTATTACCAAGAAGGAGAAGCCAGTAACGGATAATATATTTCACGATGTATCTCATTTGAAGAATATATTGTTGTTAAATTAGTGTTGCATTATGTTTAGATATATCTCACTAAAATGTATAAGTCATACAAGCCATAAACTGTGAATTTGTGGAGTTTTTCTTCGGCACCGTGACTGGCAGTAATGGATATGGGACTGAGGAGCTAAAAGGCGTGGCTTGTGATTGACGTCATGATCAGCTCCGCGCGCTTTGATTGGTCCTAATTTTCCTTATCCCTATACTCTTCCAGACTTGGGAAATATGCGTCCGGGACCTGGTCAGAGCGAAAGGTTTTTCAAGAAGAGCGGGAGAGGCTATTGCTAACTGTAGAAGAGTCTCTTCGGGCAAACTCTATCAGTCAAAAATGGGGAGTTTTAGAAATTGGTGCAGAGAAAGTCACACAACTTCTAAAACCTCTATTCAAGAGATAGCAAACTTCCTAATATATCTGAGAGACGTTAGGAAGTTATCGACTTCGACAATAAAAGGATATAGATCCATGTTGGCGTCAGTTTTTAAACATAGAAGCTTAGATATATCTAATAACTGGACATCAGCGACTTGATTAAATCTTTTGACTCCTCTAGGACAAGGAGACCAGGTTTAGTGGACTGGAATTTAGGCGTAGTATTGTCCTGGCTCTCTAAAGCAAATTTTGAACCTCTTAATTCGGCTTCTTTGAAGGATCTTACTAAGAAGACGCTATTCTTAGTCACCTTAGCTTCAGCTGGTAGAATCAGCGAGCTGCAAGCAATGAGAAAAGAGATAGGATTCACAGAAGATGAAGCTGTGTGTGCCTATACTCAGGATTTTTTAGCGAAGGATGAAGATCCTTCGAGACCATGGCCTCGTTTCTTCTCCATTCGAAGCTTGTCAGAGTAGTAGGAGAAGAGGGACGAAGAACGTTCTTTGTGTCCGGTGAAAGCAACTGAAATTTTATCTTCATAAAACAGAGGCTTTGAGAGGAAGTTCGAACCGATTGTGGTGTTCAGTTAAAGATCCGAGTTTTCCTATGTCTAAGAACGCAATTTCTGTTCTTTTTAAGGAGCCTGATTCAGGAAGCACACACGTCAGTAAGAGATCAGACTCTACAGTTGTGTAAAGTTAAAGCCCACAAGGTTAGCAGTGGCGACTTCCATGGCTTTTAGACACAATACGCCGCTAGCATCTATTTTGCAAGCTACGTTCTGGAGGTCGAGATCGGTTTTTGCTCTCCATTACCTGAAGGATGTGAAGCAACGTTTGATAATTGTTGTCGTTTAGGACCTTTGTCGGTGATGGGCATGGTGTTGGGAAAGGAGCATATTAGGGGAATTGGTCCAATTCCCTTCCTTTTGACTATCTCTTCGTCTTGATTAGAAGGTGGTCGAGTTTTGGGAAGCCTGGGGGTACACGGTACCAGGAGTACCCTCCAGTTTTTATGGTAGGGTTTGGAAATTTTTTTATGGTTATGTAGGTGATGGTCTTTGATTGTTATTTTAATCTGGTCATAGCCCAGGGCAAGGGCGAACATTATTTCACTCTGATCAACCATCGGTGAACCTCCATGGTTGCAGAATACCCACTAGTAGTAGGAAACGATCCTGGCCACTACTGCCACGTTCCCTACAAGTGATGAGAGCGCCGACCAGAGGCAGTATTCTCCTGCAGCTGCTCTCTCACGAGGTAAGGTACTACAACATTCTTGCAATGTGAGTTTTTCTTATTTGCATTAAAAGTCCATATGCCCACCAGCCGGGTAATGTGGATTCAGCTATGTAATTGTTCGGTAAGTTTCATGGAAAATGGTATTTTATAATAAAAATAAGGTTTCACACATACTTACCGAACAATTACATGATTAAAGCCCTCCCTCCTCAGTAGTACCTGGGATCCCCGGAAAGTGGGCGGGGTTGTATCACCTACACGTCAGCAGCGCCGCTAGCACCGAGAAATTTGGGATTTCGACTGCCGTAAGGTTAAGGTTAAGAAGCGTATAGCTATGTAATTGTTCGGTAAGTATGTGTGAAACCTTATTTTATTATAAAAATACCATTTTTGGAATTACTGTAACTTTTCTCTTATTTTACCTTTTGTTTTGTTTTGTACTGTACTTGATGTTGCTTTATTTATGGTTTTGTGTTTATTTGGAATGGATGGACATTTTAGTTTGCTGAAGGTTTGCTTGTCAAACATGGGCACATCACTTACTTATTTTCGGGTTACTTTATGTACTAGTTATTAGTGTCATGACAGCTAAAGTCAATCAGTTGACAGCTGAAAGCTATTTTGTGTGTGTTCACAATTAGAAGATGGTAATGATGATCGTCTTATCACCGCCTGGAAATGTATAAATGCAGGTCATGTTGGAAGAGTGCAGGAGCTCCTTCACAAATGTATTTGCATCAGGTTCCATCTTTAATAGGGTTAGGAATGAAGTTAGTTCTCCTCTTGACTTGTGTCTTGTGCAGTTTGTCTGAATTCCTATTTAGTCAACCTTGTCATATTCAGTCCGATTTGCTGGGCCTTCCTACAGGTTTTTGTCTTATTGTTTCCATTTATGCTGCTTTTACTGACTAACAGTTTTACAGCCTTTCTTATGATACGCTTTAACCATCAGTCTTTTAGAACCCTACAGAAAGTGTGATATTGGATTTTTTTCTTTGTTATCTAGATATATGAAACTGAGTTCCCTTCTTGATGTTTATGTAAGCACTTGTACTGTACATCCATCAGTCCAAGAATTTCTTGTTACAGCAGACCACAATTCAGCCACCCTGGAAAGGTGTGACCAGCAGAAAGTATTGCTTGATGTGGGGAACCTAAGACTCATGACTAAATTAAATGCTTCAGTCCCCATACTACTTAGTTCCATCCATGCAATATACTTCTCATATTTTGTTAATTATGTACTGTTGAAGTTGACTGTGTTAACCATATTTAGGTCATTTCATTTGACCAAAGAAGTGAAAGCCAATCTCTTAAGTATACATCCCATCCCAAAATGGAACACCATTACGTACCACATCACAAACAGCATACTAAAGTTAGTTAAGTTCTGACTGGGTCATGAATGTTAAATGAATATTTTTCATTTCTCCTATCTTCACTATCGACTGAATAAAGTCAACATATGTTCTAATTTATGCATTGTTATAGTGTCACGATATGTGATTTGGTAGTCATCAGTCTCATACATTTTGAATTGGAGGATAAAGAGTGGGGAAGGTATTGTGTTCCTATCAAGATAATCACTGCCATATTTAAATTTGTTTGGTTAGCCTATGTAGACAATTGTTTTGTCTGTTTGAGGTTATTTTAGAAAAGTTTATTTTGGTGAGTGGGTCTCCCACATGTAGGCAGCAGCTAACTATAATTATAACTATGGAGACCGATAGTTTCATTACCGGTCAATAGTGCACCTGAATTTTGAAGGTTAGTTGGCCGCCAGGCCATGAAAATAAAACTTCCAGACCAGTTGGCTGCAGATACAGTATAGTGTTTAGGTGTTATGCCCTGCAATTTTGTCTTTGCACTCTAGATGTTTTGCTAGAACATTTCATTTTGGAGGGGATTGGATCACGAAAGTCTTTGAAGAAACCATCTGACAGAATCTGGAACACACAAAAAAAAGAGGCAAGAATTCTAAGCAGGTTAATACAGATGATGAATGCAACATGGATACCAGTTCTAGTCATAATAGGAGTCAAAGAGATAATCAGCAGCAGACCCATTTCAAGCTGATGAATTCCTGACTAGTTTAGTTCCATTTGAACTCCAGAATGCAACACTGATAGCAAAATCTCAGGCTGCCTGGGATCCTAGCAACTTGACAAATTAGTAGACATGGAAATTTTTTGGTTTGATAATGGGAGGTCTTGGCACAAGATTTAGGATGAATTTAGTATGACTCAGATGCCATTGACAAGAGGGTTGTGCCAGTCCACCAATGTAAGCTATTCTATAGACCACATATTTAGTTTATTTGTATTAAAATGTCAAATTTCTTTCTGTTAAGAAAACACAAAATGTAACTAATTAATCCTGTTCACTTTCATACAGTATTTCAACGTTTTACTAGCAGTCATGTCTTTCATATCTTCATTACTGTACTGAGGGTATGGCAATGTCGACTCTGAATAAAGTCAGCATACATTGTACACTCTGATCTATAATGTAAGAGTAAATAGACAGTGATTTGATAATTCTCATTCTCATATCATTCTATTTTTAGAGCAAGGAGTAGGAGAGGTGTTGTGTTCCTACAAAGATAATCATTGCCATAATTAAATTACTGTTCAGTCATGAGTATATGGACAGTTGTCTTATTGGTATTAAGGTTATTTGATACAAGTTTATTTCTTTGGTCTCCCAAGCTTAGAGAATAGTTTACTATACTTGCAGCCAGGAAGTCTAAAAAGTTTGATTATCATATCCTGGCAACAAATAATTCACCAGTAAACCTGAATCTGTTTCATTAGGTTGCTAGAGAGGGATAATGAGCTTTCAGCCCAGTTGGCTACAGATATAGTGTGGTGTTTAGAAGTAATGGCCTGCAGTTTTTCTTTTTATTTGATGCTAAGTGCACAGTGGAATATTTCACTGTGATTTGATTGGGTTACAAAAATCTTAAAACCCATCCTACAAAATGTAAGATCATGGAAAAAAATGGTGCAACATGTTTCTGTGGGAACATAAAAGAACAAGGCAAGAGTTACAAGCAAATGACAAGCAGGTAATTAAGCACATCCAGTAGATAATGAACTTACAAGGATGCCTGTTCTAGCCACAATAAGAGCCAAGGAGATAATCAGGTGACCCATTTTAGGCTGACTAGTTTAGTCCCAGTTGATGGTCTCTAGGTGTACAGAATGCTGTGCATAGTAAAACCCAAACTGCCTCTTAATTCCGGTAAACTTGGCAAAACAACTGGCATGGAAATTTACTTAGTTGACGATGGGAGTTCTTGGCCTACAAGGTTCTAGTGAGAAGAGTTGGCATTCCAAAATACTTGAGTGGAAAGATGACAAGGCATGGTATGGACTTCCAAGTTGGGCAAGACTGCCTGCATTTAGGTCACATTAAAGTCCGTAAGTTGTCACACTTCTGAAAGACCCTGACTGTTAAATGCAGGAAGCATTTTTCATCCCACATCACAGTGCTGAGTAAGAGGGCAAGTTGAAAGGAGGGAAATGATACTCATTTTAACTAAATGATGAGTTTCTGGCCAAACACTCTTTGAGGGACAAGAAATAGAATAAAATATCTGAGTTGATGCAGATGTGGAGATAGTGTCAACAGTCTCATGAGCTCTGTGTTTAAAGAAGAGGTTCTTGCAGGACTCTGTGGACAATGTGGATACACTGGACTGGTCAGATGATATTGCTTAGTTTATGGAAGTTCATGTTTTCATATGAAGGTTGGACACCCTCTGTCCAGTACTCCTTTGAGTTTTGCTTATTGATTCATAAAAAAATGGTATTACAGCAAACAAGTTTCATATTGGTCCTCTGTAGAAGATAAGGTGACAACATAGAAAGTTGAGGTTTACATGTGACCTTCACTAACGATTTTTAGAAAGCAATGGTATGCAACTATGAAATCAGAAAATAACTTGAGCAGAGTGTAAGTTCTATTTGCTATAGATTTCCATCAGACCTACATCAGGGAGACTGCTTTGAGAAAATAGTTCTTACTTGTTTATGACAAAGTACCTTATATTCTTGGTAAAATGTGTCTCTGGAAATATATGTAACTGCATTGTGCCTTCATAAATCTTTATTTATATTTCAGGTCAATCTGTTCAACAATTAAACAGCCTACAGTAATCAAGAGTGGAAGCAACGAAGAGGTCCATTGGGTCCTGGTCGCATTCCAGGGAAAAACCCCTACACAAAATAAGTGTATTTTTTAGTTCCTTTTGTTGTATGTCGAACCATCTTAAACAGTATACTGGGAGTTCTGTAGTGCAATTTTGTAATGTGAGCAGTTTCTTTGTAATTTCTCAGTATGTTATTGATCAAAATTATTTTCTGATTCTAAAACTTCTTTGTTTATTATGTTCTATTGCCTGAGGTATGAATGCTAATGTGTATATTTGAGATATGATGTCACCATTTTAACGTACATGAGTAATATTGGCTTCTATTTAAGAAATTCATTTTGTTCTTTTCTTACTGAAGGTAGCATTTTCTATTTACTGAGAAAGTTCAGAATTAGGTATAGTTGTAGGAATTTAAAATTTACAGTTTTTTATCAGTGGAATATTACCAGTCTTTCATTTAGATAATATCTTTATTTTGTGTTCAAAATTTTATGTTCAAGTTTATTGGATTTTCTTGGATTCATTAGTAATGGCTGAGAATTGGGTAAAAGACAAGGTTTGCTTCCTAATACTATGAGTGATACCTGCTTTCTAGAGAAGAGACTCATTACTCTGCTCTTATAATGGGTACAAGCTTTTGGTTATCGAGAAAGTCAAGAGTTAGTTGCCCATGACTAGTTTTTTTTAACATGACCACATGTTTATTTCAGCTATAAGTCTCACTCCAATATTAGGAGCACTCTTATTCATGGAGCAATTCTTGGAGATCTGCACGTCAGTATGTTATTTTCTGTTTTGTTTCAGACCTCTAGGAATAAGACCAAGTATGAGGAACATTACGCTGTTGTTCATTTCTTCAAAGATGTTTGTTGCTGGAGGTATTAACTGAAGCATCTTTAGCTATGTTGTTACTGGAGCTTTATTAGTTCATATAAGACTGACAGGTGTGGCCAATCTTGCAAAAAGTGAGCATCTGCATGAAACTGGTGATTGGCTCTTATTTAAAGGTAACAATGAATGATTTATTTGGTGGTTACTTAAAAAGATACCCAAATGGAGGTTTGACCATAGATATCTCATCTCAAATTTTTGTGTTCCTAGATGAGGGCATTTTCAATTGGTTATGGTGCTCATGAGCCTAAAATTAATTAGAAATTGTTACTTCTGATGGAACAGCTCCAAACACTCCTGTAGAATGACAAAAACTTATTAGAGAGATGAGTCACGTTCTGAAATGAGTGAAGGAAAGAACTGTGAGTTGTTAGACTCTTGATGGAAGAAGACCTGTGTATTTACCTATCCTGGTGCTGGCCTTTGACTTATTTCTTGGCAAATCTCTGTTTATGGTGGGAGCAAATGAAAAAAAGAATTTGCTATGATGCAATAGAAATACAAGTACCTGATTGACATGCCTTTAGCAATAGAAATACAAGTACCTGATTGACATGCCTTTAGGAGGACTGAATAGGTTTGAGTAACTCGAGGTATTTGGACTTGAACAAACAAATACAATATTTATCAGCATGTCAGCAGTAAAACAGCAAATTGTGAATAACATGATCCCCAGCTATTTTCTGTTCCCGTTACATTGAGATCAAATCATCATTTAAAACATGAGGAATAATGGAGTGAATTTAACGGTATCATGGTACATGCTACTCCTTTTGGATTATGCTTTGTGAAATAATCCTAACATGAGCTGCCTGGCTTGGTTGAATGCTTAGCAGTGTATGTTCTTAGCCCTAATCACGTATGTGTTCTAAGTGTACTAAATCCGGTTTATACTGTGTACGGCTCATGTCAGGATTAGCGAACCCATTCACAGCAGGGTTTGCTATTCTTTACAAGAAGATTATTGGGTTCATTATTCTTTACATGGGAATAATTGGGTTCGCTGTTCTAGACATGAACACTTTAGTACCAGACATTTGATCCCCCAGGGGCTAGTACTAAACAAGGCAAAATTCATTTGACCCCCCCAGGGGCTAGTACTGAACACGGTGAAACAGTGTAGATGAATCACTGTTTTGCCATGTTAAGTACTAGCCCTCATGTGGAATTGAGTTGGGACTGGAAAGGGTTGACCATTCTTTACACGGAGATCATTGGGTTTGCTGTTCTTTACATGGAGATGTTGGGTTCACTAATCTTGACATGATCCCTGTGTACTGTACTGATCTGTCTCTGTTGGTGTTCTTATCATTTGAGTAGTTTGCCAAGACAGTTAGGTCAAACTAACTCATAAGGCTGGCCTGAAGTGTTTTCCCATGAAAATGAGACAAACATGGGTGAAAAGTAAAGTTTTAAAAATTTGAGATTTGGTTTTACGAGACAAAAGAGTAAAATATGAAACTTAAAAAACTGAAAGCATTGTAGTTTAAGTCAAAGGTTCACAGCAAAGGGCTCTTAGTGTGGTCTTCATTTCGCCACACAAAGTACTTTGCATTCAGTCTGTTTCTGGTCAGCAGTGTAGGGGATTAATACAGTATTGCTCTGTATGTATTACTGTAGTAGATACTGCTAAGACTGTAAGGATGGGATAGAGTGACATACTGGCTGGATGGTTTTATTGGTGGTTCCTACTCAATGTACAGAATCTTCAAAGTTGTTATTGGCTGGTGCGAGAAAAGTATCTACACACAGACAGGCAAAACAGAGGTAATGTTTTGGACATCTGTGTTTGTCGGCAGATGATGGTGATTGTGAAGACATAATAAACGTACAGTGATAAAAAATATGTCAATGGAAAGGCCAGAAATTCCACTTTGTTTGCATGAGATTCAGACAGATTAATGAATACAATGCAGTAGCATAATATATGTGAAATGGTGAGAATGTTACAAACAGAAACATACAACTTTGATACAAAATAAAGTGGAACATTATGAGTACATGATTAGAATGCTTGCATTTAAGTACATGATTAGAATGCCAGGAGTACATGATTAGAATGCAAGTAGTGGTGATTGTAAAAATTGAGACAACAATGGTTAGGAGAAACAGACGGAAAATTGTAAATAAACAAGAGAGAAAACGGGATGTTCTTGTTTTTCTCTGTCTGTCCCTCCGAAGGTAAACGCATCACACACACGTGGGCTCAAAGAGACCGCGAGGCGCGACGAGGTCTCTACAATACTCCCCCAAAGCAAGGTATTGATGCGGAAATCGTCTTGCTGACAATTGGAATGGGCGCGAGGGGCTTGGGCTTGGGGCAACAGGAGGCTGAAATGTGGCACCAGCCTGCAGGAACTCAAGGAGGACGGTAGCGGGTTGAAGGATGACGTCGGCTGATCCTTCAGTAGCCAGCTCGAGGGAGAAGACAGTAGGCTGAAGGATGACGGCAGTTGATCCTTCGGTAGCCAGCTTGAAGCAGGCTGAAGGGATGACGCCAGCTGGTCCTTCGTTGGTCAGCCTGTCTGGGACGAGTTCGGGACGGGCTTTTTGAAGGAGGCGTCCAGGGCCATCACATCTCGGAGGGTTCTGAAGACTCGAAACAGTGGGAAGTGGGGAGGCGGCAAAGAGTTCATTTGGTTGTCATCGTGGGTCGGATGTCTACCATCAGCTCCTTTGGTCACTCTGGGGTCACCAGTGTAAAGACGGGATAGAGTGACATACTGGCTGGGTGTGGACTGGTTTATTGGTGGTTCTTACTGATTAATGTGAATCTTCGAAGTTGTTATTGGCTGGTGTGAGCCGCAAAGTTCTTTACACACAGACAGGGCAAAACAGAGGTAATGTTTCGGACATCTGTGTTTGTCAGCAGACAAATAGATGGCGATTGTGAGAGACATAATAAACGTACAGTGATAAAGCATATCTCAACCATTTCCACATATGGCCAGTTGCATGAGATAGACAGATTAATGAATACTTGTGCATAATTTGAAATGGCGAGACGTTTACGTCTTCATAGAAACATAAATATAGTTTGATACAGAAGATTTGGAACATTGAGTACATGATTAGAATGCTTGCATAATCAAGTAGTGGTGATTGTACATAAATCGAGACAACAATGGTTACAGATGGAAATATTGTAAGAATTTCCTTGAGAGAAAAAACTGCTCTTGTGTTTCTGTCTGTCCCTTCGAAGTGATTTTTATCATTAGGTCTTTAAAGACATCTTATGGTTTCAACTTGGGGTAATACTGATCATAACGAATATTTAAATAAAACATCAATGAAGAGACATTTGTTTGTAAAAGGACATTATGGTTTTAGCATTTCCATTTGCAAAATAAAGGAGAGAAAAACATCAAGGAAGAAGAATATATAAAATACAGTTGAAATAAAATTCATAAATAAACAAATCTGTATGTGAAGAAACATCTGGGAAGAAAGGCTAATGCAGAAACAGCTTTCTGATCTACAACAACACTGATAACGTGACACTCAACAAGATAAAGCTGCAGATACTGTGGAGGTTTAGGCTCTGAGAGAAATAGTGGAAGCTCCCATTTGAAATGAAGTTCAAAGATGATGGCAAACAGGTGTCTTGATGAAAAGGAAGCCGTCACTTTTGAGTAATCCACGGTGGGAGGTGATGATTCTGAGGCGCTGGTGACATCCTGAAGGTGAGGAGTGCGCAGTTCACTAGGCCATGCTGTAAGTAGAGCTACGTCCATTTTTTGTCCATAGAAACCTCTTGTGATAATTTGTTTCATATAACTATTTTACTTTTGTTTTCATAATCACCTTAAGCTGGCGGACACACTGTAAAATTTCTTGGCTTGTGTAGTGATTTTTTTATTACTTTAATGTTTCATTTTTCCAGATCATATTTAAAATCATTTGTGTTTTTTACATTTGCAGGTCACATTTTGTTTGTGTTGTACAGTGCTGCTTATCATTTCTCAAGCACGTTCAGTCTAGTGTTTCTTGTTAGCAGACTGTTTTTCTCTAGCTTTCAAGCACAGATTTTTCTGTCCATGATTTCATTTTTTATTCATATATATTAATTTGATGTATTAAGTAGGCTTTAGCTACAGAGGCACTAGTGTATATGTCCTTCATTTTATATCCTCTTTGCTCTAATGTAGGTTCTGTTGTTGTTATCTTTGTGAACGTACTTAACAAAATGGCATTTAAATTTTCCAACCAAACTTACAAGGACTAAACAGACATCAGTGAATGATAAACCCACTAAAGAGTAATGCAGATAAAACCTCAAGAGATTAAGTGTAGGAGACGAACACGAGACAACCTACGCACATAAAAATGTGATAAAGTGAACAAAAAATATGAAGATGATTGTGCAGTCCATTTCAAAGTAACATTAAAGTGTCTCTTGAACTTATTAAAAGAATTAGCATCCATCAAACACCCAGAGAGGCTGATCCACAATTTTGTAATGTAGGTTATGTAAGACTTGTGGCAATGAAAAAGCTGACATCAGGTATTAGGACGCTCCCTCATAGGGATCTCTTGAAGAATTCCTTCTTCAACAAGAGGTGAAATTTGAAGCCAAGTTAAAGAAATCAGATGGCCAAGTGGGAGATGTTTGTGAAGATTACTGTAGAAAGTTGAGACTTATACAGTTGATTATACAGTTACTGTACATATTAAATGTGATTCAGATCTTATTGAAAACTTATTTCTAAAATATATTGCTTGAGCATTTTTACATTTGAGCAATTTTTGTATAGAATTAGAGGACATGGATAGTAAAAGCATCAGAGTCTTTCCATGTCTGAATTATCAGTCAATGTTCTTAATGGCTTCACTAAAACCTTGGTTTTTTCTTTTCAGGTTATTTTACAAAGTTAAAGATTTCCTCATAACAATGAAGAATTGTCGGACAGAGAACTCCGCATAATTTTTTGCGCCGTTTAACGAAGAGCCCATTCTGGCATAAGGCCAACTTCATCTAACAAGCAGTCAGTCAAGTTTTTTTCCGATTTGTTACCGACCTTATATTCATGGAAAAGTTTTTTTTTTTTTTTTTCCTCAAATGAGAATATTTTAACTAACTATAATTTCTTGTTGCTGCTTTTAAGCATTTTATAATGACTTTTATATCTTTACATCAAACTGTAGGATATAGTTATGTGTATGAGTGATATGTTTGGAGACCTGAATGTTTGTTAGTTTTTTATGGTTTTTCGAAGGTACCTGTGTACCTATGTATTGATGATGACTTGCAAGGTGCCTGGGCATATGGAAAAAAATTTCTTGATACAGTTTGCTGACTGAATGGGACTTTAGCAGTGCTGCATATTGACTGACATTCATTTATTCATTTATTAATTTATTCTTCTTTTTATCAATATCAGAGTCTGAAACCTCACCTTTTCTGGCAATTTTTGAGCACTCTTGTGTCCAAGGCTTAGTACCCTGGACTATGAAGGGTTTGTTAGTCTGTTTCTCTAATAGTTTAAAAGTTTCTGAGTTTTGTACAATAATTGATTTGGTAATGTCATTTTCGGAGAGAACCCTTAAAATGATACTTTGTGCAGAGCATTCTTTTCCTTCTGTGTGATCTCGTCTTGTAAAAGTCATCAGTTTGTATTTAGATTAGATAAATGACCCGAGAACACCACTTTTCATAAGTGAATGTTTAGGGCTTTTGGTGTAACATCATACTGAGGGCGACCACCCTCCTGCCTCTTCACTCTCCCAATTTAGAAATCTACGGCATCTAAAGGGACGTTTTCATGAGACTAAATAGACCGTGCCATTTTTATTGAGGTCACTGTGAGACTGAAATTGAAAATAATATAGCATGTCGTCCAAATTGACTGAAATAAAAAGCCAAGAGGACTTCCTGCAGCGATCGCAAACTATTTAGACATCGTCATTCAAGACGAGAAGAAAAACAAATCGCATCGCCAAGACGATGGCAATTTGCTCGAGATGGTGATCGTTGTTGAAATGTTTCCTATGCAAAATTAATATAATTCAAGGTGGATTTCATGCGTGATTTTATAAAAGAGAGAGAAGTTTGGTGGCAAGTGTTTTGGGAATAGTAAATGTTGGCGGATGTAATATAATTGATTAAAACGATTTGATTTGGCGTTCAGTGCGTCAACCTCCGATACTGTAGGAGTTCGGACAATACTTCGTAAGTGGCACTTAGCCGAATGGTCATATCATCACTGATGACCATAAACCAATGAAATACTGATCATTATGGGCCTATACGATCGAATTTCTTTACGTACACACGATAGTTCCATGATATAAATATATTGACATTAGAATAACCTTCATTTTGCGTCGCTAACGGCGTTTTAACAACACGCAACGGCCGTTTTGGGGATCAACGAAGTTAAGCCTTTAGGTGTGGTCAATTACTCTGGAAAGGTGACCGCCCTCAAATCCCTCTTGTATGCTCTCTCTCGGCTTTTAAAAGAACTCTCTTTTCTGTCATTATGGAGTTTATATATTGTATATATGGATGTCAGTACACTCAAAATTCATAAAACGAAAGATCAAAAAAAAAAAAAAAAAAGAAGCTGGCGCGTCAGGTGATCAGACCGCCCCTGTTCTCGTGAAAGCAGAAGTGGTTAATTAAGGCGAGTTCTTGTTGATGCGTAGGATTCAGTCCTACAAATTCAGTTCCTCTCATTTTACTAATTATTTATGTGTGTATTTCGCCATAGCACATTCTCATATTAAAACTAAGCAACACTTTTCATAAAGACAAAAGTATAACAAGGCTTCGGTGACGGTCACCAATCCAGTTACTGACCACACCCAATGCAGCTTAACTTCGCTGATCGCAAAACAGAAGTCGTACCTTCTTACAACATATTAGTGGACCAATGTGAAGCGTTTTCTATCAAATATGCATTCATATCATGTAACTTTGTGTAAGCATCGAAATAAGCGCTCCTCTTAGTTCAATTGCCGTTCTTCGATTTGATTCCTCATTATATCATATTACATAAAACCTCTATTCCTCCTAATTATAAGGTTTGACAGACATATGGGTATAGTGGAAGTACAAGATATACATCTGGGTATAGGTCGAATAAATCACAGTTTCAGAGTGCAAACATTAAGCCCGGATTTAAGACACTATCACTGTTGCCATTTTTTCCTGGGCTATACTGATCTAGAAATACTGTACCATTTCTAAGGTATACTTCGCTGTAGTTCTGAATATTATAGGTTCACAGCAAATCTATAGAAGTTGAGACAAGTAAAGTCCATAGTTTGGGCTCGATAGACTAGTTATACAAAGCCTTGGACATGAAACTGTTTTGTTTAATATTTTGTTTTGTTTGTTTTCATTTTTATTAATGAATGAATGGTTCCGCTTCGATCTCCGAACTCGAGAATTTTCGTGGAACAACTTCATCATGAATTTATAACACGTATTTCGCAAAGAATGTATTCAGAAGTGACAGATTTCTTTGTAATATATTTTCTATACACAATTACTGTAGTAATCACACACAAGGTAAGAAATTACAAGTACTCGTTACTCAATTATATTATGTTTTCTTCGTCAAATAAAACTTCTCAAAAATTGCATACTCTTCCACAGAGCCTATTCTCCTACTCCTCTGGCTTGTCAAATTTGCTAAGAGTGTTTCTTTTACGACAATATTCGCATGGAAAACTGTTGCAGCTAAGTTTTCTTTAAACACCCTTTAACAATGGTTCTAAATAATAAATTAATGAGAATAATATGGAACAAATGTTTCCAGAATGCCACTCTCTGCTAGTGTTAGTTTAATAGAATGATTTATACACAAGTTAAACGTTCAGATACTGAACATTGTCCGGCCATAAAATGCGGTAATCTTAAGAAACCGATAACCATTCGGTCCTTATTCGAATATAATGGAAATATATAAAACTTGTGACATCCAATGCGGCCTATTACTTTCGTGTCCAAATGTAGTTTGAAATTATGTAGGGAGCCTCCGTAGGCTTCTTAAGGAGAGTTATCGAACAAATTTAATACAGAATATAAACGTTTAAAATCATTACACCATCTTCCAGCAACAGCTTGCGGTCTTCAATTGCCTTTCATATAAAGCAATAGTTCCAAAATTAACAACCAAACACACCAACCCCTCTCTACCTGGCATAACCATACGAGTTCTTGGGACCTTTTCACTTTCTTCTTCTTCCAGTCATTCGTCTTCCTCCCTTCACTTGAAATGGTCAATTCTCTTACCACATTGTTCTTTTATTTTATTATAATTGTTTGGCTTTGATGAATCTTTTTATTATATGCTTTATGTGTTCGTCTGCAGCTCTGTGATGATGGGGCTGGACATTACAATAATGTAACAATAAAAACTGCAAAATCAACATAAGATCCCTTCATATATATATATATATATATATATATATATAACTCTATATATATATATATATATATATATATATATCTCTCTATATATATACAACTAGCTTTTTCATAATTAAACAAAAGCCTTTTGAAAACCGAGGTAGGCGTAAGACAGGGGATCCAGTAGTAGTCACTTTTGAAGTATGACCACACCCCAGCCAATAACTTCACTGATCGAAAAGCCAGTCGCGTCACTCTTAAAACGTCGTTAGAAGAAAGCGCAAAATGAGGATTATTCTATCAGATAATATCTTTATATCATGGGTTTTCGTGTGCGGCTGCAAAGAAATTCCGATCGAATAGGGAAGGCCTTATGCGATCAGTATTTCATTGGATTTATGGTCACTTGGTGAAGTATTGTTGGTAATTTCGGCTATGCCATACGAAGAATATATGGCGAACCTAGTATCTGAGTTGACGCACCAACGCCAAATCAAATCGCCTTAAATTACAATTATAATATTACTTCCTGCCATTACTATTCCCAAATCATTTCTGCCACCAACAAATGTCTTCTCTTTATAAAATCACGCATGAAATCCCACCTTGAATTATATTAATTGCATAAACATTTCTACAACGATCGCCATCTCGGCACCTTGCCTCGTCGCGGCGATGCGATTTTATTTTCTTTTCTTCGTCTTGAATGACGACGTCAATGGAAACAAAAGATGGTTCCGTGATCATGCTCATTTCGTCTTTTGCTTTTCATTTCAATATAAGTTTATTATCTCTCTCTCTCTCTTTATATATATATGCTTTTAACATTGTTTTCTAATGACGTTTCAATATTCTCTCGCGTACTGAAGGTTTGCCGACACAGCCCTATTGCCAGTAGTACTTGTACAAAGTAAGATTGTTTCTTTGTGACTACAATGAATAGATCTTTTCTGTCAGATCAGAAATTACCATGTTGTACTAAATGTCGCCCTTTTGTTTTCGACAAGAGTTCACCATTTTAAAGCCCCTTGCTTCTATTTAATTACATAAAGTTAATGTCATTTGCATGCAAGGAAACATGGGACAAGAAATTAAATCTTATTACCGCATAAGATTTTATGTAACTGCTGAAAGATTATTGTAGTATAAAAGAGATCTGGTGTCATCATCTATTCAATAAAACAAAACAAACCTAACAAAAAATATATATTAAGCAAATAGTCCTGAAGCAAGTTTATATAACTGTTTGCATCGAGCCCACACTAGGAGCTAGTTGCTAAGCTTCCTCTAGAACATGCTGCATGTCTAGACCATAATGTGCTGCAATTGAAATGAACTTATGTCATTCTAGAGATGGTACAGTATTGCTGTGACTAAACTAAGTATATGCAGGAAAAATGGCAGCAGATGTGTATCTTTTCAACGGGCCTATTGTTTCTTGCTTCAAACTGCTGTATATCATCTTCCTTATACCCGATAGTTTATCGATCTTTTGTACCTCCTAAATGCTGCAGCCTAATAAGGCTCGTCAAACCTTGTCATTATCAGTTTGTTTATTGGTATTCATATATACGAGATTAAATTGAAAAAATGGGGCTATTTACTGAGAAAAGTCTTGTTTTATTTCGACTTTTCGTGTAACATCATACTGAGACACGACACCTCCACCACCTCTTCCTCTCCCAATTTAGAAATCTACGGCACCTAAAGGGACGTTTTGTGAGAGACACTAAATAAGTACCATTTTTGTGGGGTCACTGTGAGACTGAAGTGGAAATAATATATAACATGTCGTCAAATTGACCAAAGAAGAATGAAAAGCAGGGAGGACTTAGAAGCGATCATAGCTGCCATCTTTGTTTCCATTGGACGTCGTATTCAAGACGAAGAGAAAAACAAAAATCGCATGCTAACGATGGCAAGGGTATCGAGATAGCGCTCGTTGTTGGAAATGTTTTCTGCAATTAATATAATTCAGGTGATTTCATGCGTGATTTTTATAAAGAAGACATTCGTTGAGTGGCAGAAATGTTTAGAGATGCAAATTTTGGCGATGTCTCAAATGTAATTTAAGGCGATTTGATTGTGGCGTTGGTGCATCAGCCTCCCTAGATACTGTAGGTGGAAGAATGGAAATGGATTTTTGTCACTGCCTTAAGGACCAACACATAGCACTCAGAATATAAGCAATAAATGTAATGGATAACTGACCTACCTTGATATCATATCTAAGTAAACAGAGAAGTGGAAGTCGCCTTTTAAATTAACTAGTTATCACTTCAAACTGAATTTTACAAAACAGAGCAATCAGGAATTAATGAAAGGGCTGACTGGGCAACAACAGCAAGCACATACAGAGTGCAATAACAGTTAGACAATGCATAGCAAACAGCTGAATCTGAAAGGGCTGCAGCCTGATTGAAGGCTGGTTTAATGAGTTAGTAGTTCACGCAACTGGTTTACCAAAGCGGGAACTGTGACTAGCTCCATGGACCACTTAATCAGAAGACTCTTGCATGTGGCAGGATGGCAGTTAAACATCTACGGCTATTTTTGGTTCACAAGGCAGATAACCGATTCTGGAAGGAATTCCATGTTAGCCTTCAAATCAAATGACTTTCTCATGGAATTAAATACCCCTGCACGATGGAAGAATTGATCAATTAGATTTGATTAGCACATGGTAACACCATGGTGGAATGTCCTGTTTTTATCACTGAACTAATTTAATTTGAGCGCAGGGGATGTCATGAGGCCAAAATGTGCGTGCTAGGCTTTGGTAGCAAAGGGCTTTGTTTCAGGAGGAGTGAAAAGTTGGAAATACTGGAAATGGAGAGGAATTCATAAGAAGAAAAAGATAACTGGCAGTCAGTTGCTCTTCAGACTTACTTATTGCATCTGTGCATGGAGCTTGCTTCAAAGACAATTTCGGCCGCAGAAGCACTGACCTGCCAGTGTGAAGGGAAGGAGACCACACTAACTGGATGCTTTTGCAGCCTGTGACGGAGTGTGTGTGTCCAGGCAGGGTGCAAGGTGTCCAGGCAGGGTGCAGGTGTGTCTCAAGCGTCTTTATAGTTAAGTGTCTCAGCATAGAGCCCATGGCCCTGACTGGTCTTTCAGTTCCCACAGCTTAATGGCTAAAAATCGTAATTTCAGCCAGTCCTAAATCAGGTGATATGGTAGGAATAAGGTCTTATAGGAGTTAAGTGTCTTGGAAGGGATGTCAACATATATATATATATATGTATATATATACATGTATATGTATACTAATATATATATATATATATATATATATATATATATATATATATATATATATATATATATATATATATATATATATATATATATATATATATATAATTATGGCCCTGACTGCTACAAACGTCCTTTCCAGTTCCTAACATATATGTTACTGAAGGGGAATTTTTAGTTTAATGCCCCCAAAAGCGTGACGAGGATGCTGGGACGCACTAAAGTCAGCCAAGAGAGGTATAAGGAATATCACCCCATCAACTCATGGCCGAACTCAGGGTTTTGATTTGAGACGATATCCACCCAGCCATGTTGACTGTAGTGCCTTGTCGCACTAGCCATATTATGACCATTTATCACATCACCGTGATTCATATACAATCAGAAAGTCAAACGTCCTTTAATATCCATTCGCTTCCTGAAATAATATATTTTCATGTATGTTAGGAATTTTTGATTTTCTGGAACCAGCGACAGACGAGGACTAACAGGCTACAAGAGAGGGAATATCACCTCCCATCAACCACCCGTCGAACTCAGGTGTTTTGTATTTGAGACGATATCCATACCTCTGCCATGAATGTGATAAATAGTCATTATACGCACAAACGCACCACACGGTCAACATGGCAGAGGTGGGTATATCGTCTCCAAATGCAAAACACCTGAATTCCGGGTGAGTTGATGGGAGGTGATATTCACTTATACCCCCCTTGTGGCTGACTGCTATAGTCCTGAGTCCTCGTATATCACGGACGGTGGACTTATATCAATAAAAACTTCAGTAAATATATATATATGAAAATATATTATTTCCGATAGAGGAATTGGATATTAAAGGATAGCTTATGATTATATATATATATATATATATATATATATATATATATATATATATATTGTAAATGACCATAGTTTATGAAATGATTATACTTTGAATCTGGTGTATTGTTGAAGTATTTCCATTGGTGTGTGTCTTCATGCATCGCCGACATAAGTCAAATCATGATGAACAGTGACATTTTATGGAATAAAAGTACTTGATGATTTTCCAGCACCAAATGACCAAAATATTTTTACCCGGCCGAAACCGATCTTTTTTTTTTTTTTTTTTTTACATAATAGAAGAAACGGTTTGATAAACCTGACAGGTTTTAAGCTCTCTAAAGGTCAACGAACGAGTTCGACATTTTGCTTTCGCTTTGTCGAGTTGACTGTTGTCGATTTGTCTCTCTGGAGGAGAGCGTCTGGAAGGACTGCGTCCAAAGGAGATTTCAGGCGAGAAGTGTCACTTCCGGTATCGAAGCAGAACTTGGTTTCCATTCTTGTGCTTCCCTAAATAATTTCAGTTGCGGACTAGATAGATCTTGTTAAACTTTCTGAGAACGTGTGCATTTTTTATGCACGGCATGTAACTACAGTATGTGCAGTCACCAGGAAAAAGAGCATAGTTTACAACCTGCAATGTTGATGCATTCCCATCAGCGGACATGACACTGAAATTATCATGAGCAGGACGTTTTATAAACTGAAATAATTTGGCATTTTGCAGCAGCAAATTGGCAAAATTATTTTTAATCCGACGAAACCGATCGTTTTTACAGAACAGAATAAAGCTTTGATAGTTGACAGGTTTTAATCTCTCTGAGAGTCACCTAACGAGTTCATCAGAAAATTACTTTCGCTTTGCCGATCCATCGAGTCTGACGGCGGCGTTTCCGGTTGGGTCACTTCTTTCAACCTTTATTTTTTTTTCTTTGTTATTAATTTATTTTTTATTGGATGTTGTTTCTCTTTACCGGTGTGATTGCTTTTGCTGATTTGTCAGTATGAGCCAACTTGATTAAGACTGTTCTTTTAGTCTGCAGAAGAAAATAAAGGTATTTACTTAACCAAAGCAAATTCTTAAAGCTTCTTAAAATTAGACAAAATGTACATGATGATGGTCATTGTAATACTGTTCATAAGAACCACAAGATTTTATAAACGAAAACTTTTCATTTCTTTAACTATTCAAATGCATAAAGGATTCTCGCACTTACCCAGAGAGAGAGAGAGAGAGATGAAGGCACCTTCTAAAGTCTTGCAAAGGAAGGTGAAGTGCTTGCTCAAGAAAATAACAAAGAAAATGAGGCTTTTGAAGGTGAGACGTCTTCAGCGGTAATGAGAGGAAGAAGTTTCATGTCTTCACTTCCTAGTTCAAAAACGGTGAATGAAGGTCTCCTGCAATAGTGGGAAAAGCAAAGTTTCCTCAGGAACTGTGTTACGTGAAAGACTTGCTAATTATTCTCAGTTACTTTTCAGCTCAGTTGCTTATATAAATTTGTTTGTTTCATGCCATAATGTGAATGGAAATACATGAACTATACTTCATTTCTGACATCGAGGGCATCATCAGCTCTTTTGGGATGAGGTTGTTAGCGCCATGACTCTTTCCTTATACCTGGGCTGCCTCTCGTCACATTGGGCCATCTACCGATACCTGTTTCATGCTCAGATTAATGCAATCCGGAGACAATGGGCTTTCCTAGAGACCTGGATAAGCCGTCACCACCCGCCCCTTCCAACCACAGCCTCGATCATTTATTAGAGCCAAGTATGTAATTATTTACTGATTCTTTTGGCTGAAATTTACATTTAGAATCTACTGGTCACTTTTTCCTAGATACGCATGTAATATGGAATTTTAATAACCACAGTGCCCTTTAGACTAAATTAACCGGTAGATTCTGAATATGTATTTCAGTATAAAAAGCAATAAGCAATTGAATACTTGGCAATGGTGGCTATTTCAGCTCCAGCAAGCAATAAAGAATGTAAAATTTACTCTTAAAACCCTTGGTGGTTTAAATAACTGTAAAGAATAAATATTTTCCAGTATTTAGTCTTCATCTTTTACATGGCTATTTGTTAAAAGTATACAGTTTGTTAGCAATAATAATAATAATAATAATAATAATAATAATAATAATAATAATAATAATAATAGGTCCTTCTGAATTTATACACGGGCTTCAGGGGGGGTCATGGATGGCGAATTCTGATTGGTTGCAGTCAGCGAATCAAGCCAAATTTCTCGGCGGCTCGATCCTGACAGATCTTCGCAGCCTGGGAATCATTCATTCCAGAGTGGCCTGCCGTTGCGTGATGTCATTGCATCATCGGTAGTTTGGCTGCAGTTGGGCTGCGGATGAATGATGTCATTATTCACTCTTTCTGTAAGTCGGGGATTGTCTCGAAAGGGCGCCTCGCTCATCAGGGGCATCTCCACATCAGGTTGTCGCATTATTCTTTTCGTGGGTAGGCCGTTGGTATTCATTGTTGGTGGGTGCTCAGCAGGCGCAGTATTCGGCGGCCTCCCGATTATACTCTAGAGAGCCGCCGACCCTCGACGTGCCGAGAGAAACCAACAATGAATACGACGCAGGAGGCATCGCTCCTACCCAAGAATTTAAGAAGAATAATGCAGAACACCCACCAAATCCAACGAATACCTGAAAACGACAACCCTGAGAATGGAGATGCCCTGATGAGCGAGGCGCCCTTCGAGACAATCCCCGACTACGACAGAAAGAGTAGATAATGACATCATTCATCCGCAGCCCAATAGCAGCCAAACTACCGATGATGTCAGCCGGCATGACATCACGCAACGGCAGGCCAATGGGAACGCTGGAATGAATGACATTCCCAGGTTGCGAAGATCTGTCAGGATCGAGCTTCGCCGCGGAATAATAATAATAATAATAATAATAATGTATATGTATAAATCATTGAAAGTATAATTGCATAACACTATATATAAAGACTACACTAGTTCCAACCATGTACCGAAAATTCAAAAGGAAACTAAAGTGAGATTAAATAATAGTCACTTCAAAATTTTAGAGCAAGGACTTTGAAGGCCTTTCGCCCCTCCATGTCAACCATCTTAATACAGATTACCAACTCGCCATATTATATTCCGCCAGAAAACAACAAAGTAAGAGGATTCTGATTTTCAAATCTCTTGTCTTATCGAACGGTGATGGTGATACCCCACTGCACGCATTACCTACTAGTTATGATCCTATTTTCTCCCTTGCATACTCTCTCTTTCTCTCCCAGAGCCCTGAAGATGTCCTACCATCAGTTGTCGAAATATATATATATATATATATATATATATATATATATATATATATATATATATATATATATATATATATATATATATATATATATATATATATATATATATATATTTATAATTATATAATCTCAGTTTAACTAATTAACTAAGTCATTGCCGTGTC
>NC_089787.1:13876477-13878977 GCF_040412425.1 Macrobrachium rosenbergii
TGTATTGTCATCTTTTTTCTAATAAAATATGCCATCAAGTAAGAAACGAGTAAAAAATGCGCCTAAGTTTCTTCGGCGCAGTCGAGTTTTCTGTTCAGCCGCTACAGCATATAATCAAGGGCACCGAAAATAGATCTATCTTTTGGTGGTCTCGGTATAACACTGTATGAGCAGCGGCCATTGAAACTTTAACCACGGCCCGGTGGTGGCGTATCCTATATCGTTGCCAGAAGCACGATTATTGCTAACTTTAACCTGACATGAAATTAAAACTACTGAGGCTAGAGGGCTGGAATTTGGTATGTTTGATGATTGTATGGTGGATAATGATCATACCAATTTGCAGCCCTCTAGCCTCAGTAGTTTTTAAGATTTGGGGGCGGACAGAAGAAGTGAGGACAAAAAAGTGCGGACGGACAAACAAAGCCGGCACAATAGTTTTCTTTTCAGAAAATTAAAAATGAAATACCATTCACATCAAATGTGGTCATTATTGAATGAAATCATTCTAAGAACAAATTCAACATAATTGCCGGAAGATATTTGCTACATCGTTTAAGCGGCCAAAGACTGCAATAATCAAAGTCCAGAAATCAAAGCATCGCAACTCTCCAAATGATTTCGGACAAAAGCCAGAAAGTGCTATCTGGCGACTTTATACCAGTAGTTGTAGCTATTAATATTTTCTACTATGTTAGGGAGCATTTGCAAACACAGGTCTATGAAAGTACGCTGTTAACATTTTTAAAGCGCAATTGTATTTTACGTTAAACGAAGTTTTCTGAATATTATGAAAAAAATGTTCATGAATGACCCTACAGTGATTTATTTATTGTTTGTGTATTTTGCAAATTTATTTAATCTCTCTCTCTCTCTCTCTCTCTCTCTCTCTCTCTCTCTCTCTCTCAATGGTTCATCTCTCTTGATAGCACCCTAGGTTGCTAGGGGGTTTAAGAGAGCCGGGTCAAAAATGCGTTGATCTGCGAGAACAGTAGGTCTAAGGCAACAGTGCCATGCCCATCTACACAACGTATTTACATTTCCTTTCGTCGTATTCATTTATAGAAGGTTGCTTTGTCGATGATAAGCTGGTTAACGGTGGCACTAATCGAAATATTATCTTTATGCTACTTAAGGATCGATGGCCCCAGAGAAAAGGTTCTGGGCATTCGCTTGTCTTGTCTGACGTCATAAGTACACTAGATTATGAAAACTAATATATGTATATATATATATATATATATATATATATATATATATATATATATATATATATATATATATATATATATATATATGTGTGTGCGTGTGCATGTTATTGCTTGTGTGAGTTTGTGGGTGAGTGAGCTCGACAAAATAACAGCCCTGCTATGAGAGAAAGGTTTCCAGACATACGTGTTGAAATGAAACCTGGGGTCTTGGTCAATTACCGAAGAAGATCGCGTTTGACTGAGCTCCAAAACATCTCCACTTCAGGGGTCCTCCCTTTGTAGAACTCCCCTCCCCCCACTATCCTCATCCAACCCCAAAGCCCCACCTTAAAACTTGGTGATATAGCCTATTCGTCACTCACTTTATATAAACATATTCTCTCTCTCTCTCTGTCTCTCTCTCCATGTTCTGAAGATGGTGGGCGATCATTGCTTGGCCCTTTATTATTGTTCTGACTTCACTAAGTCAAAATTTCCGCTTTTCGTGGCCGGCGTTGAAAGGTAAGCTTCATTTTTCATTTGAAGGGAATTTTGCCTCATCATAAAATATGGTAGCACAGCATTATATTATATGTAATAATAGTCCATATATAACATGATGAGCAGATTTTCCATTATAGTTCAGCTGCCCTTAATGCTTCCTTTTGGTATAAAGCAAAATATTGCAGAAAATGTTCCATCAAATCATAACAGTATATTTTTTTGTCATTCTGATATACTGGCATCTAAACGCATGAAAAACTAGCATAAAATGTCGTCAGCAACTAACTGCTTTTATTTACAAACAGATGAAACATATTTTCCAGAAAATTTAGTGAAGAGGATAAAATTAACACCTTCATCTTCCTGAACTCAGTCTATAATACTCCCATTTATTATATATATAATATATATATATATATATATATATATATATATATATATATATATATATATATATATATATCTTTTTTTTTTTTTTTTTTTCTTTTTGTCAAGACTGCGAATTGTTCTGACGCAGCAGAAAAGTAGCTGCGAAGTTTTCTCTGTAAATCTCTTCGAAGAGGAAGAGTAAATAAGAGGCCCGACCTTCTCTGACCTCGTTGGCCTCTGCAAACAACGTCTTTTGTGACTACGGCGCGTATCATGTACCAGGCGCTTTTGCTCCTTCCTTCCTTCCTTCCTGAATGGTCCTTCCGCTGCTCTGAACTGGTGCTTTCATTCTCCAGCATCTGCCTTGGATGCTAACAATAATAAATCCTTCTAAAAAGTGAATGACATGTCGTTTTCAACTAGAGAGTTAGTTTTCT
>NC_089787.1:13881477-13942151 GCF_040412425.1 Macrobrachium rosenbergii
TTTCTCAAATATTATCATATCTATATACTAAGTTAATAATTTAGTTTTTAAAATGGGCACTGCAAGAATGAAATTAGGATGAAATGGTAAACAGAGAATATTCTTAAGTTCTTTGTTAACTTTGGTTGGATTGTAATGTCTTTTTTGCATTATTTTTGCAATGTTCCAAAAATTATGAGAGTAACATAATGAATCTTCTATTTTATCAATAATTTTAAATTCCTCGTCCAAAAAATTCAGGATTACAAATTCTAAGAGCTCTAAGATACGTACTGGAAAATGTTGACACCTTAATTTGTTTAGCATGGTTACAGTAAAAATTAGTATAACAAATTATTACTTTAAAACAAAAATTGTCGTTATTTCTAATAACCAGGGCACCCAAAAATGGTATACAATTATTTTCTTCATATTCTGTTGTGAATTTATGGACGCTACAAGATTATTAATTGTATGTAAGAAATCAGGAATATTTACATTTTCTCTTACAATACAAAAACAATCGTCTACATATCTAACCCAAAACACCTTAGAGAAGAGATTTCTTGAATAAATCTAGACTCAAAGAATTCCATGTAAATATAACACAAAAGTGGCGAAAGAGGGTTATTTAATGGCCATACAAATATTTGTTCATAAAATTACCATTGAAAGGCAATTTACAATTTTTTTATACAAAGGGATGTCGAATTAATAATGACATTGGTAGTTAATTCTAGATTATACAAGTCCAAATGGTTGTGATAAATATTGAAGTAAGTCATCAGTAGGAACTTTAGTAGATAAAGATGTCACATCAAAACTGGTTAATCTGTTAGTACTGGATAATTCAATATGGGAAAGTCTAGCGCAGAAATCAGCAGAGTTTTGTAAATGGGAATTTGAAATAGTACCCAGAATAGGTGATAGTAATTTAACTAGATATTTAGAAAGTTTATAACTAACAGAACCGGTTGAACTGATAATGGTCGAATAGGAAAATCTTTTTATGGGTTTTGATTAATCCGTACATGTAAGATAGGATGGGCCAATCGTTGACACTTTTCTTTTATTGGACCGAATTCCTTTTAGTATAGTTTTATTTTAGAATTGAAACTTTTTTGACATCAGTTAATGGGTCTTTCCGTAGTTTTTTGTAGATACTAGAATCAGATAATAAGTTTTCCATTTTTTCAACATAGCTAATTTTATCCATTATTACAAAACAGTTGGATTTGTCAGCTTTAGTAATGCTAAGTTCACACTTTCACGTATCAAATCACGCATGCGCACTCACAGCCGGAATTTGTGAAACTTGCGCATATCGAGAAAAAATAAGCCCGCCTAACTGGATACATGTCATGGGAGGATATGCGTGATGCATGCATATTATAGTGCGCCGCAAATGTGCGCACTGCGTATGGTGACGTGACGCTGACCGACAAGCGGCGGCGCAGGCAGAAGTAGTCGTGGCAGAGCACGTAACACCAACATACGTATACCGTATGTGTTGGCGTTCTGCGTAACTGAGTTACGCAAACGTCATGTTGGCCCCACGTACTGCGGGGTTAAACCCAGTTATATAAGGATGCACATGTGAGGCTAGTCAATGCCGTAATACCACAGCATCAAGACATACTACCAACGTGCTGAAGCAACATGGACAACATAGCTGAAATGTGTCATCTTATAGCTATAGCAAGTAGGGATAGAACAGAAATGTTGCCATATGTCATTGAATATGTGCACGTCATGTTATTGCTGGAGATTGCAATGATTGCTGCAAAGCACACACAGCAGAAAAAAAAGCAGCCAGGGAGGGTGTGGGCGTGGCCGTACCTGCAGAAAAGGATGGAGCAAGGTCATTATGGCAACCTGATTGAGGAGTTGTCAACGGAAGCCCCAGACCTGTACAGAAATTTCACCCGGATTGACATGGACCTCTTCAATGAAATTGTTGAACGGGTCACACCCTACATTCAGAAGAAAGTGACATTCTGGAGGAAACCCATTGAGCCAGGCCTACGTGTTGCTATCACCCTATTTATTTCCTCGCTACAGGTGATTCATACAACAGTCTGCAATATTCGTTCCAGGTAGCCCACAACACCATTAGTCACATCGTACCAGAGACCTGCAGGGCCATTGTTGCTGCCTTCGGGGATGAGGAACTGCAAGGTGCCACAAACACCTGAAGCGTGGCAGGAGGTTGCACAGGGTTTTGAGGAACGGTGGAACTTCCCGCACGTAATTGGAGCTATGGATGGGAAACACATTAGGCTCCGTAACCCTCCCATTTATTTGTACGCATTACTTCAACTACAACAAGTTCTACTCCATGGTATTACTTGCAGTTGCTGATGCTTCATACAAGTTCCTATACGTCGACGTGGGTGCCATTGGGTCAGAGTCAGACGGTGGTGTATTTGCCCAGACCCGACTGGCAGAAATGCTGTTGCAAGAGGAAGCAAATCTGCCCCAACCAGATGCCCTGCCAGGTCAACCTAATGGATCTCCTGTGCCCTACTTCCTAGTTGGTGATGATGCCTTCCCCCTGAGGAATTACCTTATGAAGCCCTACCCCGAAAGAGGACTTAGCAAGGAGGAACGGATTTACAACTACAGGTTAAGTAGGGCACGCAGGACGGTGGAGAACGCCTTTGGGATTCTGGCAAATAGATTCCGAGTATTCGCACTGCAATATGCTTGAAGCCTGACCATATAGAGCCATTAGTGATGTCCCATGTGTCCTGCACAATATGATCATAAGAAGAAATGCACGAAGACAAGAAGGAGATCAGGAGCACCCTGTCACACATGCTGTCATCCCTGGTAGCTGGAGGAGTGACCTGTCCTTAGAGCAGCCCTTCCAACCGTGACTGGCAACACTGCAACGAGGGATGCAAAGGAACAGCGTAACATGCTGAAGGAATACTTTTCATCGGCTGAAGGCTCCGTGCACTGGCAGAACATGATTTAGTTACTTTCCTGCATACCTGATTGTAATTACTTAAATGTCTGTTCCTGCATTTATTTTGGACTTATTTAAAATTCAATAATGTATTAATTCTGGATTATTTTGCCCTGTGTATTTGTGTACTTCTGTTTGTTTTAGTTGATTTAATAAAAGATATTGCTCAAATCCATGATATATTACTCTCATCAATACTTGGTAATTGGGAAGAGGATAGAGCGGGACATGACATTGCAAATGTATGTTTAATCAATATGAAACAAACATACAAATAAATAAAAGAAAGATGTAGTTATTTTGCCTTTTTTAATAATTTCTTAACATGGAATCTATTCTGATATGATAATTCTATCATTTTTGAAAGTACCTTCTCTTAACATTGTTTCTATTCTGATATGATAATTCTATCATTTTTGAAAGTACCTTCTCTTAACATTGTTTCTATTCTGATGTGATAATTCTGTTCTTGAAAGTACCTGCTCTTAGCATTTACATTGTTGATATTCTGATATGAAAATTCTATCTTTTTGAAACTACCTTCTCCCCGATATTTGTGATGTTTTATATGACTTGCTAATATTTGGTCTGTTGTCATTTTGCTTCTGTGCACATATGTTACATAAAGTATTTTGAACTTATTTCAAAGTCAGTAATGTATACTGAAACGTTAGTGTATTCAGGTTCATTTTGCCTTCTTTATTTGTGTACTTGTATTTTAGCTACTTCATTGAATACATGATATTTGAGCAGAGGATAGAGCTAGACATGATATTGCAAAAGATATTTATTTAATATAAAATACAAACATACATGTAAATATAAGCATAAGTAAATACAATAAATAAATTAATTTTGTAAATTATTTAAAAAGGTGGTGTCAATTCAACAGGTTGCTTAGTTCCTTTGGTGTCGATGTCACCAACTGTGCTTGCAGGAGCGCCAGCTGCTGTGCAGTGAGTGCCCGCTGCTGCTGTGATGCCGACAGGCTGGCAGGAACTGCAGGTGCCTGACACTCTGCTGTCACTGCCATGGTGTGGGTCATCATGGCCTCGACGGCACCATGGAGCCTCTTTGGTGGCACAGATGTACCTCTGGATGGCACCGAGCACCTCCATTTTCAGTTGCAGACTCAGCTGCTCTGACAACTGTGCGCACTCATCCTCGACCTCTTGAAAAAACTTCCTCCAGTAGAGGACGCGGGTGTTACGAGGAGCTGGCTGCACATTGGTCAGCATATCGTCCCGGAGGGCCTGTGCCTTCGTGAAGGTGACGTTGAACAGCTCGGAAACTTGGTTTTTCCGAGCCTTGGTTCTTGCTGGATCAACCGGAGAGGGCAAGGGCGTCGGTGTCGGGGCAGGAGAAGAAACAGGAGCAGCAGGCAGGTCCAGAGCTTGGGCAGGGAGGGCGGCAGCAGCACAGGCAGCTTGTAAAAAAGAGGAGGAACATATATGAGAAAATGGTATAAAATGTACATTGAATGCATGGAAACTATGTAATAACATTATATTCAGTAATAATTATGCATGGAAACACATTAAAACAGACATACCATCGGAAATCCCAACACCTTTGGCTTCCTTTGATGCACAATGTGCGGCTTCAAGAAGTGGAAAATGTTGAGAATCCATTTCTCCTGGTCCGTCAGCCGTCTGCCCGTTCCTTGGCCACTCTTCTCTGCTGTGAGCTGCCCAAAACGACTCCTGAGGGACGTAAACCACGTCCTCAGTTCACGGCCACTCACGGGAGGAACAAGTGACTGGCCCTTCTCTTCGAAGGCCCTCCACACCTTGGCCTTGTCCTTTGTAGGCTGTGAGACCCTTGTTATAAATAAACTCGGCCTCGGTCTCCAGCCACTCGCCAACAAGCCTCTCGTTTTCCTCTGAGAGGATCACTGACGGGTTCTTCTTCCATCCCTGACCTGTGGGCCATCTAGGCCATCTCCTTCAGGAGTGCCTTTGGTGTCGTCGTCGGCATCCCCTCATGGGCATTGTCGTCGGTGGTGGCGGCGGCGGGTTATTTCTCGTAGATGAGGGCAAGGTCCTCTTCCTCCTCCTCTAGCTCGCTCTCCGTCACGAGCTCATCGGCCTCAAGCTGCAGCACCACAGCATCGCTGCCTAAAGGGGGACCATCAGCTTCAGGAGGCTTTGCGTAGGGGGCAACTCCAGCTGCCAGGGCTCCTGGAGTTCTTAGGGCCCCTTTCCTGGTCCTCTTCAGCATGGGTTCTTTGGGCATCTTGGCTGCAGTGGACGACGAAGACGGAGGCGCTGACGGAGAGAGCAACAGGATGCTGGCCGGAGAAGCACTGACCTGGAAGCGCGCCGCCTGTCCCTTTTATCCCAGGTCAAAGCGTTGCCACATCTCCGCGGTTGCGAGCGATGCGGCAGCGTTGCCGCATCTACTCCCACGCCATTCTGACAGCCACGCGGTGCCCTGGCCACCCACGCAGGGTTTTGAGCAGGTCGAAAGGTTCGTGCCCCCGGCGGACGCCCGGGTGGTCCGTAACGGTCGCGCCGCATGCTGCCGCACTTACACAGTACTTACAGTACATTTACGTTGTATTTGCTTTGTGTTTACGTACTTTCTGGCTCCGCCCCGTTCGTGGCCGTGCGTGGGCATGCGTGCCTTGATACGTGAATGTGTGAACATAGCATAATGTGCAAACTTTTATTTTTTTTTCGTTTCATGAAGTGCATCTTCAAACTTTTTTGTGAAATTCACTATTTTATTAGGTATTTGAAGTAAGCCGAAGAAAAGACCTTTATTGAAGGTGATACAATTTGTTATTCTTTTCCAGTTTGGATATCTCAGAGATATCCAAACTGGGTGGACCATTGATCTCAGACGTCTATTTCCCTGTAGTATTGCAACCTACAGTAAAAATAGGCTCGTCCCGACACGAAGCCTCGCATTCAGTTTTTGAATAATGAGAAAAGGAGTCAGAGAGAGACCCGAGGAAAACGAAGTTGTTTTGTTCAGGTAAATCAAGGATAATAACTTTTTGGTGCCTCATCGTTGCGCATAGAATAATTTTAAAACAATGGACAAACATAAGTTTGCAAGTAAATTTGACTGTTAACCATTCATCCATTCCGCAAACTATATTATCAAAATCAGAGAAGAATATGAAGTTTTTTCATGGAAAGGAATCAACCATAACGACAAAAATTCATAGATATTGATAAAGGTCATCCTACATATATTATCTTCATCATACGTATATACTTACAATTATCTGTTGGTTTTTTCATTTTTCCTTAACCTTAATGCAAGTATGTGGTCCCATACTGGTTATTCGTCAAATTAAGGAGAAAAACTGGCAGTAGATGCAAAAGCTGAATATGAAATATAAATGGCAAACTGCATTATATATGTGGTTTGGTTTCCAGCCTCACCGAAACACGAAGAATTGTGACGGCTCTAGATATAATGAAGATGTTTTCAATTTTCATACGATGGCGAGAGAGAGAGAGAGAGAGAGAGAGAGAGAGAGAGAGAGAGAGAGAGAGAGAGAGAGAGAGAGAGAGAGAGAGAGTTTTCCGATACAAAGAATTTCTCAGAATCTGAATTCGCAACCGAACTGAAAAGCATCTGCTCGTTTGCGATAACTGAGATATTTATGATATTGCAAGTCAAGTTCCATAAATCCTCCTTGAGGAAGTCTTCAGGCCTCCGACGTCAATTTTAATCAGTCTGGACATCTTCCTGTAACTCATATTAAAGTGAATTTTGTGGGCGTCATAATCGTGGCTCTCAGACATACTTTACGTATCTAATTTTTTTTATTCTTATATCAGTATTTCCTGTACCAATAAATTTTCGTAGAAACCACGGACATACTTTAAGTGATGTTACTCAAATCTATGTAAAATGAATATCAAACTGTATTTGTATGTGATAATATAATAGGATATGATGTGGAAGTTTCAAAGAATTTATTCGAATACGTTCATCGCAAGGGTAGCTTTGGGGTGAGATTTCCGTCACACGTTCTTCACATGAGCGTGCGTTGAAACGAAATTTTTGACAGTGCGTAAGACACACACACACACACAAATACACAGATATATTCGCACAAATGACAAATCGAACAACGAAAATAATTAATTTCTCGCAAGTTTTTACTTGATGAAATACATTGACATAAAGGCCATGCCTGTGAAGGCCCTGTCGAATTTACATATCTTCTTCTCTTGAAATCTTCAGAAATATTCATCACGTCGTTTCCTGTGCATTGGACGGTCATTCACTTTGAGACTGGCAGTGCGTGTCAGTGGAAGGACCGCCCCTTTATAATGGATAGCTGAACGTCTGTACAGGATATATATACAGTATGTATTATATATATATATATATATATATATATATATATATATATATATATATATATATATATATATATATATATATATATATATATATATATATATAGAATATCAGAACGTTTATTACCTAACCCTATGGGAGCTAAGAACTGAGTGACATTCACATAGATTTAGGTACTAAACGTTCTGATGTTTATACACACACACACACACACACACACACACACACACACACACACACATATATATATATATATATATATATATATATATATATATATATATATATATATATATATATATATATATATTTATCTACTTTTTTTAAAATATTAGGTCTTTTAGTATGTTATAATGTTTCTTCGGTGTTTAATTTAAGTTCCAAGCTTTAGGCTTTTGTAAGTTTTTTAACTGAATCGATTCCTCATTCTTATCCTTTGTATTTTACAGCCCTGATGACGAGACATGGTCTCGAAAATTTGGCCCAATAAATTTATTATAAGATGTTACGATCGCTGTTTGCTGTTCTATTCCTGGTAAATCTTCGGCGTTCCAGAGGCCCCAATCTTCATATATATATATATATATATATATATATATATATATATATATATATATATATATATATATATATATATATATATATATATATATATATATATATATATATATATATATATATATATATAGTATATATATATATATATATATAATATATATATACATATACATTACTCAACGCCAAATCAAAGTCCTTCGAAAAAGAAGGCATCGTGCTTACCCCATATAAAATTGGGAAAAAGCACGTTAAAACGAAGAATATATACATATACATACATACATACACACATACACATATATATGTGTGTGTGTGTGTAAGGAAAATATTCATAGAAAATTTGATTGTTATGCTGCAATTGCCATTCCTTTGTGAAGACTTATTTCCAAGGAGTTACAACTTCCCGAACAATTACAGTAGTATCAAAATCTCTCTTAATCATCGTACAAAAACTTGACAGAAGAACCAAATGTTTTCCTAATTTCTGGGAAACACCTAAACGTACCCTAATTTTGAATGAGGGGAAAAACCACCCAGTTGCATTTGTCAACACCGTCCTTTGCAATAAGACCATTCTCTTTTGCCTGAAGAAGTAAAGAGCTAGCGAGAAGAAAAATATAACTAATTAGTCACCTTTTCTCTTTAGCCTCGTCTCCCTCATTGCTTCAAGTCAGTGAAAGCTCTTTATCTCGCTTCAAAAATGCGATGACCTCATCAGCTCAGATAAAAGGGAGAGGTGATGTTTGATCTTGGTTTTTACAGCGAATCCATTTGTGCCTGCAGACAGTTCTCAACAGAGCTGCTTCTCCTCCCATTGCGTGACTGAATAAAGACATTTCCTGTCTTTTCTGCTGCATTTCTAAAGGATAAGACGAAACAATCACTCCCTTGCACGGATGAGGATCAGAGCAGACTTTTATCATCATATCTACTTCCACCCTACTCTTCATTTGGAGCTTCATTAACCTGTGAAAAGAAGCAATCCTTTTGGAAGCTTCTTTAATGGTGAAATTCGTTCTTGTCTAAAAGTATGCCTAAACTACCTGTATGATAATTTGATAATCGCCATTTATGTTATACGGTTTCGATGTGTGCCCATTCTGTTTCTCATGGGATGTGAGATGAACGAAGTTGTACCGGGAAGGATTCGAACAATCATTAGATGGAAGCCTAGAAAAAGTTTCTTGCGCAATGTGATAGAGAAGAGAGAGAGAGAGAGAGAGAGAGAGAGAGAGAGAGAGAGAGAGAGAGAGAGGGAGAGAGAGAGAGGATAATACTTAGAGACGTGGAGATAAATGAAGAAAATGGGCGCTTAGCATATGCCGAGTGCAATTCGTTAAATAATAAGATATCATAACGTATGAAGAGTTCCTGCTCCCACTTTAGCATAATATAATGTACAGCCCCTTATCAACTGTTATCTGGTCCTGGTGGTGATCATATCCTACGAGAGGGAGAAATTCAACTTACTGTAACGTTCGTGAGGATTTCTTCGTATATCATAATTAATGTGCTTAGTAATTGAAAAGGGATACACAAACAGGCCCAGACCCTCTAGAGGTAAGAATTATGAGATCTGTTAAGGTAACTCTTAAATGATTTATTCACCTCTGAAAAATATCAATAATAATTGAGAAAATCAAGTATAGTTTATTCTATCGATACCAGCTAAGTTTATAATGATTTTCATAAAAGAAGGCGTTTTACTGAATAATAATAATAATAATAATAATAATAATAATAATAATAATAATAATAATAATAATAATAATAACTGCAGTAGGTAAAATTAAAACCTGGGAAGGTACTTCGACCGCAAATAATGATATTGAATCGCCGTTAAATACATAATCTTTCCCGCAGATGGAGATCATTTAGGATTTTCATTGTGCTTTATGTAATATTTCCTTTTTAATAACAAGACGTTTCTCACACTAAATGTTGATGGAATTCTTACGAGTACGTGACTTGTTAAAATAAATAACTCGCAAAAAAATAGACATGTATGGATTTTTGTTCTCAGCCAAATTTCCTGTTTTGTGAAATGCCACAGATCTCCTTCAAGTCTGTCTGTATGGTCGTCTGTCATTTGTGGGCCTTTTTTGTGCCGCCTTCCCCGGCAGGCATTCTAGGCTCCCTTTTTCATGTAATCTTTTAGCCTCTGAAGATTTAAGGAAGAAAACTGGTTGTACAGTAAATACGAAACTGGTTCAGATTTAGTCTTAAATAGTGTCAGTTACGCGATTATAGAGGTACCTGACAGCAAATCACATTTTTAATAAGGCTATTTACGGTCATAACTATGCTAAAAAGAGTATGATTCTATGGAATTTATATGTATATTTTAAGGTGATTACTGTGCTTGTAGGTTCAGAAAGGGACAGTATTTTGCTTTCGGTTAGGGATTTCAAATAAAAGTTATGAAATAGGATGTTATCTCAAAGACTTTATAGTGCAGCAAGTATTTCTAATTCAATAATCAGTTGTTTTTTTCAAAACTACTTGTACACTGACATTGTATATTATTGTTAACATATCAATCAGATCTAATTTGCTTTAAGATTCTCAACGAGGTGAAAGGAATTTGTGAACTCAGAATGTCTTCTGCTCAGTGTGAAGATAAGTTGTGGAACTCTTCTGAACTCTTCTGCAACGGAAAAATGTCTGGTAACTATGAAGTATACTGTAGAGGCAGATCTCTAATTTCATAATAAAATATGCTCAACCGGCTGATGAAAACCACTAAGCACTCTATTCTTTCGAAAACGGAAGGGTTATATATATAATAAGGATAATAATAATTAAACACTACAACAGCATTTTAGCAAGACATTCAGTTCTCTGTCTAGTGGCCATGAAGATGAAATTAAAGTAAATCGTTTTATTTAAACGTGAATAATGAATAACTCAGATTAAATCAAGAATGAAATGATTCTCACTAAAATATTTCTCAGCTCTGCATTTCATTTGTTATTCTGACACCTCGGCAGCGTTTATTGTCAAGGGGAAAACTGAGCTGACTTCACTTTTGCGTTAGTAGAATTTTGCTAACCACAGGTTCTCTCCAATAAGTCTACCAAGACATTATATTTGAAAACGAATATGTAACACAACATAGAAACTTAGTTTTTGCACTAATCTTGCTGTTTTATACATCGACTAAGAAAAAGATAAAATAGCGAAAAATTATATATTTTCAAAATTAAATAAGCATCATTTCTGTTGTAGCATACTGATTCGCTTCTTTGTCGGAGCTCATCACTTTAGGTATCAATTACATAAAGGAAATTTTGAGATTATATTTGGGGTCCAAATTTCTTCAAAAATTGCAGAATTTGATTGCCTAATTTAGCAATTTTATTAGAGAGAGAGAGAGAGAGAGAGAGAGAGAGAGAGAGAGAGAGAGAGAGAGAGAGAGAGAGAGAATAGAGGCGTGCGCACAAACATCAGTCAGCTTGAGCAATAAAACCTTGCAGCTGAATAGCAGCTGGTCACTCAATGAGCGTCATTTTATTGAGTTGAGTTATCAAAAGCTAATCCAGCTTTCCTCAATCAAACCACAAAGTAAATGAGTCCCCATTGATGAACACCGTTAGCACTTTGTTCATTACAAGTGTTTACGATTTTTATTTATCTGTGTAAAGAACTTTAATACAAAATCCAGATATAAATTTTAAAATAATAATAGATTTTTAAAAATTTTTTTAAGCGACGCCACAATATATTACCTTCGACATTTAATTGAAAAGTTTTTCCAAAATTAAAGTTCAAAAGCGGGAAAATGGCGTTATTAGAATCCCCATTTGTTTTGTTCTATTCAAGATAAAAATTAATGATGTCCCGTGTGCCAGGTGAGCGTGGTTTAAATAATCAGTTTTGAGTATTGTCATTGCCATGGGGCTAAAATCAAAGCTTACCTGGCACGGGGGACACCAAATATTTATAGCTTGATGGGGACGAAACCAATGTGATCTTTGTAAATTTTCATTTATAATCAGCTTCCTTGTGAACATCGAAATTCAACACAAGAGTAACACTTCTAAGACACAACTGTGAAAATGTTGATTTTTTTCAAGATATGCTAACTTGAACATAAAAAGTTTTTTTTTAAAAAAAAATAGGATATGCATATCTATTAAACGCATTAATCCCACAGTTTTACAGAGTAGACGCATTACTTCCCTTTACTTATAATTGGGGTGCTGAGCTCTGAAGAACGAGCACCAAAAATTACACATTGCAACCATTTTGGGTGAATGCCCTACTCCATTGTCATACACACACACACACACACACACACACACACACACACACACACACACACACACACATATATATATATATATATATATATATATATATATATATATATATATATATATATACATAAATATATATATATATATATATATATACACACTATATATGACCATCTGGCACTGCCGGGGAAAACTCTGAATGACAACCCGTAAGCTCTCTCTCTCTCTCTCTCTCATTCCTCTTAAGATAGTTGCTTCAGTTACATTGCCCACCATTTTTGACAATTTATATTTCACTCCTTCTCACGCCCCACTTCCTATCGGCCCTGAACTTTTGAGTGTTCGATTAGCCTTAGGCAAGAAGCTTACCTGGCACAGGGGGCCACCAGAGATTTGTCTGTACATGAACAAAGGGAATGCCGTCAGCCTGATACGATTACTTCCCCAATCAAATTTCTGTTATTATTTTTTTCAAGATTAAAAAGCAAAAGAATGAGAGATAAATTGATAGGAGAAAAATAGCAGGACTCCTATGTTTACTAACATTTGCAACGCCGAGCTCTGAGGAGCAAGTACTAATGATTTTATTTCTCAACTACTTTATGTTAATGCTCTACCATACACATATATATTTACACTATATATATGTATGTATGTCACACATAACCACAGGTGAAAAATAAGAAACGGGGTGTAGGTCCTGACCAGTTTCGACTTTATTTCCAAGCCTTCGTCAATGGCTTGAAATAAAGTCGAAACCGGCCAGAACCTACCCTGTTTCTATTTTTACCTGTGGTTATGTGTGATAAATATATTACAAAGTGATAATAATCATGTATGTATGGATATATATATATATATATATATATATATATATATATATATATATATATATATATATATATATATATATATATATATATATATATATGTATATGTATATGTATATGTATATATATATGTATATATATATATATATATATATATATATATATATATATATATATATATATATATATATATATATATGATAAATATTAGGGTTTGAATGAAGATCACCTTTATTAGTTGCGACTAGTTTCGGAGATTTACATTCCTCCGTCATCGGGCAATCTACAGTATAACGGAATATATGTTACATTAAAATCAATGAAGTTATAAAGTAAAATAAAATTACATATTACAAGATATAATAACCTAAATACGCTGCAAAATCTTAAAATACAAATAGAAAACGTTTGTTGTCAAAAAGAGTAGAAATTAAAAATCTAAAAATACAGCAATTCAACAGACCTTCCATTATTACAAAGAGAGGGTTTGTCTCTAAGGGTATACAGAGACTCAACCACTCCGAGCTCCATTTCGTTGGTCCTGCAAGTACCTCTGTATTTTAAGATTTTGCTGCGTATTTAGGTTGTTATAACTTGTAATATGTAATTTTATTTTTACTTTTTATAACTTCATTGATTTTAAATGTAACATACAGTTTTATAGATTGCCCGATGACGGAGGAATGCCGTTTCATGTGATCTTCATGATTCTTATTTGCTCTCAGGTTTCACGGAACTTTTCTATTCTGATATATATATATATATATATATATATATATATATATATATATATATATATATATATATATATATATATATATATTATATATTATATATATATAATATATATATATATACTTAAATTTATATATATGCGTGTGTGTTTTGATAATTAACCTGAAGGCCACAATGATCATCCCATATGTATTTTTGCTTTCCCTTCGATTTCTCTTTATTAAATTTTAGTTTTATTTTAAGTCTATTTATTTTTAGTTGGAGATATACTCTTCTTTTAGGCAGGAGGTAAGTCTACCTATGCAAGCATGGGGTCTGTCTATAGTTCTTCATTGGAGGGGTGGGTAGAGCTCTCGGCTAGCACACTGTTGGCCCAGCGTTCACCTCTCCGACTGGCCAATGAAGAATTAGAGGAATTTATTTCTGGCGATAGAAGTTCATTTCTCGTCATAATGTGGTTCGGATTCCACAATAAGCTGTAGGTCTCCTTGCTAGGTAACCAGTTGGTTCTTAGCCACGTAAAATAAATCTAATCCTTCGGGCCAGCCCCTCTAGGAGAGCTGTTAATCAGCTCAGTGGTCTGGTTAAACTAAGGTATACTTTTAGTTGCGCAGCCCATAAATATGCGTTTTTGGGGTTTCTTTCGGTTTCAGCTGAGCGAGATTATCGTTTTGGGTTGTTACAGAAATCCAAATTGAACTTTGTCAGAATTGTGAGGGTTTTCAATGCGACTTATCCAGATCATTAGAAAGAATATATTTTCCCATTAGAGATCAGCATCCGAGGGTCCACATCTTTCCAAATAGAAAAACAGTGATGTGACAGAAAGGCATCTCGCCTTCCGACGAAGCGGTTCGATTATTTCCAAGCAAGCAAGCCCTTTCATGTGAATGATTCTGTTGCTCCTCAGGTCATTCAATGTACATCCTTTTGTAGGAGTATTAGATGTTTATAGAAATGAATGTCGATTTTTCAATCCCTTTTAATCGACATAATGAGTAAGAAGACGTGCTCAGCAAAATTTGTAAACTTCAGTTCTATTTGAGAAATGTATTTTGACCATGTACTGTAGAGTAATGAGCGCTAAATGATAAAATTATTGTGATTAGGTAAATTAATATAGCAGAAGAAATAGAACTATATAACTGTCATTTTAAACTTCCTGTATATTATAGATATTAAAATTAATCTGAAGAATTGAAAATCTTCTCGTTGGCAGAAAATGTTCATTAGAAATTAATTTCAGTCTTCGTTTTGCAAATACACAACTTCCGTCATCAGTTTCCTCTAAGGAAATTCTGGAAAAAAAAAACTCATTACTTTACATCATAAAGATAGCCTATATGGATTGTTCTGAATTGGCTTAAAATGAAGCAATAATTGTTACAGGTATCCAAGATCCAGGTCGGATGGTTATATTTGCTCAATTGAGAATAAAAGAGCATCATTTGCGCACCGAGGAAAAAAAACTATTAATCCTCCGTTTTTCAAGTGACGAAATAATTCTGCGATTAGGGTGTGTAGAATATTTAGAAACAGGTAGCTATGTGGGATGACCTTAGAGACTGACTGACCAAACAAGTAACCTTGGTGAACAATCACTTCTTAGCACATTTTAACAATCTCTTCACTTAGTACATCAATAATTTCCATATCATAAGAGGATTAATTATTTAAAGTTATTAACTAAGGCAAGCGTTAAGGCATTTTATATTTTTACTAGATTTGTTTTGTGCTTCCATGATCTCCAAATGTCTTCTTATCAATAATAATTTGGAAATAAATCATCTCACCAGGAAAGCGACTCCAACTGTTGTATCCAAGTTTCACCATACAAAAAACATAAATAAAAAGACATTATATTAAATTCCAGCCTACTTCAGATACTCTGAAAATAAGTTTAAATTGCATTAATAATTCTGGGCAGCAATTCTTTAACGTGTTGAGGTTTAGTCAAGAGATGACGAAGGAAAAACTCCAGCTATATAAAATCAAACAGAACTAAACGTTAACCAGATTAAAGAGGAATAAGAGAGTGAAAACCGAGTCCCATCATTCAGCGCCAGGAAAGCTGAAGGAATAATAATAGCCTTTGGTACTGTTCTCAAATGACATATTAATTTGAAACTGTCCCTCCAGCTGCAGCGGACACTAACAAATTCATCGAGACTCGATATTCTACATAATATTCCATTGCTGGACTTAGTCTGGGTTCCCGTACTTGCTAATTGCGAATGTTCACTTCTTTACTTATCTTGCCTCCCATCTCGCAGTATCCTTCATTATCAGTAACCGATGAGAGTGTTCTGGATGAATTGTAAATGATAAATTAAACAGGTGATCGGTGGGATGAGTTTTCAAACGATGCCTTTTTCAAATGATAAGGGACATTCCAAGGGGCAGATAGGGAAGCTGGTGTCCCTCCCGACATGACTAACGCAAGGATTGATGGATTTGCGTAGGGGAGGGTCGCTGGACGATGGAGGAATTCAGTGTTGGGATGTTGGTTGCGTTATAGACGGTAAAGAGCTTTCAGTTCTCTCTCTCTCTCTCTCTCTCCTCTCTCTCTCTCTCTCTCTCTCACACACACACACACAACACACACCATGCTGCATAGTATATCCTATCAAAAACACAGACGAATCACATAGGTTTTAAAAACAGAATTCCTGTCTGACCTAAAAAATAGACATTTTTTTCTCAAGGTAAAATCAGTCATCACTTCGAGAGTAGCAGAAAGAAATGCTACATAAAGTTAGATTTGATACGCAGTTATTCTTAGCTTTTAAAATGTACCATTTCAGGGAAGGAACAAACATTTTTTGACGATCAGAAAGCAGATACCAGAAAATTTTTCACTCATTGAGGACTTCTGTCACCTTTTTCCTAAGGAAACATGGCAGAGCAACGTGAAGCCGAAAGCAAGTCTCCTGGAAAAACTGTTGTATAGCAAAATCACGTTTTTCCGATGTTGTAATATTTCTTATTTGCTTCAAAACACAGGCCCCTTGAAATTTATATCTCGATTATCAAGCCTAGCATAAAATTTTTGCCCTCTTCACTTATAAATTCTGTGCATATATATATATATATATATATATATATATATATATATATATATATATATATATATATATATATATATATATATATATATATATATATATATATATATATATATATATATATATAATCATGAAATACAAATGTCGCTAATAATATCGAAATTGCTACCTCAGTATATCTCCGTTGGAGAATTGTCGCCGAAGGAATTTATATAAGTGATAAATGAATTGGAATCGTGGGGACACGAAGCACGATTCAATTCATTTATCACTTATATAAATCCCCCTTCGGCGACAATTTCTCAACGGAGGCCTGAGGTATGTGAATTTTGATATTAAGCGACATTTTTATATATAAATCACAGTGTGATAAAAATTTCATATATATATATATATATATATATATATATATATATATATATATATATATATATATCAGCGCCTGCCCTATGAGCCTATAGAGGCCCAGAAGGACTTTAATTTTAACATATATATATATATATATATATATATATATATATATATATATATATATATATATATATATATATATATATAAAGTCATCCACCGATCACCTGTTTATGTATATATATATATATATATATATATATATATATATATATATATATATATATATATGCATATATATATGTGTGTATGTGTGTGTATTTGTGTGTGCGCATGTGTGTGTTGTAAATCACTAGTACAAGCAGTTTGTATATGCAGAAGTACAAGAGACAAAGTGTATTTGAGGATTTTGGAAAGGATTTTACCTTTTATTTCAAATGAATACGTGTTAATTTATTATCTTTCTGGGAAGCGAAGTGTTTCGTTATTATGTTCAGTAAGTATCGAATTCAATGTGCAAATCAAATTATATTCAGTAATCTATAATTTCGACAGGATTTTCATTTCATATTGCTCAGGACTGACACTCACTTTGGGCAGGGGCTCCATTTAAAACATCCTAGAAGAGGAAGATCCTAATTAAGGACCTGAGTCTAGGTTTTGTGGATGGAGTCGTGGACCGAAAGGGTACTGACCATAATAAAGTTATAAGACTCCCAATAGTGCTGGTAGAGAAGATAAGAAAAGGCTTCGCTGAACTGGAAAGAAACGATTAATCTTCAGAAAACGAAAGTTTAAATAGGGAGCTTGAATAAGGAGATTATTTCCTAATAATGAGGAGTGTATGACCCTTTTGGCCCTTAAAAATAGCAATAATTCATAAAATCATGATTTTGAATTTTTAGATAAAAAACAGAAACATGGTCCAGCAAATATTAAATCAATAACTGATCATTCTTTCCCGAAGCGTCATCACTCGAACGACGTTGGTGACGCGGTCAAAGGGTCCAGAGAAAAAGGGTTCATGCGAAATCTTGGTCGATAACCCAGCGTCGCGCGAAGGGAGAGAAGAGAAGGAATGACGCCTTTCAAAGAGAGAGGGCTTTCAGGAGGACGCTGTCCATCTTGCACGATGGTCCTTGAGACATATTCTTCCGATGGTCAGCTCATGTTTACATTCTTTATTATTTAATGCGGTAAGGGGGAGGGGGGTGTTTATAACAGTTTGAATCGGGCAAATTTAATCTGCAGTGCTTCTAGTGCTGTAAATCTGGCAGCGGAACGGAAGGAAAACTTCATCTCTGCACGCAAACATATTATCAGCAAATATAGTGTTATAAGAAGCAACATTTAAAGACCTTAGTTACAAGCATATGGAGATGGGGCACGTGATGGTAGCCCACCTGTTGCTCAGGACTAGAGGAGATAAGGAGGAAAAGAAAAAAGTAAATAAAAGCGTCTTAGTAGAAAAGAAAACCGTTTTTAAAACTTATAAAAACAACATGTGCTGATAAAGATGAAAGCCAGGGGAGAAGAAAAAATAGAGTAAGAAAGAATAACATCTATACGTCTGAAAGATAGAGAATTGGAGAGGTTAAATAAATAATAAATTAAAAAGACTGATGATGAAGTAGAAATAAGAAATAGGAGGTGAAAACACTAAACCTCTCAGCATGAATGATAAATGTAATTATCAAAATAGTAAAGTGCATTCTATGAGAAATAGAAAATATTAAAAGAACCCAAATCCAGAGTACCCCTGGTTCCTGATAGGGAAGTATTTCATCAAAATGGATGTGTCCCTGTCAGGGAAGGACTTTTCCGTCCAAATTCATGTCTGCGACGGGAAAAAAATAAAGGAACTCAAAAAGTCCTAGACGAGTGGCCTCGTCAGTTTGACGTAAGGGGTCAGTCGACAGCAAACCATTAAATTCTGATTCAGGGCGTCATTCAACAAGTTTGAATTAGCTCCAGTACCATGGAGGCTTTCAATTTAAAGACATCAGTGAATCATCATAGTCAATGCAAGACACATTTCTCATGACATTTTCTATATTAATATTTTGATATAATTATTTTGTATGAGTAATATATCCTGACTTGACTGGCTCCCTGATTTCAGGAAAACCCCGCCAAGCAACACCAGAGAAATCCCTCGGTAGGACCGACGATTCCTGCTGACGAGAGACAAAAAGAGTTTCTCAACAATTCCCGAATTTACCAAACCAGAGGAAAAGATCCTTATTTGGTAAAGAAAAGGAAAATATAGATGGATACCAAAGGTAGATATTTTGGTTAGAATGTAATGTAACCTACTCGGAACACTCCAAAGGGAAACTGTTTTCTTGAATTTTGTTTATCTTTATAAATTTGCAAAAGAAAGTAAACAGATTTTTCGTGGTAAATCAGCTATAACCGCTTTATCAATGTCTCCTTTGTTGCTCTTCTCTTACGCATCTTTGGAGTTTGGATTTCATCTTTCTATTTACTGGGTCAGCTTTCTTGAAACTGAAATCTCTGCAGTCCGTGTCGTTTTTCGCCTTTTATTCCTGTCACTTCAGCAGAAATCGTTGGCTTAGCCGAACGATTTCTTTCATGTTGCTCAGCATTGTCTTCTAGCAATCAGGGAGCCAATCAAGCCGGGATGTATTCCATTTCACAGACAAGAAAATCAATATGTCAAAAACGAAACTGTCAAGAAGAAGCTCTCTTGTGTTGAGTCCGATGATTTCTGGATGTCCTCCAATAGAAAAAAAGACAGACACACACAACAAGAGTTAGAACAGATGTGATGAGTCAGGTTACTGCTTCAACACGCCGTAACCTTTATACATTATTTAGGCTAGTAAAATTTTGGTGCTAATACTAGACATAAGCAAATTTAGAGATTATAATTTTTTTAGACACGACTGGACTTATTTATTGACTTGAAAAAGTTACACATAAGAAAATCTGAATTTCCAGCGTCTAAGGCCATAAACTTTGCCCTCTATACTCATATAGTATCGATACGTCAAATACAAAGAACACAGAAACCAAAAAGTTTAGAACCTTTTGATAGCAACATGAACAGTAGGTCACAGGTTTAGTGCGTAAAGTTTTTCTTTTCAGAATTGAAACATTGTCGAGACATGTTGCTGTTATATGATTCTGCGATTCATTTTCTGTTAGACATCTACTTTCTACCAATTAAAATGCACATCATTTTAAAATGTCCAAAAAGAAAGATTAAATTCGTAAATCCAAACTCTAGCTAAGCTATGGTTCAAAACGCATCATATAGTTTCATAAAACAGCTGTGAATTAATCCTTTTTCTCACTTCATAGACTTATGAAGGCAAACAGAATATGTAATGAGCTCAACAGCTCATATTCCATCGACATTTCCGGTTACCCCCGATTCGAAGTTGACCTGGAAGTACTTCGAGCAAAATTCCAACTTTTCATATCCCGTTCTTTATCTCTCTCCCTCTCTTGTGTGTGTATATATATATATATATATATATATATATATATATATATATATATATATATATATATATATATATATATATATATATATATATATATATGTATATATGTATATATATATATATATATATATATATATATATATATATATATATATATATATATATATATATATATATATATATATAGGAGCAAAGTTTTTCTTGTATGCAGATTTTGTTAAATTCTATGGCTCTTTTTGTTATTGATCAACTTCTTATTAGATGGACAATACTTCCTGAATCTTCTGCGTTCTTTCTCGTTTAGTTGGTGAACAGAGAAACGAAGATTAACTCTTTGGTCCATGAACTGGGAACACAACACCGCAGCTGTTCCGCCACTTGTCGTGACCTATTCAAGGTCTACCAACTGGACTTGTGTTGTTGCTTTTGATTGAGCTGGATTTATGCCAACACGGGCTCTTACTAAATGAGCAGCCTGTAAGCGTCATGAACGGTATTTGAAATGGAAAAATGGGCATGGATATAATGGGTGAAATTAATGGTAAGAAAAATGAAAATATGGCCATGAAATGAAAAGTTCAACAGGTCGGATTACAAACGCCCTCAGGTACCCATCAGTTGGAGAGAAAGCGTGATAGTAGAGTCCTGGCGAGTCGTAGATGCCCAACAAGGAAAAATGCAAAAGATTTATCGTTAGAGAAAAATCGGAAAAAGACAGATTTACAGAGATTCATGACCTTATTTGCCTTACTTTGAAAGAAAATAAATACATCGATCTTTGGAGTAGGGATCGCTGGAGGAAAAGGAAAGATAATTAGTCGAGTAAAAAAGCGGTTTTTTTCGCCAAAATCGAAGGGAAGACGTTGGTCGTGTTTGTCTCTCGAGGAGAACTGTCTCTGTGCTGTCAGGGTATGTAATGGCACTTGGCCTGTGTTTGCCCCTCTAAGGAGTACTGTAGAATGCAAGAGTTTAATTATGTTTTGTTCTTATCTCCCTTCAGCAGGCGATTACGTAAAGAGGTAACAGCCTATGTGGAACACAGAGCGATAGTTGACGGATTCGGTCGTTAGACGTAGGCGGCCGAACAGGGAAAGGAAATGCTTTAAGCTGTAGAACAAGGTAACTGCCAATCAAAGTGATCAACAACCACCGAAGGAAGTGCTCTTGTCCGAGGACATCGTCAGGGTTGGAAATACCAAACTGTTGCTGAGCTCGGTCGATCTAGCCTGCGATTGGTCTCATGAGTATCAGTATTAGGATTGTTGTCCTGTGTCTTCTCTCCACTTGGCAATGATTTTTTTCAGGGTATCAGAAAGGTCTCTTCGAGTCATTAGTATTCTTGGCAGGTGTTCTGCCAGTCGTGAAGAGAACCTTGAGGTTTGAGGTTTGGGATCAGGGTTGGGAGTAGGTTGAGGAAGAGAGGTTGTGGGTGATGGCTGCTCGGTTTGCGTCCCTTCTCATGACAGGAAACAGGGCTGCTTCTACCACTGACTGTAGGGGTGTCGTTGGTCTGGGTGACAGTGCTGATATTGGAGTCGGTTTTGGTGGATTTAGTTCGTACTTTTAGCTGTGCAATGCGGCCTAATCTGGCACTGCATAGCTTGAACCACGCATGATGATGTTCAGAGTAGTCGGGGGCAACTGCTTGAAGTAGGCACCCTTTTTTAAATTTATTCAGACATAACTTGATCCCATGCTTTTTGCTACATACTAAGAGGGTGACATAAGTAAAAAAAAATTGTTTTCTGATCAAGAACGAAAGAAAGTATTGTACTTTTTTTCCATTTTTTTAATATGAAAGTTATTCTCATTAACGAAGGGATTTAGGAATATCAGTGGATTGCACGAATGCGACATATCGAGAAACAGATGCGGCCTGTCCTATCTTGCAGTAACAAGTGTTACTGTAGAAAAAATAGTAATTTTTTTCCGGTGTTAACAGCCCTTGCTATTGTTGTACCTATTTATAATAAGGAAAATTGTACTTATTTATAAATAATGAAAACGTGGATGAATGAATGAATGAAACTGTCAATGAAAAAATATTCACAAGCATGAAATATCAGTTTGTCAAATCAGAGAAATTAGATTATTTTAGTATTTTTGCTTTCGCCTTCCAAGCTGACTTTCTCCTTCTCCTGTGTGTTCAGTCTCAATGAATACATATCGTTCCAATAAGTGACATAAATGAACGACAACAGAGAACAAATGGAAGAAAAACTCAGCCTCGTCGCCTCTTGGGTAGGAAGAAATAAAGAAGGTAAACCTGTGGGAAGACTTTTTCCCAGGGGATGTTTCTTTGTGATAAGGCAGTGTACTCAGCGCTCTTTATCCGCAATAATATGTTTTCCTAGAGGCAAGGCAATTTTGGACGTGACTCTTTGCGCAAACCAGAGAGAGAGAGAGAGAGAGAGAGAGAGAGAGAGAGAGAGAGAGAGAGAGAGAGAGAGAGAGAGAGAGAGAGAGAGTTGGGTTGGGGATATGTGTCACATGTGAAACTGTGCATGGTCAAAGTGGATAATCCTTGATTATGGTAAGAAAGTACGATGAAGCCAGCAAACGCGGTTGGAGAGAGAGAGAGAGAGAGAGAGAGAGAGAGAGAGAGAGAGAGAGAGAGAGAGAGAGAGAGAGAGAGATAAATAATATGACGGTAAGATCTTATTTTCGTTTTATAATTTCTTTAAAAGCTGTCATTATTGACGCCATCGTGACCTTAGTAACTCCAAGATTCCTTTTATTTATTCTTCCTCAACGGTTGATGACGTCAGTGTTGTGTTATAAGGATTTATTCCGAAATATCTTTCTAATGTTCCCTTTAACTGTAAATGTCCGAAGAATAAACATTTCGTAGTGGATTACAGGAGTCATTCCAACTTCATTTCGCATTTTCCATTTTCATTCTGCCCTTCTCATTCAAAGATAAATCTTTTCTGGTGACCATAAATTGTTAGTCAGTTATATGTTTGGGTCAAGCGTTTGTTAGCCAGGTTACACCGCAATGGGAAAGTCACTTTGATCCCCCAGATAAAAAAAAAAAAAGGTAAAAAAGAAGTCACGTTAAACGTTGTGGTCTTGCGTTTTTCCCGAGTTACAGCTCGCTGTTTGATAATTAATCATTCATAAAAACAAAAAGGCATAGCAGTCGATAAACCAAATACTCCCATAACACGCACAAAAAGCACGAATAAATAAAAAAATAAAGAAGACAAAGGATAGTTTGCTATTCCTGAATCTCAGACATTCTTTTCTCATGGACAGAAATTTCTTGAAGTAATTTGTAAGTGAAAAATCCGCTTTTTCACTGGGAGCCTATTTTTCTATCCGAACATGACTACAGACTATGCCTAGAGTATTTTGAAATCGAGAGGATTTATTACAACAGAAAACGGGAGGTAGAGGAATGGAAACTATTTCTGAAGACCATTTTAGTCCCATCTCCTGAGACTTTGGTATAACAGGCCTTGAAACTGTCAAGAGAAGACATAACACATCTGCTGGAGAATGTCTGGAAACTAACACGTAATGGGAACACTAATGAATGAATGGATGGTGTCAGTTTAACCTGGGTTCAATCAAGGAGATGGCGATCACACGATACATTTATGCGTGAGCAGCTTGTTTATTTAAGTCTTTTACAGTAACTCCATTACTATTACTACTGCTACTTCTGCTACTACTTCTGCTGCCGGTTATGCTGCAGCTGTTACAGTTAATTAGAATTACAATAAGAATTCTTATTAATATATTAAGGATTTAGAATATTTCATAAGTAGGTGGACCAAAAAAATAAATTGCTCTTGAAAAGTATGATAACAAGTACTTAGGAGGAAAGCAATGACAGAATCAAATTGACAAAGAGAACAATACCTCGACAGGGACAAAAATCGTTTCCTTCCTCTCAGTAAACCATTGGAAATTATTAACCTTATTTTTTCTTATAATAGGCAATCTTTGATAGCAACGGATAGAAAAATGTCAGTATCAACGATATCAAATTTCAAGTAAAGTATTGGCTAAATAATGTACTTAACTTCTCACATTGCTTGCATTATCTGCTTGTGGCAGGATCAAAAATAAAAAAAAAATGGTACATATCCTTTTTTCAGTATCAATGCGTAACCAGTTAAAGGTCTCTGTCGGCTAGAATTCAAGGTGGAAGTAACGTTGCCTCCAAATTCAGACAGCAGTCCATCATTATTTTCTGCAGTACCGCTGGAGGGAGACTTGACGTCTTCCGCCTTATTAGCCCTGACAGCACTTGTTTTGTTGGAGTTATGTTTGTGGAAAATTCTGAACTATTCAATTCCTGTCAATCTGTAACGGTTTCCAGCGCAGCGTATCGCGCCCCAAATGGCTCATAACAAATAATCGATTGTTTTATTTATATGATATACTTATAAAGAAACAGTTATGCCATATAGTTAAAATCAGAATGCTTGGTATGAATTGACATGCAAACCAAAATTTCAAGATGCTTATAATCAGCGGCAACTCTCTAGTTCATATTTTGACCCATCAGGTGATGAAGGAGATGACCGCTTCAGCGGCACACAAACTGTGGAATGAATAACCTCTCTGTACGATCCTACCAACTCATATGATTTAGGGCAATAGCTGTTGATCTGGAATGGATGTCCTTTATTCACTTTCAGGTTCCTGTATTTGCTTTGCAAATTGTATTCAAAGTAAAAGAAGGCTAACAGCAGTGTTCTGGGAAACTACTGTACTGGAGTGTATTAAATAGGAGTGATGGTCTTAATTAGCATTCTGGTCAATGAATGGACTAAAACCAAATGCCAAATGGCTTTTGCATTTCAGCGTGTTCACTCAAATTATGGCGTTTATATAGCTCTACCCACAAAGCTATCTGATATCTGTTAAAGCCTGAATATAATTATCAACTTAGTAAGGTAATTAATAAACATAAATGTATTATTTTATTATTTTATATTCATAATCTAACTTTCTCTGTACAGTGTATATATATATATATATATATATATATATATATATATATATATATATATATATATATATACACACACTGTACAGAGAAAAGTTAGATTATGAATATAAAATAATAAAATAATACATTTATATATATATATATATATATATATATATATATATATATATATATATATATATATATATATATATATATATATATATATATATATATGGTACAGTCAACATGCGTAATCAGTCATTACGCGAAATGCCTGAAATTTCAGTCAGGTAGCGAAATGCACTTAGGGACATTTGATCCCCAGGAGCTAGTACTAAACACGGCGAAATATATTTGACCTCCAGGGGCTATAGTTCGACAGATCTAAACTGAGAGATTGTTGTTTTCTTTGGGTAAGAACCCTGTTGCCACATCTACCAGTATCCAGTTTCTAATACCTTACTTTATAACACACGAATCAATAAATGAGTAGTTTAAAGTTTTTAGCATGTTTTGATGTACTTATACGTTCACATATTGTGATTTTAATTTTATTTGTAAATAAGATGAGAAATCGCATTTATAAACGTGACAAATGCTTCGAAAGACGCTGCCACTTTTCTTGTAACCTTTGACAGGCGATATGAAGGTGGGCCAAGCCTATTAAACCATGAAGTTTATCTCTTAAGCTACCCTTTGGATAAGCCCGACCGCCCGGTCTATAGTAGTACCAATCTATGGTGAGGGTTTTGTTGGGACGAAAGTCATTTACGTGCGTTGCCAAACTTCCATCCTAAGGAAAATTTTATGGAATATAGGTCGTTGCTATATAACAAAACTGAAGGGAATTACTCTGAAATATTTACTAAACATGGTTTTTATGTATACAGTTGTTAATGATCAATATTTTAAAGTTTTTCAATATCCTATATGAGAAACATGGCATACATGTTGCCACATCTATAATCTCGATTCTCAGGTCAAGTATTGAAATCTGTATCTGTCAGTTAAGAAACAATAAACCCTTCGTTAATCTCTTAAGAATGGCCAGACCTTATAAGCTGGGCTCCTTTATGGTGAAGGTGAGGATTAGCGAATGTGAATATAGTTGGCGCTCAAAGACGCGCGTCTGTGTGTGTGTGTGATTAAATGCTTAAAAGATGTTGGTTATCTGAACTTTTCTATAAATAGAGAAATTTGAATATGAAATTGTTTTTTCCATCTTTGATGTTATTTTTTTCTTGTGTAGTTTGTTTCAAGACAACAGTCAACTGAATATGAAAAAAAATATTGGGGTGATAAGATGAAAAAATGTAAATAGAAATGGGTGGTTAGGATTGAAATTGGTCTGGAGTTGCCAAACATCAGTCTATTAACATTTTTAATGAGGTAAAGGGAGCAGTTTAGTAACTGAAATGAATACATTTGCTCCAAAAATGATTGACTCTTGATTGTTGTACACAGATCCCGGTGAATATTGTGTTAAACCAGTCATTATTCATAATGTGTTAAGATACTTCACAATGGAGAAACAGAACAGAGGACCCATGACTAATGTTGCAAATGCAACTCTTCGTACAGCTGAGGCAACAAAAGTCAGTAAAGCTACACTTGAACGAATATGTAAAGAAGCACGAGAGTCGCAAGAATTATTTGGTGACCCAGTTTTCGAGATAAAGAAGAGGAAAAGATCAAAACCTGTGACTGGTTTGGATGACTTTGACAAATGTTGCTTAGTCGGATGATTCTCAAATGTTACGAGAGGAAAGAAATTCCAACCACTAACAAAATGTTGTTTGAAATGAGGGAAAGAACGGGATTCAAAGGTGGTGGAGAATCTTTAAGAAAACTGCGAAAGAAATTGGTTTCCGGTACGCAAAACCTCGATGGTAGGACATTTTTGATGGAACGATATGACGTGCAGTGCTTGCGAACAAGATTCCTAGAAAAAGTGCAAACAGTCAGAGAGAACGGACGAAATGTAATTTATCTGGATGAGACTTGGGTTAATCAAAATTACACGGTAGGAAAATGCTGGAAAGATAATAAATCCGAGAATGCTACTGGAATTAAAGTGCCGTCAGGAAAAGGTGGCCGACTTATAATTCTGCATGCAGGCTCTGCAGAAGGATTCATTCCAAACGCTGAGCTTAAATTCACTGCAAAAAATGATGGTGATTATCACCGTTAAATGAATCACGAAGTGTTTGAAGAATGGTTTCGTTGCCAGTTGCTCCCGAATATACCACCAGCTTCAGTTATTGTGATGGATAATGCTCCCTATCATTCAAGGAAAGTAGATAGATTACCAACGATGTCAAGCAAAAAGGCAGTAATTACAGAATAGCTCATCTCTAAAGGTGCGAAACCAACGGAGAAAATGTTGAAAAGTCAATTTTTAGAGACGGTAAAGGAGTACTCCGTTAAAACAAAAGACATTATGTCGTAGATAAAATTGCAGCAGAAAATGGTCATGAAATTATTCGGCTTCCTCCCTACCACTGCCAATACAACCCGAGAGAACTAATTTGGGGCCAAGTGAAAAATTTCTTAGCGAAACGAAACAATTTTAAGATGACAGATCTATCGGAACTTACTAAAGAAACTCTGGATACTGTGACACCTGGAAATTGGCAGAAGGCCGGAAGACATGCCGAGCAGTTGCAAGTGGAAGATGCAGCAAAAGATATTTTGATAGATATATATATTGACTCTCATTATAAGTCTTGACTCTTCTGTTGAGGGGTCTTCTGATGAGGAGTCCTCTTAAAAGATAAATATATTGACTCTTTCATTATAAGTCTTGACTCTTCCGCTGAGGGGTCTTCTGATGAGGAGTCCTCTTAAAGCAACTCTCTCTCTCTCTCTCTCTCTCTCTCTCTCTCTCTCTCTCTCTCTCTCTCTCTCTCTCTCTCTCTCTCTCTCTCTCTCTATATATATATATATATATATATATATATATATATATATATATATATATATATATATATATATATATATATATATATACATAAACACTTTAAATTTACCATATTTATACACATAATACATTTTATTATATATATATATATATATATATATATATATATATATATATATATATATATATATATATATATATATGCTATGTCTTTTTACGCTGTTCTGTATTGTTCTCTTTGTAAACCATTGTAGATGTATATGATCACGAGCTTAAATAAAGTGTATCATCATCATTATTATTTATTAGATATACTGTATTTATTACTTGAATGTTTCTAAAAATCAAGAAATTATTAATGTGTGAAGTTTGTTTATCATATCCGTGATTTCCCTCTAGTTTTGCCTCTTTTGTAATTTGTTAATAAATAAGTTAATTGAAGAATAAAAGGAACTGTTTCATAACTCTGAAGTTTTAATGCCAATACACGCTATATGATAAATATCTGGATAAAGGAAAAATAAACTTATACCAGCGAACCCTTCTAAGACAATTGGAGTGGGCATTCACCCGCCCCCCACCTCACCAGACTCTGAAAGGAGGATAATCTGTACAGGACGTAGGTTTTGACTTTAGGGTAAAGATTCCCTTGGGGGATTAGTAAGAAATCCAGAGCTTTGACTTTGGCCGCCTCCACAAAGAACTTGAAGATATGGCAACGTGCGTTTTCGTTTTTAGACACGCCTAAACCCTCACCATAGATTGGTACTACTATAGCTGAGAACTTAATTACGCTCCAAAAAGAATGACTTCTTCCTTTAGTTTACCGAGAACAATAGTCAGTAGTGAAATTAATTAATTCCTTCAGAAAGTACGCTGTGATACGGTTGATCATGGAAGAGTTTCCAAGCGGTCATCTGCCAGGAAAAGCCCGACGAATGGCTTATTACGTTTATAAGTACTTCGTCACAGAAAAACTGAATGGCGGTCCACTTCGTGATGTATCGCAAGCAGTTCTCCGTGCCACTGAGGCAACAAAGTTGAGCGAAGCTACCATTCATCGTTGTTGCAAAGAGGCAAGAGAGTCTGAGGAAAATGATGCAACTCCGCCGTTCAGCAACAAGAAGAAACGGAAAAGGTCAAAACCTGTGACAAACATAGACGATTTTGATAAATGTACTTTGCGGAGAATTGTTCTCAATTTCTATGTCAGAGAAGAAAAACCCAATCTTGATAAAATCCTGTGTGAATTTAAAGAAAATACGGAATTCAGTGGAAGTAAGGAATCTTTTGCATAATTTTAAAAGAAATGGGTTTTAAATACGGAAGAGTGGACAGAAAACCATTTCTTCTGGAACGGCCTCATGTGGTTAGTGCAAGAACAGCATTTCTAAGGAAAATGAAAATTATTCGAGGGAAGGGGAGTGATTCAGTGATATACATAGACGAAACTTGGGTAAATCAAAACTATACAGTGAATCATTGCTGGATGGATACGAATTCAAAAAAGCAACGGGAGTGAAACCGCCTACTGGAAGAGGAAAAAGACTCATCATTCTGCATGCTGGCTCTAAGGAAGGATTTGTACAAAATGCAGACTTAGTGTTTGAATCTAAAAATGATGGTGATTACCACCATCAAATGAATTCTAAAACGTTTGAAGAGTGGTTCAAGTATCAACTTCTTCCAAATATACCGCCATCGTCTATCCTTGTTTTGGATAACGCCTCATATCATTCCATACGAATTGACAAACCTCCGACAATGGCAGACAAAAAGACGTTATGAAGGAGTGGCTAAAGAATAAGGGTGCAAATCAAGTGATAATTTGAACAAGTGTGAATTACTGAAATGGTCAAATCACTGTCGTATGGAATCAGAAATGATTATGTTATAGACAGAATGGCACGAGACAATGGACATCAAGTGGTTAGGTTATCTCCATATCACTGTGAATACAATCCCATTGAACTGATTTGGGCCCAATAAAGACCTATGTGGCAAAAAGAAACAATTTTAAAATGGCTGATCTTAAACCTCTCGTCAAAGAAGCAATTCAGTCAGTGACGGCTGAAAACTGGGCAAATGCAGTTAAACATTCCGAAAAATTTGCAAATAGCCGATGCTGCAAAAGATATCTGTATCGATAAATATATTGACTCGTTCGTTATTGAACTAAGGTCATCTGACGACGAAGATTCTTCGTAATGTACATTTTGTATATAATCATATTATTGCAATTCCTGTGGTAATTACTGTAAATAAATTATTTCTCTCCCAATGATGAGTTTATGTGCAACAACCTTATAAAAGTAAAAATTGTTACATGCATTAGATTTATGAGTTATAATCAATCTTTTTTTTTACACTATGTTTTCATTTCTGTATGTCATATATTTTTCAGAAGAAAATGTCATAAGAAATGATGCATAGTAATGGCTGATTTTTTTTTTACTTTAAATGCAAAACAGTTTTAGATAAAATGCCATGTATTTTATGCAAAACTTGAAGGGTATACATTATAAAAACATAAGAGAATATTACAACCTTAAAAGTTATAACCAAATAGAATGGAGATCAATGAAATTGTAGTCAAGAGAGAATAAGGCAGAATACTGTGTGGTTTTAAAGATAAAATATACTATGAAAAAGGAAATGAAACTAAAGTAAATCATAACTTGATGAATGAAGATTAGGGAAACTTAAAATACGGGGCAATGAAATGCAAAATGTTACAAACTTGTTTAGAAATGGATAGTATGGCAGACGGAAAAGTTAAATAATAAAAAAAGAATAAATATAAGGTACTCTATTGACGAGATTATATGAAAATGGCATAAGACAATAAATGGTAATTACAGATTTTTATTACTTTTAATGAAAAAGATCATCAAATAAGATATGTAATGTAAGTAAAATTTACAGGTAAAAGTCATAGCAAATATAACAATAAATAAAGTCTCCAAAGTAATAACCAAATGGAATGGGGATGGAGTTAACGGATTAGGATTTATACGGTCACTTCCATTGAGTACTGTCCCAAATATTGCCCTACTGGGAGATGGCTGAAGACTTAAGAAGGGACGATTTAAAGGTTAAGAGAAGTGGCAGCAGCGCTTTTTTCTCAAGGAGGTAAACAATCTATCAGTTTAGATCTGTCGAACTATAGTACTAAACACGGCGAAACAGTGTAGGTGACTCACTGTTTCGCCGTGTTTAGTACTAGCTCCTAGGGGGATCAAATGTCCCTAAAGTGCATTTCGCTACCTGACTGAAATTTCAGGCATTTTCGTAATGACTGATTACGCATGTTGACTGTAACATATATATGTATATATATGTGTGTGTGCGTGTGCGTGTATGTGTTACAGTAAGATTGTGCAACCAGGGATTCCACGAAATCCCTCAAATTTTCCGGGAATTCGCGAAATCACCAATTCACTTAGGGACATTTGATCGCTCAGGGGCTAGTACTAAACACGGCGAAACAGGGATTCATCTACACTGTTTCAACGTGTTTAGTACCAGCCCCTCGGTGATCAAATGTGTTTCACCGTGTTTAGTACTAGCCCTCGGGGATCAAATGTCCCAAAGTGCATTTGATCACATTTGATCCCGAGGGGCTAGTACTAAACGCGGCAAAACAGTGTAGATGAATCCCCTTTTCACCGTGTTTAGTATTAGCCCCTCGGGGATCAAATTTTCCCAAGTGAATTGGCGATTTCACGAATTCCCTGAAGATTTCAAGGATATCGTGAAATCCCTGGTTTCACAATCTTACTGTAACATACATGCACACACACAAAAACACACACATATATATATATATATATATATATATATATATATATATATATATATATATATATATATATATATATATATATATAAATTTTTTTTTTTTTTTATTTTTAAGCGCGTGTGTTTTCAATTCCTTAGGTAATATTTCTGCCTAAGTTTAACCAGACCACTGAGCTGATTAACAGCTCTCCTAGGGCTGGCCCGAAGGATTAGGCTTATTTTACGTGGCTAAGAACCAATTGGTCACCTAGCAACGGGACCTACAGCTTATTTTGGAATCCGAACCACATTATACCGAGAAATGAATTTCTATCACCAGAAATAAATTCCTCTAATTCTTCATTGGCTGGCCGGAGAATCGAACGCGGGCCCAGCACAGTGCTAGCCAAGAACGATATCGACCCGTCTAATGAGGAACGTAATATTTTTGCCTACAATGTATATTAAATAGTTTGATCTCCTTTGACTAGGTAGAAGGCGACCTCTTATATTTTTTGTCTCATCCAATATAAATTTGACGATGTTACGTAGAATGATGGTCACAAATATACGATTTAGTTTTATAGAAATTATTACGCAAAGGTTATATTAAGTAACTCTCTTATTTATCATAACTGGAGGATGAAATAAACAGTATGTAATAAGTTTCTCACTCAAATCAAAGGCCGTTTCGAATATCTTATAACTCCCATGCGCAAGAGACTACCGCTTTCTGAATGCAGTATTTGGTTCTCCTTTGACATCTGCATGCCCTGATCAACCCCGTCTCGATATCATGTAGGTACACTATAATGTGACTATATTGTAGACAAGTTTGCAGTCACCAGAGGTCTTCGCTCAGCCACAGAGACTTTCCTAAAACATTGCTGATGCGGCTCGCTTTGTTGGGACGAACTGCAAGTGTGAGTGTTATCAACAGAAGCTTTTCCCTCTTGATATAAGTTTTCATACAAGGAAAACATTTTTAACACCTATTTATTTAAGTCATTGCAATCTCTTTCTCTTTCTCTCCCTGTACATGACCACTTGAATTCCAGCTAAACCTGGAGGCGATTCGAGAATTTATACACTCGTAACACAAATATAAAAATCAAGATAGAAAATGTACAGAAGAATGAAATAAATGGACAACCATCGTCTGAATCGGTAAGCCGTGAGCCGCAAGTGGGGAATGTGGATTTAAGTTGTCGCGTATAGATAGAATGTGTCTGGATATGGCAACCTGATGGAAAGACTGTGAGTGGTGGCAACAAAAGCCTTGTAGAGACATTGTAGCAAAATCCCGGGCCAAAACTGCATTTTAGGATTCAATAAAAGCACCCGGAAGGGAAATGGCAAAACCAGATACGTAGAATACGATCGTGAAGGAAAGAACTTCTAGTTCTTGAGAGGCATGATAGTCTTGACGGAATGGCTTGGCAAGAGATGGATGACTCTTTCTCTTTCTTCTTCTTCATTAATGAAAGATAAAATCCCGATTTAGTCATACTCCAGCACCTGATAACCGCGATAAAGTTTTGCGAATATTGTTGTGAGTTCCAGCTTAAATCTCCGGTTTGTGCCTTTGTGTGTGAGCTGCCTCTCGTAGATAGAAGAGCAGCAAAGTAAGTTAGCGAGCAAAATTCCCCTAAACTTTGGTTGTTGTTTTTTAACGAAAAACGGACGTAGGTTATGGGTCTAAGCATTTTTGTCTTAGTTTACAGATGGGAAAAATGGAGTAGGAGAAAACAGACAGGAGTTTTAACCATTAGTGATTAAAACGAAAAAAAAGATTGTATAAAACAAAGTTAATGACTGGCTTTTAATAGTGGTGTTACGTGTAGGGGACTATGGGCAGGTATTTTTAACGTAGTTTCAGCATACGCACTTCAGGCGGGTTCTCAGAAGCAAGAGAAGGAAATATTTATGTAAGAATTGCAAATAGCAACGAGGATGGTAAAGGGTGGAATGAAAACAAAAACAGGTGTAGATGTGAATAGTAGAGTAAGAAAGAATAGAAATGGATATGGGGAGTTCATGGAGGAGTAAGCAATAAGGATGTATTGGAATTGTCACAGTTTCGAATTGCCTGTATGAATATTTGGTTTCGGAAGGCAGATCGTCATTTCGAAACCTATGAGAGTGGTGGAATACAGAGCCAGATAGATTACCTTATGGTTGGGAGGGCAGAGGGAAGCAGTGCAGTAAATTGTATGACAATTCTTGGTGAGACCTGTGTTCAATTTGAATACCATGGTCACTTCAGATTTTATGTAGTATGGTAGAGCGTGATCTTGGCTGCCCTAACAACCACTATCCCAAAAATCTCTCTCTCTCTCTCTCTCTCTCTCTCTCTCTCTCTCTCTCTCTCTCTCTCTCTCTCTCTCTCTCTCTCTCTCTCTCTCTCTCTCTCCACTTCTAAAACATACTTTACAAATATATTATCACTCGGCCTCTTAAAGATAAAATAATGATTCAAGTTACTCTATAAATAAGCCTATGCTCACATGATAGCAGACTTTACTCTCTCTCTCTCTCTCTCTCTCTCTCTCTCTCTCTCTCTCTCTCTCACACACACACACACACACACACACACACACACACACACCATAACATTGTATTCATTCCCATATTGTGCCACACGATTGTCTTTGGAGACTGTCCAAATTTTAAATATTATCTGTAATCATTTTAGATTGTGCCTCGTCCTTTGGATGCATTCGGTTTCATATTGGTGCCATAACGCCATTTATGAGCAAGGAAGGTCACATGGATGGTTTTGCAAGAGCATGAGTGATATTTCACTCTGAACTGTCGTCACTAATATAACTAGAACGAATATGTAAAACTGTTACTGCATCAATGTATCAATGATTTTAGAACTAGAATTTTTATGATTTAAAGTAATAGGAAATCAAGCAAACAACAAACATGCAAAGTTTTGGAGCTCCTCAGCCTTTCCAGAGCTGCTAGATGTCGCATATTGGACAATATGTCCAATATGTGTCCGAAGGCAACAGACAGCTTCCTTGGACTAGATAAACTGCAGGATTACTGCTGCTGATATCCGCGAATCTCTTATTGTTTTTCTTCATAAAAACGTTTTTGTGTTTTATTCAGGTAATCTTGAACAATAACAATAAATTTTTACAATTTTACTTTAAAAGTTTTATTTCTTATTTATTTTCAATATTTACAATGAAAAGCTTTTCAAGATTAAATTTTAAATGCAAAAAGATCGTGATATTGCATTCATTCCCTGTGCCAGGTAAGCTTTCGTTTCTAGCCACATGAGGACAATGAGATTTCACAAAATGTCCTTATTTAGATAACACTTTCCTGGCACAGGGGACACCGGGGATTTATATCTGGTGGAGAATAAAACCAATGTGGGCACAGCCGGTGCTATTTTTCTCGCATTTGAAATTTAATTTTGTAAAAACCTCTCTCAAGGAAATGTCAAAATTTATTGGGAGTTAGGACAGCTTAGAGAAAATGATAAAATTGGTTATTATTTTTATTTATCTGAATTTTATATAAAATATTTACACATAAAAATAAACATTATATTGCTAACAGTGTCCATGCTTTCTCAGCCAGTACGGAATCATTTTTTGGAGGGGTGGGTCCTAAGCTCTCCAGAGCACGTGCTAATGATTGCCTCTAGACTCTGGCTACTCCAGAGTAAGAATTAAGCTACCTTATCACTCTAATGAAAACTATAAATAGAGAAAAGGAACCTATTTCATAACTAGATTGAATAAAGGGGCCGTCAAGGTAGCCAGTTTGTGATTATTATTCACAATTCCTGATAGTTCTTGTCCTAAATCATTATTCGGATAAAAAAAACTGAAATGTGACGATGTCTTTCCAAACTGTAGTCGCTCATCTCAAGTCAATGGCGGGTATTTGATAAGCTGCTTCTATCATAAACCCTTTTTCATCAGAGATGGTCAGAGCTCCTCACCAAGAGTCCATCATACGTAAACAGATTATTTACGATATTTCTTTTTTTTTTTTTAGATATCGCAGATTTTATTCCAAAAGTTTCAGATGAATGCTGTTTCTCCTTCTAATAAAATAAAAAGGAAATCTAGGATTCCTCTGAAAAGAGCACTACAATGAAAAAAAATATTACACGGTAACACATTCCTGATTTGAGAAACTCAAATATCAATTCAGTAGCTTATCTAAAATTGGCCTAAATAGAACTATGATTATAATGTGAACAATGAAAATAATTTGTACACAACATCACAATTAATCGTAACGCCATTTCCAACATCATCAAAACAATCAGCAGCGCCTCAGACGCAAGAGGGCTACGGATATCAAATGCCCTTAATACCCTGAATGAAAAACCTAACCTAAAAGCAACGCAAGGAGCCTGAATACCCTTCACCACCAACGACAATTTCGGGAACCCACCGCGTAGGGAGACCGCACATCCAGACGAGAAAGCAGCAGCAGCACGAACAATAAATATATACTCCGACAGCACTCGGTTCTCCTCCAGACACAAACACAATAGTGCAGCAGATTGCTGTAAAAATCGTTCAGATAGTGAAACAAGCATGAAATTTGGCACAAACATTCCTAAGACTACGCTCTCTTAGAAAAGGGCGCTGGCCACCTGAAAATCCAAGATGGCGGCTATTTTTCAAAATGGCCGCCATCTATGTTGAGATTCACTGGTTTGGGAGCATCTATTGGATGGAATATGCCAGTTTTTTTTTAAACCTCGACTTTTAGGTTATAAAAATGTTCCATACCACACATTTTATTGAAAACCCTTACTAAATGAATTGTAACCAAGATGGCGTACAAAATGGTTGCCATAAAAGTTTTTTTCTATCCACAGCGCTAGCAGACATAGAGACCAACTGTTTTTATTTAATGGTATATTCATGTGATCAGACAGTTTAACTAATATGCTATTTTCAACTGAAATAGTAATGGTATGGTCACATACAACATTGTGTCTAAGACTGTAACCATAAAAAGAAAAGAAGAGAAATACGGACTAAACGCAACCAATCTATGTATAGGTCTCTCAACCTACACCTTTGAAAAATTCAAGGATAAGAAGGTAGGCATAGCATGACACGTTGGATGCTCAAGCTAGATTATCTACTGAAGAGAGGGCAATATTTATCTAGACTTCACATTTGCAAGTGCACAGAGCTGTGCAGGGAAGACCCAGCTTGTAGCACTTGCACCTTTCCCGACAGCCTGCTTTGCATCCACATTTGTAGCTGTTGGCAACTCTTGGCTAAGGGCGAGTTGGTTGTCCAGAGGACTTGCCATGCTTCACCAGACTTTTGCCATCCCCACTCAGCAGGGTTCTCTGGCTGTGGCTGACACTGGTGGCCTGCCCCACACACAACCAGCCTGGTGCGCAGCACGCTTGGTGTGTTGGAGGAGAGCTCCTGGTTGGTGGAATGGCCTCATATGCCCTTTGTTTTCTGGCAAACATATCAAGTCTAGCCTCATCCACAGTGCCAGCAGTGCTGGATCTTTCATACATAAGTATGACAAACCTCTCCAGGACCTTCAGGTCACTCTCTTCCACTCTGAGAGGGTAGTGACTCAGTTTGGAGAACACAGTGGAGGCCTCTGGAAAGATGTTCCATGTCTGCCAGGCGGTCTTCTTGCCCTTGCTCCGGAAGGCTGACACTGTATCACAGCCTGTGAACGCATGGAAAGAAGAGCATGCCATTCACCTTCTCCTGGCCCAGAGAGTTGCACAGGTCATGCACAGCAATCCAGCGCAGGCTCTGGCCTTGGCCAAATGCCACCCATAGCTTCTCTAGCCCTAGATTGTGGAGAGTGGAGAAAGCACTGACTGCAACGACAAGAACATCTGTGTCATTTGCTTTAACCGTGATGGTCTTGGCTCCATGTTCTGTGGCATATTTGGCATGGAGAAAGATGCGGGGTGTCAGCTTCCTCATGAGAGCACTTTTCCAGTCCCTGAAGACTAGCCTCATGAGTGCTGAGGACAGCAGACCCTTTCGTGGCAATGACAACATTTGTGGCAGACATCTGGGCAACTTTGTCTGCCAGGAACTGGAACAACTCTGTCTTGTTGGCATCGTGTCTTAGGAAATTGCGCCAGTTGGATGGAATTGTGTTCTTGTCTGTCACCTTGCGCCTTCCTCCTTGACCACGTTGGAGCCTGGTCTCAGCTTTGAGGCTGGATGTATTGTATACATCAAATACAAGATGTGATGATGTGTACTTGCTGCTATAGGATTGTATCACAGGCAGAAGTCAAAGTGCATAGCCCTCAAAGGTCTTTCCTTTCTTTGGTGGCAAGGCATGGACCAAAGCTGATCCATCTACAATGAGGACATCAGTCTTTGGTTCTTTGTCTTCTAGTGTAACATGACTCTCCAGGACCGAGGTCAGCTGAGACTTCTGACATGTGTACAGCCTACCACCCTCACTAAGGGAAGCTGGGAATGTTTGATTCTCGTGCTGGAAGAATTCCTGCAGATCACATTCACAGCTCTGACAGGATATAAATAGCTTTGAGAAAAGCTGGCAATCCTCCTTCAGAAGTTTCTGCTTTGACTGTTCTACAGGAGCAGCTTCTTGCCTGAAGAAGTCAGTTCTGTTCTTCTTTATCGCCTCATAGAAGGAGACTGCATTGTTTGCCAAAGAGTCTGAAAACTTCTGAAATTTAGTGCGGCCTCTGTCAAGGTGTGTCTGTAGAAGTTCTGCTGAGCTGGGGTGGGCAATGTCTTTGTTGTCAATGGAATACAGATCCTGGCTCTCTTCCTGAAAAGGACTTCCCAAGTGTTGCAAAGCCAATGACAGCTTGCTGACTCTCTCCAAGAATGTCTTCTGCGCATGAGGTGTTTGTTCATGGTGTGTTGTCTGCTCATTAGACTCCTTACTTTGAACCTCTGTTTCGTATGCAGACACCAAGCGGATGATCTCTGGGCCAGCCACCATCCATCTTCTGAGTGCTGACGGATCTTCAGTCAGCCCAATGGCTCCGCCATCAGCCTTTATAAAGGCATTGGTCTGCTCATGAGCTTGGTCAGAGCCATTGCTGAGAACTGGCGACTGGTCTTGTGCACAACAAAGTTGCCAGCCTTGAACTCCTTGTGCAACTCTGGGTGTGAACTCTCTAGGGGTAAGCATGTCCCTGAGGTGAATAGGCAGCCAACGAGCATAGTTTGTATTATTGTTGGAAAAGAAGTAGGGTATCAGCTCATGCAATGCCTGGCAGTAGAGGACAAAAATTGGCCTCACGGAAGGACCTGATCAGTAGGAATATCACAAGTTCCATAGACAACACCATGTGCCAGAAGTGGAACAGTGGACTCTGCTGTCTTCGAAGGTCACACCACTCCTCAAACTCTAATGCCTGCTCATTGTTGTTTGCTTTCTCAGCACAGTAGTCAGTGTATGCTGTCCTCAGGAGTTTGTACAAACTAGAGGCTGTAACCTGGTGCATCTGCCGTGTCCTGGTTACACTTACAGCTGACAGGAAGGATTCTGCAGTTCCAGATGAAGCAACTCCTGCCTCCACCAGAGCTCCTGTCCAACCACTGCCATGAAGAAGAGTACCAAGAGATGTCATTGCTGCCATCTCAATGTGCAGACCACCAAACATTACCAGATACTTGTCTTCGCCATACTGATCAGGCCACTGCCACTGCACCTGCTTTGCTACGGCATAGATTGGCTGATCAGCTGTGATTATGGGTATCTGGCCAGGGTTCAGAAAATCAGTGACATCCTGCACTTTCTGCATCACGTGTTTGATCGTAGCAACAGAATGAGCCTGATCACGCAGGAGAGGAAGCAATGAAGTTATGGTTACTTCAAATTCTGGGCTTCTCTTCATTGAAGCGTGATGAGCTGACCACGTCAGATTCACTGCATCATCTATTTCCTGGGTGACTATGACCTTGTCTAGCCACTGATACTCCAGTGCAAGCTGTGGCCCCAAGATATCTGTGGGTGGCTTTGGTATTGCAGTGTTTGGTGGCACAGGGTTCTTTGTTTGAAAGGAAGCTGGTGAGATGTTTGTGAATGTGTCCGGCAATTCAGGCACCGACCTCACTTTCTCAGGTGCAAACTTTAGTTGCTGTCTTTCCTGTCCAGTGTTCTCCTTGGTGGGGTGCTGAAATATGGAGATGCTAGTTCCATGGAAGGAGGTAGTGGCAGTAGTTGCAGATGGGTTGTGGTCGATGTTGTCCATCACTGCAGTGGTGAACAACCCTTTTCGCAGTACTGGGGGACAGACCCACCCTCCTCCACATATTTGCTAACTGTGGCATCTCCTAACTGTGCAGAGACCTCCAGTACTCTGTCATAAGAGATACTGAGGCCATACTGATGTAGCATTTCAACCAGGTTTCTCTTCCTGGTTTTGGCATAGACTGAGAGTCCCATGTAGACTGGGAATGGTGTTTCTCTGTCTTTGGAGTGTCTATGAGTTGTTGCTCCCTCTTTGTATCAGGAGTAGCAGTTGAACTGCATGAGCTGTGCAATGGCCTGGTCTGACTTTGATGCTCCAAATCGTAACTGTGACTTGATGTCAGCCCCATGCTCAACCATCCCTACAAACTGGAGCAGGAGAGGAGGCACAGAATTTCGTACACACAAGCCTCAGAAAATGTGCCATCAAACCGTGACTGATGATCAAGTATAGACTTTCTGAGAATATTTGCTGCTTTAGCAGTGATAACTGCCTCTGAAAGATCAGATGATTGAGCAAAGTGCTTTTTCCACATCCTTTTGAAATGCAAGTAATACATCTCTGCCAGATTTATGAGCCTCAAGTTCTGGAATTTCTGCCAGAAGTTTGTCTTTTGAGTCTCGTGGAATTTACACTTGGTGACTCTACACCTAATTGTTCCAGACATTGTTGGTAGAAGTGGCAAATATCTGCCAGCCGAAATGTGACTGGATCATCTGAACAAAGGTTGTTTTCAACAATGTATGTCATCAGTTCTGACAGAACTAGTGGATACACATCTGATTCTGACTCAGTGCTACCTTGGTCTTTCTCAAGGCTCCTCAGGTAGGACCTTTTTCTGTTGTAGAGGCACAAAGACAGGCATGGTGATGCCAAACTCCTGTGCAATGACATCCCCACCAGTCAACTTAGCAAGGAGCTTGCCATCACTAAGTATCTCTGCACATTCAAGCAATTTCAAGTCAAGGCCCTTAGTACTAGCCTGTCTGAGATCAGATGCAGGTGCCACTTTTCTCAGAAAATGCAAACTTCATTGTCATGACTGGTTCGGCGCAGTTTTGCACGACTAGTCTCAGTGTTGCTGGTCTGGTCATTGGATTGTCGCTTTCTTGCACGGTCCAGTTTAGTGTTGTTAAACAACAAGCGACAGTTCACATGGTATTTTGCTGCATTTTTTCCTGAGAGTGGCCTCTATGCCATCACCTTCATCCAGCCTTGCTGGATCCATTATCAGTGGCATTTCATTAATTTCACTGAACATGGGAATGTTCCTTGCCAGCATTGTGTACCCATCATGGTCTAGGACATGATGACTTGGAGGTGATGTCAAGTGCTCACCTCTTTTGTCCTTCTGACAAAGACAACACAAACTCCAGTTTGTTTTTTCTACTGCTCAATATTGGATTGGCATCACATTCTGCCATGATTTCACTTTTGATTAAGGCCGAGGGTTTTATCCTTTTACCACCTTAAACAAAGCACACATTCCTGTATGGGATTCAACTAGGTTCGGTCTCCCTACACCTAGCCCGATCATTCATCCAGTGCCATTTAAGTCCCGTGTGATCTGTACACCATCCGGGTAAGTACATGAACCATCATACAGCCCCATACCCTTGGCTCGGCTCTCCCGCGCTGGCACATCCTGTCTATTCAGGTGCGGCTATCTAACTATAGCTGGTCTGGGGCTGTTAGAAAGCATTTTGGGACACTAAACTAAACTATACTACAACTACTAGTCTAAGACTACAGGATTAGTAAAGCTGGATTAGCTGGCACTGAACCCCATGCTGAGTTACACAGCAGTGATGTCACCAGTGTGCCCTGGTTGTGTGCAGACATACACTCTTTTACATTTATTAATTTTCCTTCAAAATTGATGAGTTATTCGAAAGAGATGGCCTCATTAGGATCTAAAACCACAGAAACCAAGATCCATGCTTAAAACAATAATTGTTGAACAGGCATTATTTCTCATTATAATTATTGTTTCTACCTTTTCTTGGCAGCCATATAGCCCCCATATTTAAAGGTAAACTGTACTGGGGAAGCTACAGAAACATAATATTCACAAGAAATAGTATGGAAGAGCTTTACCATATTGCTAGAAGCAAATACATGCCATTCTAGTGAAAAATTAGCCAAAATCTGTCGATACTGGCCGCCATCTTGGAATTTGGCCGCCATATTAAATTTTGTGTGGCCAGCGCCCTTTTCTGATAGAGGGAACTTTAAAGAGCACTTGTGCAAAATTTCATGCTTGTTTCACTATCTGAACGATTCTTATGAAATATGCAATTATCTGCTGCACTACAACCTCGCGTCTTCCCTTCACTTTTGATGAAAGAAACCCCCGCTTTTTCCTCTACTAAATACTTTTCCGGCATCGATCCCTACTCCTGAAGATCGTTGCTTTCTTCCTCTCCTTCCAAGCTAAGTTAAAATAACACGGAATCTCCATAGTGTGTTTTTATTTTTTCCTTTTTGTAACATGTATTATTCCATTCTTTTCTTACTGGCCATCTGGGACTCGCCAGGACATGCTACAGTCACTCGTCCTCACCTACTGATGGGCATCTGAGAGTTTAAGGGGGTTTGTAATCCTGCCTCTTGAACTTTTCATTTCATGACCATATTTTTTACTCTTCACGCCTTTATTTTTACTCAGTTTATCCATGACCACATTTTCACTTCAAATCACCGATCAAGACCCCTTGTGTTTTGTAGGGGGGGGTGTCGTCAGTGCACCTCACTTTGTGCACTGTAGGCATTACTTAAGGTTCTGTGTAGCGTTCCTTCGGCCCTTAGCTGCAACCCCTTTCATTGCTTTTACTGTACCTTCGTTCATATTTTCTTTCTTCCACCTTGCTGTCCACCCTCTCCTAACAGTTGATTCACAGTAAAACTACGAGGTTTTCCTGTTGCTTCACCTTTCAAGCCTTTTTACTCTCAATTTCCCTTTCCCAAGTCCTCTGACCTAAAACTTATATTCCAATTCCAGGGGTATGAGAAAGATCCTGTTCTGGCATAATTCAACGAAAACAACATGGACCAATGTAATAATAATAATAATAATAATAATAATAATAATAATAATAATAATAATAATAATAGCAGCTGTTATCAGTTTTTGTGACTGATTAATAACGTAGAAGCATCGAATCAGATGCTATGATCCTCAAGAAGACTCGAAATACGACCGTGACCGATAAATCGAAATCCATCATTCACCGCACAAAGAAACCTTCCTAAAATAATTCTCTCCCTGGTTTGAAAGAATGTAACATTCAGACTAATTAAATAATGTTTATTTGGTTTCATTTATTTCTCGGTGTCTAAATTATCTGCATAAAACATTAGAATTATTCATAAATTACTATTTTACATAAGGTTTTTTAGTCAGCACATCATACACCTCGAATTATTCGTTTTTTCCTCAACGATTTATTTAGTCTGCATGGCTGTTGTCATTTTTATTCCTAAATGAAACGCTTTCATAACCTACAGACTTGTTTAAAAAATTGTCGGTCATTCTGTGTAATGGTATTGTACGAACTATTCATTCATGAAACAAGGAAATTCTATCGTACCTAATTTAATGTAAAATAATATTTTATCCTTGAAATTCCCGCTCCGTTATCCGCTTATTCTTATGCACAGAAATTATTTTCACTTGTCTTCGTCCGTAAATATCTTGGCCAAACAAACTGTAAGTTGTTGCATAAAGTATACTGCAACATGTGAATAGATTTAAAAAAAAAAAAAATAGAAATACTGGTTGTATATTTTTCATCTGAATTGAAAAGTATAATGAATAGATTTTGCTCTCAACGTCATTGATGCCCTAATAAATATATACAACAGGTCAATGCCTAATGCTCTAGAGAGAGAAAGAGAGGAAGAGGGAGGGAGAGAAAGCGAGCCTTCCACACGCAAGGAACTGAGAGCAGTTCTTTTATAAATGATTAAAATTATTGCTTTAATCAGCTCTGAGCCTTCAGGTCTAAATAGAAGGAACTAATTACGAAGAGATTACAGAGAGTGTTACAGGATATTACGAAATGCTGAAATTCTAATGAATTCCGATGAATTACTCGTTGAATATTTCATTTTTTATTATAAAAATATATCTTCAGTTAAACTATTTACTTGTCTAAATTTATGTCTGTCATAAAATTGATCTAAGGTAATTTTCTATGAGGTCGCTGTCATATCCATTATTACTTAGGAGGTGCTTACCGCGTTCGAGTACCTTCCTTCTCCACGTTTACATCCCAGGAAGGAAGTCGGCCTTCGACACTATGTTTGATAGTGTATTTTAGGCTAGAGTTCCTCTTCAAGGCGTACTGTAGGCGGGTGGCTTCTTCGTCAGTATCGATGGCGTAGATCTTTGGGTGGGAATTGAAGGTTCTGTCCTCGGCACACTGCCATCTACAGTACATATTAGCAGGCAGGACACCAACTGAAGGCTACCAAGGCACTGAAGCATTCCAAGCCTGTTGAAAGGTCCCACTCAAACTATGCTGATTTGCCATCCGGTGACCTATTACCCCAAAGTGACGAGGGCATCAGCTCTGGCTTTTTAGTGCCTTTATTTTTACTATCACAACAATGAATTAGGACGTCAGAATTAATCACATCCTTCCATTTGGATCATATGCTCTGTAACCAAATATGTAAAGACATCGAGAATTGAAGAGGATATATATATATATATATATATATACTGTATATATATACATAGCCCATATACATATATATTTATGTATATATATATATATATATATATATATATATATATATATATATATATATATATATATATATATATATATATATATATATATATATATATATATATATATATATATATATATTTATCATGTGTGTGTGTATAAAACAGACTTCGTCTTTTGACGGTACTTTTGTTTCTTCCCTTGTATGTCATTCAAATGTACCTGATGCCTAAAACTCGTTTCTGTCGAGACATCCCACACGCGAGTGATGCGAATCTGCTAAGTCTTGGAAGTTCCTCTTAACCAAATTGATGGTGAAAATTTTTGTGGCAAATTATCAAGAGAACACAAAGTCACGGACAAGCCGCTGCTCAGCTATTGCACTAAGAATAAATATTGAGCTGTTGGCGGTATAACGAGAACACTTTTCCGCGATCCTTTGGTCTGGCTTCTTTCAGACCGATTTTTGTGATGTAGTGGCAGAGATGAAATTCGTGACTCTGCCTTGATTAAGGCGGTGTTATACGAAGCTTCCGTTTTTGTTTCGTAAATATATTGCTGATGCAGTTTTTCTTGTACTGAAGTTACGGGACCCTAAGTCTAAAAGCCATTGATTGAATTTTTTTCCAAGAAATCTTGATAAAATAGATTTAAGGATGTTCTATATACTGTATATTGGATATACTGTACAATAAGAATTTTGCTTATCCTATAAGATACTGATTTTTAAGAAATTAACACGCACAAACATAAACAAACCTATATATATATATATATATATATATATATATATTATATATAGAATATATATATATATATAAATATATATATATAATGTGTGTGTGTGTGTGTGTGTGTGTATTATAAAATGTTGGAATGCCCATTATTCCGGTTATGTGGAAATTTACCGTTGTTTCATTTGATATTGCTTGATCTTATTGTACATTAAGTTTGCAGTTTGGTTAGTATTTGAGTCCCTGTTCCTCCTAAATTGTGGAGCCTGACTACGACCTCTACCTCTACCTTGTGACAGATCTATGTCTAGACCTGCTCCTACAATCTCGAACACTATGCCCTGTCCTTCTGTGATAGGAACAGTCAGCTTGTCCAAGGCAATCACTTGCATAATGGCCTTTCTTCTGGCAATTATAACATGCGACTGTCGAAGATTTCCCTTGAGATGAGTTTACTATGAGATTCAGGGCCTCTGCAACACGGTTTTTTCGCAATAACTTTTTATCTATGCATTTCATAAATATAACGCTTATTCAGAATACACATTATATCTACACATAAATTTTGACTGTATTCTGCATGACGTAGGTTGAATAAATTTGGTACTTATAATGTAAAAGTGACTTTTTTTGAAGACCAGCCAACTTACTCAGAGAAAAGGTTTCTAACGCACTCGTTACGTAACTTATGACAGCATTTCTTCCCTCTTTCTCGATGAATGATTGGCTATACGTAACGTGCTAGACCTCTGGCAACAATGACATAAGAATTTAAATACAAGCAAAGCAGTACACCTTTATGAACTCTGAAACCTCTCCACTGATAATTGTCATAATGAACAAACCAACAAAATAGGTTAATAAATATAAAAACACTTCGATTATTAGTCTAACTCCCAAAACAAGTTTCCTAAGAAATTACAGTCTACTTTATAGGGCACAATCAGATTGACAAGATGTAGGGAATAGTTGGTATTTTTCAAAAACATAGTAGACAAGCTTGATTTTGATAACTGCTATATCAATGTCAACAATTTTTATTTACTGGCTATCTACCTATTTACTGAAAAAAATAGCCGGTACCGTATTTTGGCTTTAAACCTTCACCAATAATTATCGTCAGAATGATGACTTCATGAGGCTCGACCCACTTTGGTCTCGTTATAATTCAGGATAACACTGAAGGCTATCATGGGCATTGTTGGATTAGAAAATTTAACTTCTGGCTATAAAAACTCATTTCTCGAGTAGTTGTAAGAAGTGCTAAATGATCCTCAAGGATCCCAGCAGTTGGCCTAAACGTTTAATTCATGTATATTACTGCTATTACTACCGTTGCGGCACTACTGCTACAGTAGTATTACTACGCTAGCACAGATACCCCACCCACATCTATGTATCATTCCGCCATTCATAAAGTCTTTGTCATGTTTTTTCACTGTGCAATAAGCCATGGCCTCCTCAGAAATTAAGTTTAACATTAGATGATAGGTTATTTCATTAACCTAATAAATTATGACAATTGGGTATGTTATTGCCGATGTTGAAGCTAAAGATAAAGGAAAAAAATGATATCGGAAGATCCGTTGGTCTGCTGGAGATTTTAGTACATATAAGCTTGTATTTACTTTGGATAAAAATCTTATTTTAACAAAAATAGTTATATAAAGACTGTTTACATACAATCTCTCTCTTTCTCTCTCTCTTGGTGGCATAGTGAATAGTTAATGGAAATGTTCAAAATCCTGAATGACATTACAAGTATTATAATCACGTTACGCTAAATACAAATCAGACTATAAACACTGGATTTAAACTTGAAACTGAATAATTACCTATTCAGGCTATAGTAAGTATGGCCACGGCCTTTCTCTTGACTGTATAAAGTTGCAATTCGCAAGACAAATGCAGTTTTGCAACCACGGGGACAATTCCAAATCCTGTTAGCCATTCTTGACTGCTATGGGTTTCAGAGCCGATGGAACAAGGTGAATGAGTTTCTGTCTGGTGGATGGACGGGGCAACATTTCGTCAAACGGCGTTTACCTCTTTACGTAATGAATGTTTTTCGACTCTTTGTAATCATTGGCCATGGCGTCGGCTAGATACTTTTACTCTATAAAAATTAAAACTATCGGGTTTAGGTTATTGATAATGCTGACAAAATTTATGTGTGGTTGTAAAATATACATATGTCAACTTTCAGCTACATCCGATGCTTTGATAAGGAGCGAAGTCCAAAAAACCGTGTTACAGAGGCCCTGAATCTCATAGTAGGTTTCTATCCTGGTTTCTGGCTGGTGTCAGAAACCTACCCTGATTGTCATGCCCTTTTCCATCTTGCCCTATGGTGACCAAGGGTCTGTATAGATCATTTCCTTCGGGATTCCTACCTAAGATTTTCTTTACCTCATTTTCAATCTCAATAACATCATCTAATTTCTAAACGCGGGTCATCTTTTCAATAGCTTTTGACGGCAAACTTCCCAATAGCAACGCTAGCCTTAACAGATTTTTACAATTATCAACTATTATTACACGTTGACCTGCCATTGTTAATGTTGAAACCAAATGGCCCCATTCTCCAACCTTGAACTATCTTTGCAAGGCTAATAACAGGGTCGGTCTCGCCAACAGTGGAGTACATTTTCCTCAAAAATTGCTTTAATTCCTCCCAATTCTTAAGTCTTCGATAAGCTTCAGATTGAACATAGCACCATCCCTATAACTCTTGTCGAGAGATCAAGGTACCTTTTGGCTTCATTCAATTTCTCAACATCACTTCCCGTTAAAGAATTTAAATGTGTATCTATTTGCTCAATCAAGTTTTCCAAATTGCAGGCATCATTTTCTTCGTTCCTTCCCCAAAATTTAATTATGTGATTATTCACATGCCCAGTTTTATAGGTAGCTATAGAAGTCCCTTTATGTGATGTCGTTGGAGGATTTGTAGGGGTTGCAATATTTAATCTACGCGCTTGGCTTGTAAAAATCAAAGGGTTTGTTTTTCCAAATATAGATATCTTTCTCTTGAGCATATATTTAAACATCGGGAACTAACCCTGATTTAATTTTAATCTCAAAAAGGCAGTAAAGACACAGTGGGGATTGGTTGGGAACTTGAGTAATGGAAGGGATGCTCCCCCAATAATAACGTCAACACACAAAAAAAAAAAAAAAAATTAATTCAGCACTTCAATAATTCGCATCAGATGAGAAAATAAAAATTTAAAATTATATTATTAACACAGGTTAGTAAATACCACAATAAATAAATAGAGTATTGTTTAGTAAAATAGTGAGTAATAATTAGTGAAGAAAGAAACATTTTGCCAAGATTGACTGTATGTCTATTTAATTTAAGTGGAATACTTGTGTTTCAAATGAGATAATTAAATGAAGTATCGTATCAAATCAGTTTCATAAATTTGACAATTAAGAATTTTATGTTTATAAGTGTGTATAGATGTGTGCCTTGAATTGAAGTGCCGTCAGGTACGTAGACTTCCCTCTCTTGTTTGCGCTGTCGGAGATGTCTTCTTTGGCTGTTTGTTTCAGCTTCTTCACTTCTTCAACCAGTTTCTTCTTTCTTCCAGTTTTCTTCCTCTAGCTTTCTTTTTTATTTCATCAATACTTTTCAGTGATCAATAATGTCGCTCTTCATTAACGCGCGCGTGTATCGGTGAACCTCTCTCTCTCTCTCTCTCTCTCTCTCTCTCTCTCTCTCTCTCTCTCTCTCTCTCTCTCTCTCTCTCGTTTTCTAAGTAGAGCGGCAGGTTAAGTATATTTGGGCAATAGGGCGGGTGTTAGTAAACGGTAGGGATATTTCGGTGGAAAACACTGCACTCTCTCTCTCGCTGTTTCTTTCTTCTCTTGTCGTCATGTTCTCTGAGTTATTCTTCTTTCTTGAATCCCACCAAAGCTGGCACCAACTCTTCTACCTCTGTTACAGGCAGAAGTAAGGGGGAATGGACCGAGAACGTTGTGGGTTCATTCTTCTAAGGAACACGCTTCATTCATTTTAGATGACAGTTTAATTCCAGTAACTCTGGGTTTTTTTTTACTATCCCTTTGGAATAAAAGGCTCCACCTTCAGGCTAACTGCTTCGGTAGGAGTCGACTAGATTCGAGACTAAATAAGACAAGTCCGAACTTGGACTTGGCAAAAACTGCGTTCAGGAGAGACTTATGAAAAACTTAGTCACGTCAACACGGAGATATGGGTTATGGGTTACACTTGCACACACACCGCCACCGCAGTACTGTACTCTTCGGCTCTCTCTCTCTTCTTCCTTCCTCCTTCTCCATTTACAGTGTTCAGGCGGTGAACTTCTTATGTGTCACAGTCCATGAGGCGTGTCGATTATGCCACTCTTCACCAACTGCGTTACCAGTCCCTCCATTGAACCATCACCACTTCTAACTTCACCATCTCCCTTCTCTCGACGGCGAGTTCACGACAGACAGTTTGCAAAGTGTCCGTCATAACCTTTCACCCACGCCTCTGGGCGTTGGAATGCTGACGCAGGCTGTCACGTCCTGTCCAGGAACAGTCGCTGACATATTGTTTCTGTCTCGGCGCTTGAATAAGAATGCTTCATTCCTATCTCGGGTGTTCTGATTCATTACAGTAAGAACATGTGTCTCACTCTTTATAATAGCTTCTATAAGACTCTCTCTCTCTCTCTCTCTATATATATATATATATATATATATATATATATATATATATATATATATATATATATATATATATATATATTATTACTAATTTTGCATCATTTAATCAGATTAAAGAATTATTGCCTCAACAATTTTCCAGTCCAAGATTCTCTTTCTGCTCCTTAACCCCCTCCTTTCTCTCTCTCTCTCTCTCTCTCTCTCTCTCTCTCTCTCTCTCTCTCTCTCTCTCTCTCTCTCTCTCTCTCCATAAATTGCAATCTAACTTTTTTCGTCAAGCTTCAGGTCCACATCAAAAAGATATTTCCCACAGCGAAAACGTTTCCACAGCAATTCAGCTTTTCCTATTTTCTTACTCAAAGGAGGAAACAGTTGTAAATTTTCCTGGCCTTTGTTCACCGCTGGCGTTCATTCACAAAATGCAAAGGAACAATAAATATTCAGAAGGAATGTACACATCTGGGAAGGCAAAAGAGAAGGTAGCCTACTAGAAAGGGAAAAAGTAAAATACAGAATAAACTCATTTCTTTGATTTTTTGATACATATGCCTGGGTGTTTGATGCATATATGCATATAAACATTTCTTGATAGAATGAATGTTTGACTGACAATTATCACAAACTGCCACAACAGCCAGGGATTTTGACACCAAAAGAAAGTCTAATATATATATATATATATATATATTATATATATATATATATATATATATATATATATATATATATATATATATATATATATATATATATATATATATATATATATATATATATATAATATATATATATATATATATATATATATATACATGACAATAGTATACAAACATCCAAACTCAATAACACTCTTGTAAACGTACCTACTCATCAGTTCTTTCGTAAAAAAAAATGGCATTTATATTAAATGCTCTGAACCCCTTTCTTGTTTCATCCTCTTACTCTTCCCAGTACAGTACGATTTTCGTTGAAAGCAACGGCCTAAGTATACAGAATGTGCTCTGCTTCCTTTCAAGAGCATCTGTAGTCTGCAAACAGGTTCAAATGAGTTTTCCAGCCAAAGGGTTTCGAAAGAGAAAGCTCGTGCATGAAGATATGACCTCCTTTTGAGTTCTGGTAATCCTTGAAGCATCTCAAGCAGAAGTTCTTATTGCTTGCATAAGCAAACCATAAATACAGAATATTTTTTTCCCAAAGCATGGGCTTGTTGACTTAAAAAGAAATGAATCATATAGGGCTACTAAATGCGTCAGAACATTTAGTATTCAATTTTACAAACTGCCCTTATTGGATGCATTTATAGTTACATTTATTCATTCGCTTGTCTGTTGGTATATTTCGACTCATGTTTATGTGAAGTGAAGTTGCAGCTTGTTTCACAGTCAAACATAAGGGATTCATTCCCATGGAAGTTTCTTCAGAATGTCCAAGACACTTTTGGATTGTTCAGTGTTATGCAAGAGTCAAGTAATAATAATAACAAAATGACAATAAATTATTTCAAAAATATCTTGATCACTTCGACCATAAAAGCCATGTATTTGATCAGTGCAGGTGGGCGGAATGACATTATTCAAATAAATGTAAATCGAAATGCTTCCGACCAGATGAGTAGAGTATAATAGGGGGCTTGTAATCCAGAAGAGAAGGCTGCTAGGTTTCCCTTTGCATCAGTGACTGAAAGTAGCTCTCGATTCGAGGTTTGCCTTTTGTTCGTCACCCTTCAGGAAGATATTTTGTTCTTTAACGCAAGCCCTTTTTGCAGTGACTCGTAACCATAGAAAATATAATGTTTTATAAAACGGGAAACGAAAAGCAAGCAACTTGACGCTAAAATATAGATATCTAGAGAAATGAGAGTCATTTTTATAATGAAGCTAAGCTCTGTCGTTACCGAGCAACCTCTTCTTCTAGAAGCAGATATCTCGCAGACGTAGCAATAATGATGTTATTTCTGACGATCTCACCTTTTATCATTTTCGTGCCCGGAGAAGCCAAATGAGAGGTTATGCAGAGTCTCAAATTTCTCTTCGACCACAAAGTTGTGCCGTTTTATTCAGGGGCTGGGACGACTACTGGTCATAACTTCCAGAAGATTAGGACTTCCGTCTTTACTAGGAAGATACAAAGAAACATCAGAACAAAGCATAGCATTGATCACTACTTTTTAATGATGATATGGAGCTTTTGCTCTTCGGTACTTTTTATTCGCCTTTTGAGACCAACATCAATGAGTAGGTATCAAGACTAAAGTTTTACTACGTATCGGGATGGCTCATAATTCGACCATTTGAATTACCATGATTTGACATTTTATATATATATATATATATATATATATATATATATATATATATATATATATATATATATATATATATATATATATATATATATATATATAATTTTAAATATTATTTTTGCATCATGTAAATAGATTAAGAAATTATTGCCTATAAAAATCTTACACTCCAAATTTTTCTGTCAGTCCCAACTCCCCTGAAAAATTCTCTCTCTCTCTCTCTCTCTCTCTCTCTCTCTCTCTCTCTCTCTCTCTCTCTCTCTCTCTCTTCTTGATATAATAAATTTCTCAATTAATCTTTCTCTTTTATAATGAGTATATTTATTTGAAATCATGTATTCAGTCATTAGATGTCTTTGCAGCAACTACTAAAATTCCGCCTTTCATGATATAATTATGCATGGCGAATATATTTCATTAGGAGAACACTTGTTAGGAGTCATCAGGAGAAGGAGCAATAATATGTATAAGAATGTGCGCAGAACCTAACCGCCTCATACCTGTTTGCAACAGTATTACGTTTGTAATTGTAAATGCAATTCCATTGACTACTATTTTATTAGTGCTTTGTTTGAAACTTGTCTGGTATGTACAAACATCTAATAACTGAATGTTATGAAATCAGCAGTTTGAAAGCTTTATTGCCTTTTACATATTGCACGCAATTGATCTTGTAAAATAATATTAAAATACGCAAAACTGATGACCAGTGAAAAGGGTGACCCTTGAATATAAAAACTGGATATTTTCAAAGACGCCAAAATCCCCGAGCAGTCATTGGAAGTTGAATATAGAGTCATTTCTATTCAAACACCTTATCAATTATTTCAGCTATGGGATTTGGCAGCCATATTTCCCAGCGTGTCTATGGTTTGACTAAACATTAACAGTTTTTATTCTGTAGTTTCCTGCTCCTTTACCCTTGAGAGACAATTTCAAATCAAATAAAAGTATTCACTATTGAGACCAATTTGCCACTTCCTCCTAGCTTCTTAACACCACCAAAGAAAAGGACCGATGGATGCGTGTTTGCTCACTTCACTTCCCAAAGCTCTGAAGAATCCCGAGGGATGAATCCATTTATCAGTGGCCATTAGCCTTTCTCTAAATAGCACCGCGCACTTAATCTTCATCAATTTTCCGATTTCGTTCCCCAGTGCACGTCGCGTGGAAGACACTCAAGTCCAATATGTGCATGTGGTAACGACGTAATAATTAAGGTGAATAATAACTGTGTTTTGGACGTAGTGGGGAAACACCGCTTCTAGATTTTATTTGAATAAAATATTCTGTAACAGGTATTTTGAGAACAGCGCTATTAGTAAAATATTAAAAAAAATATGTGCAGTAGTCTACGTACCCTCGTAAGTGTCTGTTGTTATACATTCTACAAGAAATTCAGTACAGAAAAGGACGTCCTGGGAGAACTAACATTCCACGATATCTGTTATTCTTCTAGTTTTCGTCTGATACATTAAATGACCTTCACTTTCTGGCTTCGACGGATCCTATGATTACTTCAGACGAATATGAAAAATATCTCACATGTCGACGAGCAGATACAACCTTTATATGAAACACGAACCTTGGGAATCGGCAAACGTGATGGATTCAGTTCATCGCAGATGGAAATGCTGACCAGGAATTCTGCATAAAACTTGAATGCTTTGGAACATGGCCACTTCAGGAAAATGAAATAGGAAATGGCTGAACCGTATTTCCCTAAACTTACTTGTGTTTGTTTTAGTGACATTTATTCAAGACCTTCTGTATAGCCCTGCCAGTCATTTGTGTCCTTCAGGCGATATTCTTGTGCCTTCATAATCTCGATTTTTTTCTCCGTCCTCAATCGATAAGAAATCTACAGAATGCAAAATGGAAATTGAAGAAAGCAATAAGAAGAAAGGCGAAGGAAGACAGTGCCTGCTTAGACTTGACCCTAATAGGGGTGCCACGAACCCACGGAGGCCTTAAAATTTAATAAGGGAAAACGGTAACAGGAAGAGAGTTTCAAATTAGCAGCAACAGGAAAGTGAGATTTCTACAGAGTCTTCTATATATATATATATATATATATATATATATATATATATATATATATATATATATATATATATATATGTATATGTATATGTGTATATATATATATAATATATATATTATAGATAATATTAATTCATATAACTCGTAAAAATCTATATTAGGTCGTGAACTTTCCTTCCCCCAAAGATAGGAATTTTTTTTTTTTAAATAATGTAAATTCAAAATATAACAATAATTCGTAGAACTCACAAAATTCCTTTTTTAATTCTAAAGAAATGTATCTAAAATACAATAATAATTCGTGTGACTAAAAATAATTTTTAATTTTTTAAAATATTTTATAAAATATAATAATAATTCCCATTTAGATAGGATTTTAAAAAATACAATATACATTTGAAATATAATATAACTCGTATGAATAGCAAAAACCATTTTTAGGCCGTTCGACATCCCTTCCCCCTAAGATAGAAATTTTTAAAGTATTTGAAATAATATTTATCTGAAATAAAATAATAATTTGTGTGACTCGTGAAAATCTTTTCGAGGCCCAGAGACGGGGAAAGCCTTTCCCCCTATGGCAGGAATTTTTTTACATTTAAAAGAAATAAAATACATTTTAAATTATTCATATTCCCTGTGAATATTATTTTTTTATGCCGTGGAAGGTCTCCTAAAATAAGAATTTGTTTAGGTATTTAAAAAATATTATCTAATGAAATATAATAATAATAATTCGTATGACTCGTGAAAATTATTTTTAGTCAATTGAATAAAAATTTCTAATAAAAATATATATTTAAAAATAATGATAATGGGTAAAATGAGTAAATATCACTTTTAGGCCGTGAATCATCCTTTTCCTGAAAGATAAAACTGAAAATATTAAAAAAAAAAAAATTATAATTAGTATTTCTGATAAAAAGTTTAACAGGCTTGTGATACTTATTAGAAATGCGGTGCGGAATTGAAGTCTATTCAGATGCAGTGTCACCCCCTTCAGGAACCACCACAGCTAATATCAGTGACCAGACCAAGACGAACTCAAAGCTAAAGAATTTTAGCAGCATATGGTGTGAAGTGTTTCAGTAGGTAGCCGGTAAGGGAATGAAAAAGGGTCGGAAGTCCGGAACAATCAGTAAGTCCACGTATTCTACACCAACTCGAGACAATTGAGCAATTAAGAAAGTCCATATAGTTTATACTACACACACACAGCGTGTGTGTGTGTGTGTGTGTGTGTGTCTGTGCAATGTTAGAATCATACATTACTGTTTTCCGTAGACATGTACAACTATGCAATGAGTTTTTCGACTGGTGGATTTCAGTCAAGGTATGTATTATAGTTCGTATACAATTTTAAATATAAATAAGTACTTGTTGACATTCCTTACAAATTTTCTCTCACTTCCACGGGAAACCATTGGGTGGGTGGTAAGCTGTATTGTTTCGTAGGATATCCTAGAACTCAGAATCATTAATCTGTTTAAAATTTTTTTTGGTAAACTGATTTTCTTATTTATTTACTGAACTGAACTAAAACATAGGAATTAATACCCTATTTCAGTGCAAAATGACTGTGCATATATCGCTGACAATGTTTGGATCATTACAAAGACATCCATAATTGTTTTACGGGCATCATAGCATCGTTGCCAATGCACTGGAAATTAAAGGAACTGTATGTTATATTTTGAAAGTGCCTAAAGGAAGAAACTAGAAACTACATTGGAATTAAACGGTCATCTATAGCTTTTCTTCAGTCCACACTCATGCGTGCGCCTGTGACTGCACATCAGCTCTTAGTGAAACAGGCAAAAACATTTTGGGAAATTGGCAACTACGTTTCACGTCGTCTGCTCGATATGAGCCTGTCATTGACGGTCTCCACTGTCCTCGTTTCGCAATTTGCCTGTCGTTGGAAACTAAATTCATAGGAAAGTAGTGCCTCGTGAATGGCCTCTATTATTGACTTAAATCCGGAAATAGTTAACTGAAATGAGTGTGACCTAAGCTATCTGAATGGTATTTACAACATTAAAAGTGTACCGTCGGCCACCACCAATATGCCAGCCTAGTAAGTGTAGCTTTTATTATATTATGTTTCCATGTGGCTATCAATAGGTAAGTTATGGTAGGCTAGTAAAGATTGGCGCCTGTATGGTCAAAGAAAGTAATATATTTGGTTCATGGTAAAGTATAATGGGGAGGCAGAGTCCACATGAAGGCACAGAAAACTCATGTTCTATGTTAATATTTCAGACATATAGTTGTGCCTGACATTTGCAGATGTATACAGCCATTTTAGGACAGGCCGTTTGTCCAAGGTGTGATGAACATAGCCCCAGCCTAGTAATTTGGCCCGGCCTGTTCTAAAGAAGATGTAATTTAATTGGCAAGCTACAAATGAAAATGTTTTAATGTGGACTTTCATTAGATCACCCGGTCCTTCTCCAATGTTTGTCAGGATGCACAGTGGCTTGAATTGCTCGCTGGCCTATAAATCCTAACCGGGCCCATCCTGTCTACCTTGTCCTACCTAACCTTTCCTAGGCTAGGGAAGAACCATGGCCCTGACTCCCCAATATATTCACTATTACTGAACCCTCTAATGGTTCATAAGACTTTATAGTTACATTTTCCATTGATTTGTACAAAATTTTAATCCCGCCATATAAAGAGATAAACAGGTTTGAGGAACTTTCACGAACAGAGTGTTTATATTGATTGCTGAAAATCTTTAGTTCACAGTGACTAAAGGAGTTAGTAAACATATAGACTTTACACATGAACTGCTTATTCCCGCTGCCTAGCAGTGTGTTTCAAATAACATTCTGCTGTATGTGTTAAACATCGGTGTCTTTCTGGGATGTTAGTCTCAAGGGTTTAAGAGCCTACTCATGCTGAGTGACACACCAAGTGCATAGCCATGATTTTTGAATACTAGCCTCAAAACTTTGTCTGGATTACCAGCCATGAAACTATTCACATTTCCATGTCATAGCATGATTGGACCAATAAAATACAAAATAGGAGGAAGAGGGTTTAACTGTAATAATTCTCAGGTTAGGTTAGAGAAGTGGCATCATCATGGGTTAGATGTGATGTTCTGGGGAGTTATTATTGCTTCGAGGGAATAATAACTGTTGATTGTTATAGAAAAAATGTTATGATGATTTGATCAGATCACTAAGTTAATCTTAACTCTTGCAGGACTGGCCAGCCATGGCTGAAAAACTGGTCCACTGTTTGCCAGAGGCAAAGTATTAAGCTCAGTTTCTCCATTGGACAATGTCTCAACTATAGTCCAGTATGCTTCAGTGACAACAAGGCAGTGCATATAATCACATTTGAATAAATCATTTGCTTTTGTTAGCAAAGAAGTACTTACAGGGTATCACTGATGTTCGCCTAGGATTGTGTGAGTTATGCACAGTATCTGTTTATTTCCCATCCTACATCCAGCTCAGACATGGTTTCATTGTACAGGGTAATGGGGCGCTAAACTTCCTCGAGAATGGCATGAATACCAAGAATATATATAAAACAAACTAATATTCTGATTCATTTATATTGTTTTATATATATATAGCACATTTTACCTTGAATGCCCATGCACCAATTAGTTATTCTTCCCTATTGTGCAGATATTATATCTGCTTTCTACTCCTGCCAGCATCACTGAGACTGATGCTTCAAAGTTAGAGAGTTTATAATGCCTTAAATTGCCAGGCTCTTTTATAGGAACTATTTGACATTTCCCTTATTGTATCATTTGCTTTTTTTTGTACTCTACTCAATATTTCTTTAATTTATGGTATTGTTGTTATTGGAACGGATGGACAATTTAGTTTGCTGAAGGTTTGCTGTCAAATATGGGTACATCAGTTACTTATTTTAGGGTAATTTTGTGTAATAATTATTGGTGACATGAAAGCTTAAGTCAGTCAGTTGACAGGTAAAAGCTATTTTGTATATGTCGTCACAATTAGGCGATGCTAATGATGATTATCTTGTCATTGCCTGGAAATATATGAATGCAGGTCACAATGGAACAGTGTAGGGAACCCCTTCACAAGAAGATATCATTCTCTTGGTTTATGTGTTTGCATCAGGTTCCATCTTTTTTGGGGTTAGGCATGAAATTAGGTTTCTTACTGACTTGAGTCTGCTGCAGTTTTCTGAATTCCTATCTAGTTTACCTTGTCATATTTAATCTGAGTTGCTGGACCTTCCTATGGGTCGTTGTCCTGCTGTTTTCATTTCTGCTGCTTTTCTGACTGTTTTACAACCGTCAGTTTTTGAGATCCCTACAGGAAGTGTGGTACTGAATTATTTTCTTTATATATTGTCTAGATATATGATAATGATTTCCCTTCTTAATGTTTATGTAATGACTTGTGCTGTACCTCCATCCATCCAGGAATTCTTCATTACAGCATAACACAGTTTAGCCACTCCAGAAAGGTGTGATCAGCAGGAGGTACTGGTCGATGTGAGGAGCCTAAGACTCAGGAATAAAATAAGTGCTTCTGTCCCCATACCCTCTACTGATGTTGCATCCATGCAATATACATCAGATATTTTGTTAATTCTGCAGCCTTAAAGTTCATTGTGTTAACCATATTTAGATAATTTTATTTCACCAAAGAAATGAAAACTAGTCTCATGAGTGTACGTCCCTATCCCAAGATGGAATACCATTATGTACCACATCACAAACAGTATACTAAACTTTGTTAAGCTATGACCAGGTCATGAATATTAGCTGAGGGTTTTTTTTTTTTAGTTCTCCTATCTTCACTATCAACATACATTCTAATTTCTGTGTTGTTATAGTGTCAGGATATGTGATGTGGTAGTCATCAGTCTCATATATTTTGAGTTGGAGAGTAAAGAGTGGGAAAGGTATCGTTCTCATATCAAGATAATCACTGTCATACAGTATATCTGTTTGGTTATGCTTATGTAGACAATTGTTATTTGGGATGAATCTTACCCACTGTTAAAGTTAGCTTATATCTCCACGCCGACAGGCGAGTTGGCATTCAATCAAAAGAAGAAGATCGTTTGTCTTACCTGGAAGACTGTCTAGTTCACCTGTTCTCCACCAGGTGTGTTTGAATGTTTTAGCTCTAGTCAGAATTCTCCTTGCTGCCATTGGGTATAGGCAATTGTTGGCATTTATGAATTTTGGCTGTTTGATCCTGTCACCCACCTGTAATTTTAATCTTCTGAGGATGTTTCACTGGAAGCAAACAAATAACATCAGGTTATGTAGGAATGATTACTGTGTAAACAGGATTCAAAATTTGAGGTAGATCAGCATACTGTTTGTACCAGCTGCAGGGGTACAGAGTGTGATCTAAAAATTAGATGTGAGGAATGTAGGGCCTTTATGCTTAAAAGTGTCAGATATAGGAAAAGGAGGGAAGCAGATAGATTGCGGAAGCAATTAGTTAGGTCAGGTCATGAACCTGTCTATTGCAATACACTCCCTGAACACCTGAATTCGCCCTTAATCCCACTAACCCGAACAACTCTCAATTACCAATCCACTATTGGGATTTTAACAGCCAGCGTTACCAACGCTGCAGGTAAAATCTTGTCACTTGAGCTACCATAACAAACGGTTGGCAACGCTGACACAGGTGTGCCGCACACACCCCATTTTCGTCAATTGCTTTATTCAAAGTCAAAATTGATGTGGGGAAAGGAGGGTGGGAATCATTCAGGTGTTCAGGTAGGTATTACAACATTAGTTTTAT
>NC_089787.1:13945151-14025457 GCF_040412425.1 Macrobrachium rosenbergii
TAATCTCTTGAGGTTTTATCTGCATTACTCTTTAGTGGGTTTATAATTCACTGATGCCTGTTTAGTCCTTGTAAGTCTGGTTGGAAAGTTAAATGCCATTTTGTTAGGCACTGTCACATATTAAAGATAACAACAACAAAACCTACATTAGAGCTGTCAGGGCAAAGAGGAAATAAAATGAAGGACAGATACACTGGTGTTCTGTAACTAAAGCCTACTTAATAAATCAAATTATATATGAATTAAAAATGAAATCATGGACAGAAAAATCTGTGCTTGAAAGCTAGAGAAAAGCAGGCCACTAACAAGAAACACTAGACTGGACGTGCTTGAGAAATGATAAGCAGCACTGTACAACACAAACAAAATGATTATGAGAAGAAACGAGGATAGGTTTTAGAAACACTTTACAGAAGAAAGAGAAGAGACAGTCATTGCTTGTGTTTATGGCAAAACTAATTCAGGAGTACAATACTCACCATAAGATATCGTCTCGTCTTTAGAAGATTGCAGGCTGCTTGAGAAATGTCTGGTAGTGCATCTTAGGGGATATATAAACTTGGCTGCCCTTGGGAGTGAGCTACAGACCTGCAAATGGGAATGAACACACGAATGTTTTTAAATATATGATCTGGCATACCCCAAAAAACAGAAATATTAAAGTAATAAAAAAATCATGACACAAGCTAAGAAATTTTACTGAGCGTCCGCTAGCTTAAGGTGATTATGAAAACAAATAAAAATGAAGTTTTTTAATAAAACTAATATTGTAATACTTACCTGAACACCTGAATTAGCCCTGGTCACCTACCAAAATGAACTACATCCCCATAGCTTTTACCCACTAAATGGGTAATTAACTGTCAGCGTGTACCCAGTGCCTACAGGAAAATCTTGTCAAATGAGTTACCTGAAGTACCGTTGGCACACTTTGCAAAAAGATCCCCATGTTTGCATTATCAACTATTCAATTTCAAGTGGGAGAAGGGTGGGAATCATTCAGGTGTTCAGGAGTATTACAATATTGTTTTATTATGAAAACTTCATATTGCAATACACTCCCTGAACACCTGAATTAGCCTGATTAACAAAATTTAGTGGAGGTGGGATCAATCTAATTCAGCCCGACCCGCCAACAGGTTGCAGGTAACTCATTATTCGCCTACTCTGTATAAATGAATGTATCCTCACCTGTTTATCCCACTCGGCAGGTGAGATTGTATAGAGAGAGTACCCCGACGTCAGTCTCATGTCTAGGTACTGTCTGAGTCGAGCTACCTCTCATGTGGTAATCAAACCTCCTCATGGATAGAGAGTAGCAAAATAAAAACCAACCTAATGTGGACAATCACAGCCTCCCATGATTAGTGGAGAAATGAACCTCCCATGTGGCTAATCAAAGCACTCTTATTGTTGGAGGGTCGATATCAGAGCTACCACTCATGTGGTATTCAAACCTCCTCATGGATAGATAGTAGCAAAAAATAAAAACCAACCTACCATGTGGCCAATCACAGCCTCCGTGATTAGTGGAGAACAATGAACCTCCCATGTGGCTAATCAAAGCACTCTCATGTATGGAGCCCTTTGCTGTGAACCTCCCATATGGCTAATCAAAGCACTCTCATGTTTGGAGAAGTTTCTTACTTTTACCCATGTGGCTATTGTAAAAGCCAAGTTCTCATGTATGGAGGAAAGTTGAGTTTTCAGGATCTTCGAGTTCTTCGCTGTCCGTTAAACGCCGATGTCAGCCTTATGAAGAGGCTGAAGAAACCAAACCTGTCCACTTGGATCTGCTCTATCTAACAAGTACTAAGTCAAATTTAATATTCTCACTATGAACCTGACTAACAGAGAATCTAAAATTCCAAATTTCCTCAGACTACATTCATTACCTAGAAGTTCCCCCCCACCCTTTAACATTCCAAATCATAAGATTGAGTTGGTTTTAACATGGCAAAACAGGGACCAGCGAGAAAGTCTTCTTCGAAGAAAACTGAACGTCTTGGGGGTAGAAAGTCGTGAAAACCGACACCGACTTCCAAGTGGCCGCCTCTAAGAACGCACTAAGAGAACCCCCTTAGCTAAATCACCCATGATAGAAGGGTTAGCGGCTAACACGGACTAAGAGAATAACTTTCTTGTAAAAAGGAGAACGATGCATCTCCCAAGTGACTATTCTAGAGCCTACCCATTAAGGAGGAATGAGGCAGTGTGCGAGCCGATTTGACCCTCCGCCCTGCAGCGGCAAAGGCCGAATTTGGGCTAAGTATCCCAACACTGCAAACAACCAAGGCTGGCCTACGAGAGCACCTCTTTGGACTCTATTTCAGGGAAACTATCAAAGACTAGGATACTTAAGATGTACTAAACTCAAGTTCATGTGATTATACTATCACTGTTTTAAGATTCTAAAGCCTGAAGGATTTTCTCTATCTGGTTAACCTAATAATCACTAAAGACTACATGAATACTACCTTAGCTAAATTACTGATGACATGATAAACCTTGATAATAGATTTTCACTGTTAAACGTGGACTAAGTGAATAACCTTCCAAGTCTTCACACTAAGAGAATACCACCTCAGCCAAGGCATGTCACCTAGATTGGAGAATTCGCCACTATTGCATTACAGAATTGAACATCTCTTAAGTTTGGAAGAAAACAAAGACAGGATTTGCCAAGAAACTACCCTACAGAATAGAAGACTCTGAACCATTCCTTAGAAAGGAAGATGAAGTGGACATACTCGAATACTGTGCGGTAATGAAAAAAAACTTAAATACTAAATATAATGTCATCGTCAAATTAAATTGCGTTCAAAGAGGCATAAACCTCGCAACACACGAGAATTGTGAAGTGTGCCGCAACTGTGTTTTGTGTAGTGAGCACCATGAACCAGGAACCAGGAACCCTTTCTCCAGTAACTAATCGCATCCTTGATGAGCGGACCGGGAAGGATTGGCGAGACAAGAAGAGTATACAGAATCTTTTAGACAAGTTTATCAACCTTTGATAAATATTCGCATTGGACATAAAGACATCCCCGCTGATGCCGGAACCGAACACTTGCAGATAAAGAACCTTAAACAAACTAAGCAGAGTTTTAGCCTCGGCCACGACTTCTGGAACAAGAGAAATACTTATCATTTCCCGCCTAGGAAACCAGCCTAGGAAACTTTCTGAAGCTCGCCCAATTTATTTATTTTTTTTTATCTGCAGCTAAAGCCGAAAGAGAGAAATGAAACACCTAATCAATTATCTTAACATTAGAAGTTCCGACAAATCTCACGAGGGAGCCCAAGGGAATGTAACAGGTCAAAGAAGATACTACTAGAAATTTTCGGGAAGATAGAAAAATGTACTGCAAAGTGCTGAGCGGTAGCCAGCAATAGCCAAAAATGTTAGAATCCTGACTTTCTGAAGGAATAAGAGAAAACCAGCTATTTCGGTTATGGCAGGCCTAAAGATGGAATGACCTTCCTTACGACACAGACTTCCCCATGTCAAGTTGACCTTGTAAAGCTTACAGGTTAACTTCTCAAGCTGAAAGAAACACTGTCTAGACATAGCTTTAGAGTGTCTGGATTGTCTAGTTGTTCGCTCGGCAGTCGCCTGCAACTAGGTTCATCACACAAGAGTTTGGATGATAATGGTGAAAATGCGGTTGTCTAAGAGATCTTCTGCATGAGGAGGAACATCGGAACTTCCGTAAGGAGCATTAGGGATTCCGGAACCAGGGCATTAGAGCCAGCAAGGAGCTAGAGTCATTTTAATGATGACACTACCGCAATTCCTGATTACCTGATGAATGAGACTGAATGGCGGAAAGTATACACCTCTAAGTTCTAATGATCTTGTTCCCCCCGAGTTCTCAGATACGACATGGCATTTACGATGTCGCAAAGCACACACACTACTGTGTTGTGCACTAGGACGGAGAAACACCTGAGAGCTTCCTTGACAGCCCTGAGGTTCCCGAAGGTTATAACTCCTCTTGTTCCCGATCCCTCCAGAGGCCCGAAGGGGAGGACATTCTCCCTAAGAGGCTTCTTCAAGTGGGTACTGGGTGTTCCCTGTTAGACAGGAACCCTCTACTTCCACATTTTGTACCTTCAACCATGCATAATTGCCGACACTGGAGACAAGAGTTAGAAGCAACAAGTTCGTTATACTGGCCACATCCCTTGAACCCGGAGCAGCCAAACTAATCATGGCTTGCTGTGATGCTACTGCTGACGACGGCTACACAAAATAGACCATGGAGGAGATAGCCTCCTCCCTAAAAGACTGTTGCAGAGCGCAAAAGGCGCCCTCAACAGAACCCTCTCCGAATGTCCGGATAGTGAGGCGGAAGCTTCAAAAGAAGCCCCTCCTCCTCTGCCAAGAACGTTGTACAGTCAGGCGACATGTTAACCTGGTATGCCAGCCTTGCTGACACCGAAGTGATGAGGTTGTCAGGCAGTACCGGACCGGGGGGAGTATACCATCTTGTTTGAGCAACTACCGGTTCTGTCACATATAGCGACTCGAACATCGTTGCTTCGGTAGTGTAGGCTCCTCCGGAACTTGGATTGAGGATAAGTGAGGATGAAGTCTGCCATCCGCTTATACTCATTCTCATTGGCTGAAGGAGAATTAATATCCGGTACCGGATCCTCTCCTTCAAATGAACAATCCTTGTCGGACTGGTTTGTCCGAGCCGGAGGATTGTCGGACTGGTCTGACCGAGCCGGAGGATTGTCGGACTGGTCCGACCAAGCCGGAACAGGAAAGAGGCAGGCCGATCCCTAGCAAACGCCGAACTCAAAAACCCGGAACTTGCTACACCTGGCTGCGTGAGACGGACACCTAACGTATCAATCACGAACATACTGGGGGTACCAAAGTAGGTTGCTCAAACCTCACACCACCCAACGGGGATGACGCAACACCTGAGCAGACCACGCCCACTCCTGAGAGCGAAGTGGCCGCAACACCCGAACCACTCAAATCCGGATGTATCAAAACCGCATGAGAATGGGAATCCGGAACTGAAGACCCGGAATCAACCCCGAACCAACATGGATGCCTAGACGGAGGGACAGAGAAAACCTGGCAGAAAGTTGAGAAAGAAGAAGCCGAAGGAGGGAAGAAGGAAGAGGCCACACTCGGAGTAACCACCGGAGCGCCCAACGCCGACGTTGGACAGATGGAGAAGGTCCCAACCGGACCGAACTCAAAGGAGTACTGAAGGGGAAGTTACGAGGTACCAAACCGAAGGTAACAGGAGAAGGTAATTACCAACTATCCTGGAGAATGGAAAGGCTGCGGAAACTATCGGTGCTGATACAATGAATGCTGGCGCAGGCGGATCGTTGACTGCCGTAGCATCCGCAGGAATCGTGGAGGATACATTACAGTTAGGAAACTATCGGTGCTCATACACTGAACGCTGGGCAGGCAAATCACCGACTGCTTCTTCAGACAGCGGTCATAAATGGCGCCGAAGTTCCTTGTGGTGCGTAGATGTTCTTCATTGAATAAAGGAACCCCTTCATCAGTGCCCTAGCATCCGCAAGAATCGCAGAGGATACATTACAGTTAGGAACCCATAAATAATGAAATACGGAGTTGCTGACGCCCCCGCAAACACCTGAGAAGCAACTAGACCGGATGCCTGAGAAACTACCGGATTTGCAAAAGGTGATAAAGATGACCGATCCGTAAAAGTACCCCTTCCCTTAACCCCGAAGAGAGAGAGGGGGCTGCTGAAGCTCTAATATACAGGGTTGAAGCAAGAAAGCCTTGCTCTGCTGAGTTAAAAGCCAAGAAAACAGGTTGCGCAACAAAGACCCCGAGAGCCCTCCAAAGAGAGGACCGAAAAGAAGATTGAGAAGGGCAATGGAAGAAGGCTTAGAAGTAAAAGGGGAAAAACGGGAAAATTCCGTAGCGGCCGAAGAGATCATAGATTTCAAAGAAAATAGACTGGTTCTGTTCCCCCCCCTGATAATCTTGATAGACATTATCAAATCATAAAATTCTTTAAGACATGATCATGAATATTGGAAAAAACTCGATCGCCAGAATTACCACCATCGCAAGACGAAAGAAATTTTAAAACCCCCAAAGGAAAAGGAACCTTCGAAGAAAGAGTATTCAAGGAAAACAAAAATTCAGAACCAGATACATCAGAAACCAAATCTGAACGACCCTCCACAGATCTGGAAACCTTTGTTGCACAGAGCACGAAGCAGGAAATAAAACCAACGATTGATCTAAATGAGAGACCTAAACATTAGCGACCCCAACCAAACCTGAACCCAAAGAAGACCAAGTTCAACTACTTTTCCTGAATACTTCCTAAATTAGAATTCCTACCCTGAGTGACTCCTAATTCTAAATCCACCTTAGAACTTATGCTTTTACAGGGAAGGGGGAAATCTGCTGCCAACACTGCCTGCTCCGCACCGGGGGTGCCGGCAGATCCTTCCTTCGAGGTTTGCGGTTCTCCATGACCCCCAGCACCCGTTAAGGCTGGTTCTGGAACAGGCATGGGGGCTGAAAAAGAATGATTAGTATCTACAGCACTATTACTACTATCCTTATCTCTAGTTTCCGTTAATTTAGTCATAAAGCTAGAAAAATAGACTAGACATACTCAGCTAGTAACTTGTCCTCAAACTTTTTGAATAATTCTTCCATCTGATCTACCGACCAAGACTCGCCGCCTATCTGACTGATACTACACCATATCTTCCCACATAAAATGTAAACAGAACGTCGATAGTGTTTGAGGGTACTCATCCTATGCTTGCAGGACGTGTAGGGCCGATGAGCGTCAGCATCTCCAGTAGAAGAAGGCTCTGTAGTCGAAGATGTAACCAAAGTGGAAGCATTGGCACTAGCAGACGGCGACGTCTTCTTGTTTGACTTATCCAAACGAGTCCAAAGTACCTATCCCAAAGTCAAATTCGGGAGAGAAGTTCCAAATCCTATCAATAAAGTATCCATCCAGGAGAAAATGCGTTGAAAACAATCCAAATTGTGATCTGATGTCTAAATTCTTAAATGGGGGTTGGGCTAAATGACCAAAAGTTTGCCTGATGTGGGACACACCCACACAGCATGGCGAACAAAAAGCAATTGGGGATCTCGGCCTCACTCGGCCGGGACTTGCATCAGTGTTGCCAACAGTACTTCAGGTAACTCATTTGACAAGATTTTCTTGTAAGCGTTGGTAACGCTGACAGTTAATTACCCACTTAGTGGGTAAAAGCTATGGGGATGTAGTTCGGGCTGGTAGGTGACCAGGGCTAATTCAGGTGTTCAGGGAGTGTATTGCAATATAAAATAGTTATATGAAACAAATTATCACAAGAGGTTTCTATAGACACAAAAATGGATGTAGCTCTACTTATAGCATGGCCTAGTGAACTGCACACTCCTCACTTTCAGAATGATACCAGCGCCTCAGAATCATCACCTCCCACCATGGATTACTCAAAAGTGACGGCTTCCTTTTTCAAAAAGATACCCTGTTTGCCATCTTCTTTGAGCTTCATTTCAAATGGGAGCTTCCACTATTTCTCTCAGAGCCTGTCCTAAATCTGCATAGTATCTGCAGCTTTATCTTGTTGAGGTGTCACATTATCAGTGCTGTTGTAGATTCAGATGCTTGTCATTTCCAGCTGCTTCAGTTGCACTGAGACCTTTCTTCCCAGATGTTTCTTCACATACAGATTTGTTTATTTATTTTGAATTGTATTTCAACTGTATTTTAAAAATGTATTCCTCTTTCCTGGTCACTGTTTTTCTCTCCTTTATTTTGCAGTTCTAGTCTGTTGTAACATTCTCAGCTAGAACAATAATGGCCTTTTTATCTTGTTTCAAACAAATGTATCTGCATTGGTGTCTTATCTTAGAAACATCTTATTCGTTATATTTTCTCTATACAGTATTAGCGCAAGTTGAAACCATAAGACGTCTTAGCAGTATCTACTAATACATATAGAGCAATACTGTATTAATTCCCTACATGACTGACCAGAAACAGACTGAATGGAAAGTACTTTGTGTGGCGAGATGAAGACCACACTAAAAGCCCTTTGCTGTGAACCTTTGACTTAAACTACAATGCTTTCAGTTTTTTAAGTTTCTTACTTTACTCTTTTGTCTTGTCCCATCAAGTTCTCAAATTTTTTAAACTTTACTTTTCACCCATGCTTGTCTCCTTTTCAAGGGAAAAAACTTATGAGTTAGTTATGTGACCTAACTGTCTTGGCAAACTACCCAAATGATAAGAACACCAACAGAGACAGATCAGTACAGTACACAGGGATCATGGCAAGATTAGTGAACCCAACATCTCCATGTCAAGAACAGCAAACCCCAATGATCCCCATGTAAAGAATGGTCAACCCTTTCCAGTCCGAACTCCAATTCCACATGAGGGCTAGTACTTAACATAGCAAAACAGTGATTCATCTACACTGTTTTGCAGTGTTCAGTGCTAGCCCCCGGGGGTCAAATGAATTTTGCCTTGTTTAGTACTAGTCCCTGGGGGATCAAATGTCTGGTACCAAAGTGTTCATGTCTAGACCAGCGAACCCGATTATTCCCATGTAAAGAATAATGAACCCAATAATCTTCTTGTAAAGAATAGCAAACCCTGCTGTGAGTGGGTTCGTTAATCCTGACATGACCCGTACTCAGTATAAACCGGATTTAGTACACTCAGAACACATACGTGATCTGGGCTAAGAACTTAACACTGCTAAGCATTCAACCAAGCCAGGCAGCTCATGTTTTGATTACTTCACAAGGCGTAATACAGAAGGAGTAGCATGTACCATGATACCGTTAAATTCACTCCATTATTCCTCATGTTTTAAATGATGATTTGATCTCAATGTAATGGGAATAGAAAATAGCTGGAGATCATGTTATTCACAACTTGCTGTTTTACTGCTGACATGCTGATAAATATTGTATTTGTTTGTTCAAGTTCAAATACCTCTAATTACTCAAACCTATTCAGTCCTCCTAAAGTTTTACATAGCTAGCTCAGAAGGCATGTCAATTAGGTACTTGTTGTATTTCTATTGCATCATAGCAAATTCTTTTTTTCATTTGCTCCCATCATAAATAGAGATTTGCCGAGAAATAAGTCAAAGGCCAGCATCAGGATTGGTAAATACACAGGTCTTCTTTCAACAAGAGTCTAACAACTCACAGTTCTTTCCTTCACTCATTTTGGAATGTGGCTCATCTCTCTAATCAGTCTTTGTCGTTCTAAAGGAGTGTTTGGAGCTGTTCCATCAAACATAACAATTTCTAATCAATTTTAGGCTCATGGGCACCATAACCACTAGACATTCCCTATTCCAGGAACACGAAAATTTGAGATGAGCTACCTAGGGTAGGTGACCAAACGGTCAAACCTCCATTCGAGTATCTTTTTAGACAAGTAACCACCAAATAAATAATTCATTGTAAATAAGATCCAATCCCCAGTTTCTTGTAGATGCTCACTTTTTGCAAGATTGGCCACACCTATCAGTCATTTTCAAACTACATAAAGCTCCAGTAACAACATAGCAAAAGATGGTTCAGTTAATACCTTCAGCAACATGCATCTCTGAAGAAACCAACAACAGCATAATGTTCCTCATACTTGGTCTTATTCCTAGAGGTCTGAAACAAAACAGAAAATAAAATACTGACGTGCAGAGCTCCAACAATTGTTCCATGAATAACAGTGCTCCTAATATTGGAGTGAGACTTGTAGCTGAAATAAACTTGTGGTCATGTTAAAAAAACATAGTCAGGGGCAACTAACTCTTGACTTTCTTGATAACCAAAAGCTTGTACCCATTATAAGAGCACAGTACAGTAATGAGTTTCTTCTCTAGAAAGCAGGTATCACTCATAGTATTTGGTAGCAAACCTTTTCTTTTACCCAATTCTCAGCCATAACTAATTAATCCAAGAAAATCCAATAAACTTGAACATAAAATTTTGAACACAAAATAAAGTTATCTAAATGAGACTGGAAATATTCCACTGAAAAAACATGTGTAAATTTTAAGTTCCTAATACTACATCTGAATTCTGAACTTTCTCAGGAATTAGAAAATGCTACTCTCAGTAAGAACAAAACAATGAATTTCTTAAATAGAAGACAATATTAATCACAAATATACACATTAGCATTCATACCTCAGGCAATAGAACATAATAAGCAAAGTAGTTTTAGAATCAGAAAATAATTTTGATAAATAGCATACTGAGAAATTACAAAAAAACTGCTCACATTACAAAATTGCACTACAGAACTCCCAGTATACTGTTTAAGATGGTTCAACACACAACAAAAGGAACTAAAAAATACACTTACTTTGTGTAGGGGTTTTCCTTGGAATGAGACCAGGACCCAATGGACCTCTTTGTTGCCTACACTCTTGATTATTGCAGTCTTTGTAATTGTTGAACAGACTGACCTGAAATATAAATAAAGATTTATGAAGGCACAATGCAGTTACATATATTTCCAGAGACACATTATACCAAGAATATAAGGTACTTTATCATAAACAAGTAAAAACTATTTTCTCAAAGCAGTCTCCCTGATGTAGGTCTGATGGAAATCTATAGCAAATAGAACTAACAACCTGCTTAAGTTATTTTCTGATTCCATAGTTGCAAACCGTTGCTATCTAAAAATCGTTAGTGAAGGTCACATGTAAACCTTAACTTTCTACGTTGTTACCTTATCTTCTACAGAGGACCTAAATGAAACTTGTTTGCTGTAATACCATTTTTTTATAAATCAATAAGCAAAACTCAGGGGAGTACTGGACAGAAGTTGTCCAACCTTCATATGAAAACATGAACTTTCATAAATGAAGCAATATCATCTGACCAGCCCAGTGTATCCACATTATCCACAGAGATCAGGTTCTGCTATTTTATTTCTTGTCCCTCAAAGAGTGTTTGGTCATAAACTCATAATTTAGTTAGAATGAGTATCATTTCCCTCCTTTCAACTTGCCCTCTTATTTAGCACTGTGATGTGGGATGAAAAATGCCTCCTGCATTTAACAGTCAGGGTCTTTCAAAAGTGTGACAACTTAGGGACTTTAATGTGACCTAAATGCAGGTAGTCTTGCCTAACTTTGTGTCATCTTTTGGAATGCTAACTCTTCTCACTAGAACCTTTTAGGCCAAGAACTCCCATCATCAACTAAGTAAATTTCCATGCCAGTTGTTTTGCCAAGTTTACCGGAATTAACAGGCAGTTTGGGTTTTACTATGCACAGCATTTTGTACGCCTGGAGACCATCAACTGGGACTAAACTAGTCAGCCTAAACTGGGTCACCTGATTATCTCCTTGGCTCTTATTGTGGCTAGGACAGGCATCTCTGTAAGTTCATTATCTACTGGATGTGCTTAATTACCTGCTTGTCATTTGCTTGTAGCTCTTGCCTTGTTCTTTTATGTTCCCACAGAAACATGTTGTTGCCATTTTTTTACGATCTCAGATTTTGTAGGATGGGTTTTAAGATTTTTGTAACCCAATCAAATCACAGTGAAATATTCCACTGTGCATTTAGCATAAAAAAAATTGCAGGCCATTACTTCTAAACACTACACCTGTAGCCAACTCTGGGCTAAAAGTTCATTATCCCTCTCAAGCAACCTAATGAAATGGATTTGGGTTTACTGGTGAATTATTTGTTGCCAGGATATGATAATCAAACTTTTTAGACTTCCTGGCTGCAAGTACAGTAAACTATTCTCTAAACTTGGGACACCAAATAAATAAACTTGTATCAAATAACCTTAATACCGATATACTCATGACTGAACAACAATTTAATTATGGCAATGATTATCTTTGTAGGAACACAACACCTCTCTTACTCTTTGCTCTAAAAATAGAATGATATGAGAATGAGAATTACCAAATCACTGTCTATTTACTCTGACATTATAGATCAGGACTGTACAATGTATGCTGACTTTGAATTATTCAGAGTCGACATTACCATACCCTCAGTACAGTAATGAAGATAAGAAAGACATGACTGCTAGTAAAACGTTGAAATATTGTATGAAAGTGAACAGGATTAATTAGTTATATTTTGTGTTTTCCTAAGAGAAAGAAATTTGACATTTTAATACAAATAAACTAAATATATATGTGGTCTATAGAATAGCTCACATTGCTGGACTGGCACACCCTCTTGTCAACGGCATCTGAGTCATACTAAATTCATCCTAAATTTTGTTCCAAGACAACCCATTATCAAACCAAAAATTTCCATGTCTACTAATTTGTCAGTTTACTAGGACCCCAGGCAGCCTGAGATTTTGCTATCAGTGTTGTATTCTGGAGTCCACCAACTGGAACTAAACTAGTCAGGAATTCATCAGCTTGAAATGGGTCTGCTGCTTATTATTTCTTTGACTCCTATTATGACTAGAACTGGTATCCATGTTGCATTCATCATCTGCATTAACCTGCTTATAATTCTTGCCTCTTTTTGTGTGTGTTCCAGATGTTGTCAGATAGCTTCAAAGACTTTTGTGATCCAATCCCCTCCAAAATTAAATGTTCTAGCAAAACATCTAGAGTGCAAAGACAAAATTTCTGGGCATGACACCTAAACACTATACTATATCTGCAGCCAACTGGTCTATAAGTTTTATTTTCATGCCCTGGCAACCAACTAACCTTCAAAATTCAGGTGCACTATTGACCAGTAATGAAACTATCGGTCCCCATAGTTATAATTATAGTTAGCTACTGTCTACATTTGGGAGACCCACTCACCAAAATAAACTTTTCTGAAATAACCTCGAAACAAACAAAACAATTGTCTACATAGGCATAACCAAACACATTTAAATATGGCAGTGATTATCTTGATAGGAACACAATACCTTCCCCATTGTTTAGTCTCCAATTCAAAATGTATGAGACTGATGACTACCAAATCACATATCCTGACACTATAACAATGCATAAATTTGAACATATGCTGACTTTATTCAGTCTATAGTGAAGATAAGAGAACTGAAAAATATTCAGTTAACATTCATGACCCAGTCAGAACAACAAACTTTAGTATGCTGTTTGTGATGTGGTATGTAATGGTGTTCCATTTTGGGATGGGATGTATACTTAAGAGATTGGGTTTCACTTCTTTGGTCAAATGAAATGACCTAAATATGGTTAACACAGTCAACTTCAACACTACGGAACTAACAAAATATGAGATGTATATTGCATGGATGCAACATAAGTAGATAGTATGGGGATAGAAGCATGAAGTTTTCATAATAAAACTATTATTGTAATACTTACCTGAACACCTGAATCTGACTAGCTAGAACAACTCTCAATTACCAATCCCACTAGTGGGAATTTTAAGCCAGCATTACCAACGCTGCAGGTAAAATCTTGTCACTTGATCTACCATAACAAATGTTTGGCAACGCTGACACAGGTGTGTGCCGACACGCCCACTTTCGTCAATTGCTTTATTCAAGGTCAAAACTGATGTGGGGAAAGGAGGGTGGGAATCATTCAGGTGTTAAGGTAAGTATTACAATATTAGTTTTATTATGAAAACTTCATATTGCAATACACTCTCTGAAAACCTGAATTTGCACGATTAACAACATTTAGAGGAGGAGGAGGGATCAATTCTATTGCACGCCCCTTTGAAAACCGCAGAGATGGTAGCTCACCGATCTGCTCTGCATAAGATATCCGTTTAGTCTTACACTCACCATATCAATCAATGCTCTCAGTGAAGAGACATGTTGGAGAGTACTTTGATCAACAGTCAGGTCAGTACTTTCTTGGTCCATCAACCTCCCATGTGGCTCTTCAGAACCTGTCATGTATGGAGGAGAATGAGGCATAGTGCAGGGCCGCTGTCCCTCCGGGAGAACCATCTAAGTTTGCGGCACACCCCCTTATAACAACCGCGGAGATGGCAGCTCACCGATCTGCTCTGCATAGGATATCTATTTAGTTATACACTCACCATATCAATCGATGCTTTTGGTGAAGAGACATGCTGGAGAGTACTTTGATCGCCAGTCGGGTCCTACTATCTTGGTCTGTCGATACCCATGTGGTTCTTCAGAACCTCTCATGTACAGAGGAGTACGATGAACTTCCCATGTGGCTATTCAGAGCCTCTCATGTATGGAGGGAAATGAAGCAGTGTGCCGAGCCGCTGACTCTTCGCCATCTAGGTTGCAGATAGGGCCTGGCGACTGACAAGCGGAGAAGTATCTCAGCGCCAATGAAAGAGCAAAACAAAACAAAAGATAAAATAGAGCAAATGACTCTCAATGGGAAACTATCAAAGACTAAGATACTTAAAACGTACTAAACCTAAGTTCATGTGATTATACTATCACTGTTGCCTACGATTCTAAAGACTAAAAGGAATTTCTCTATCTGGTTAACCTAAGAACCTCCGCACTAAGTGAATACCACCTCAGCTAAATGAACGCACCCTAGATAATAGACTTCGCTGCTACACATGGACTAAGAGAATAAACCTCCGAACCTCCACACTAAGTGAATACCACCTCAGCTAAATGAACGCATCCTAGATTGAATACTTCACAGCTACACGTGGACCAAGAAAGTAACCCTCCAATGAGGCAAATTGAACGTCTCTAAGTAAAGGAAGTAAACACTGAGACAGATCTCCAAATAGCTGCCTCCAGAATAGAAGACATTGAATAATTCCTTAGAAAGGAAGATGAAGTGGACATACTACGAATCCGAATACTGTGCGCTCGGGGAAATACAGAGCTGAAGACAACCAAGAAGAACCCTGAGAAGCCTGGGAAATCACCTCCCTCAGAAAGTAACTAATCGCATTCTTTGACAGGGGACGGGAAGGATTCCGTGGAGAGACAAGAAGTGTATGCGGAAGCGGACGGAGTTTCTCAACCTTTGATAAATAGACTTTAATGTTTGCACCGGACATAAAGACATCTCCGTTGGATCGCCGGTAATGAACACTTGCAGATAAAGAACCTTAAACGAATGAGGCAGAGGGTTAACCTCCGACTCTGTCTTCACCACAAATTCCGGAAGAAAGACAAATACGTATCATTTTTCGCATAGGAACCCAACCTAGAAACTGCCTGAAGCTTGCCCAACCCTCTAGGTGTAGCTAAAGCCATAAGAAAATGCAACTTCTTAGTCAGTTGTCTTAACGTTATAGCTTCAATGGGTTCACGGGCAGGTGAATGCAAGAAAAATTCAGTATATTTCTAAAGTCCACCATTGCCCGAGTCAACAAGACAACGTTCAATCTTAAAAGAACATAATAAATCATCGATTATATTACTACTAGAGATTTCAGGAATTGGAAATTAAAGTATGTCATCGCTGAATAGGAAAGACTTTGACTCTCCGAAGGAATAAAATTTCAGATTTTGGTTATCAGGATCCAGATCCCAATGAAAAAGCAAATGAAATGTCCAGCTGAACCTGGTAAGGCTAGGTTGACTTTCTCAAGCTGAAAGAAATCTTAATAGAGAGGATGCTAGAAAGGTCATCCCAATCAGGACAAATGACCAGCCATGATTTGATGATACCTTTGATGATGAGACAAGCTCACCGTATGACATGAAACAGACAAAGTTCAACACATGGAGACAAAATCATTCAAACGAAGAATTATACCATTTACCAGATAAAGAGTCTCACTGGAGCAATGCAATTAGAATGTATCAGATCACTGAATTGACCTGGGGGAAGACTCCGGAAGACAATGGAAACTTGCTGAATTACAGTTGCTCATCTGTGGTGGACCAAATTGGCATCATCTATCTTTGGTTACCAGACATCCTTCAAGATTCCTCCATTACTGCCAATAGCTGATGGTGGATCCAAAGGGAAAAAGCAGAACTGCTTCAGAAGTTTTTAGCATAAACCTATCAGCATGAGGATGTCCAAGAGCCTCAGTCTTGTCATCCCAAGAACACATCCTTACAAAGCACCGTTTCACTAAGGGATGTCCAGAAAATTCTGGATAATCCAGATAGTTAGACAGGATTGCCTGATGGTTTCTTCCTTTGAATGGAAACCTGACACCTTACCAAGGGTTACAGTGAAATCATCTAAAGGAGAGAGACCAGACTCTCCATGGCCATTCCTCCAAGCCTCTACCTGCTGAAGGCATCCTCTCAGTCCCCAGAGAACAGAAGTGTGCATCTGCAGACTGCAGCAAACAACGTCCACCAATTTCCAAAGCCTGTTGTGCTCTTCAAACCAGACACTAGAAAAGGGACATATTTTTAGCCACTATAAAAAAAAAAAAAAAAACTAGAATTTAAAAGGATGTCCGATTTTTGCTTGATATTCAATGTAACATATCGGAAGCAGCGTCCATAATCGTTACTGCTGGCAAGAGGACATTTTAGATTTGACATGCCATTTGCACCTCCAATAAGAAACCTGATAATGTCCAAACGGTTTGAGTGTAGAGTAACCAAATAGATTTTAGTGCTGCCTTCAGTCAGTGCAAGTGGACAAATTAACCAGAATGTTGCAGTGGGTGGATGTGTTTTGGGCTTTACATAGATTGAACCTTGCTGTTGAAGGGATCTTTAGTGAACCAAACAGGATTTTTGTCTAGATTATTACTAAGGGGAACATGACAGTGTTCCAAAGTCCATTGTTATTTTTATTGTATACAAATGAAATGATTGTTGGAGGGATGGAAATGATGAAGACAAGAATGAAAGTAGCTGATGATGCTACACTTGTGAGGTGCCACAGAAAATGCAGGTTTCCACAGGCAGAGAAATGAAGAGTTGCCCGACCACCCTAGTCTCATTCCAACATGGAGCAGGTTAGAGAATGCGAGAAAACCCGAACAGTGGGTAGGGGAAGATGACAGGCTGAACCCTGTAAAACCTGAAAACTCTGTTGATTATCAGATCTCATAGACTTTCTGCCCCATCCTCCCCTCCAAGTCAATGGGAAGGGATCTGCTCAATGAGTCTGAAGTTTTAAATTCTAGGTGAAACTGCATTCACATCTTACCTTTGAGAAACATCCTCTGGAGAAGACTGTCAGCAAAGGAAGGAAAAAGGGAGGCAGAGGAATAGCAGACACATAAAAAGAAGTTACCTGAGAGGATGAAAACCAAAGTTGAAGAAGGAGGGACAACGGAAGATGTGGAAGCCGCAGGAAAGACTGGAGCAGATGAAGAAGGGGCCGAAGACGAGACTGAAAAGGGGGCAACAGGCAATGTGGGAGCAGGAGATGAAGCGACAGATAACACAGAAGAAAACTTAGAATGAAAAGGACAGAAGGTACAACAAATCTGGCCCCCCTCAATAATCCTGAAACATATCCGACATTACTTCTGGACACTACTGTGTCACATACTCTCTAATGTTAGAGAAACCATTTGAAAATTAACCTCTCACCATAGGCCTGTACCCATCAAAAAACCCAGCAATGCGCTTTATTTTCAGCCACATCCAATTGCATGCTCCACAAACTACTTTTAGAAGCCCAAAGGACACACCAGAATCCACCTTACTAGATGGAGGAGTAGAAAACACAGAAGGAGGAAACTACAGTAGGAGATTCAGAAACAGTCAGAAGTGAGTTAGGAGCAAAAGCAGAAGGATTCTGCACCACTGTAACTGAAACATTGACTTGAGACTGAGCCAGACCGAAAAGAAGCGATGAAGTAGAAACTCTTGCCAGAGCACAAAAAACACTCGAACCCGAAACCGGAGCCCGTCCAGGAGAATGACTCTGCACCCTTAATACCTTCTCCTCACTATCTAACCCAAACCTGTCCTCCTTTATTACACCTAGATCTTGATCCTGACTAACATTATCAACATTTAATTTATCAATACTACAAGGGGGTTGGGGGGCGGGGGGAATCCTGCCCTGCCTGCTCCGTGCCGAGGGGACCGGCAGACCCTACCCACTCGGAGGCTTGCGGTTCTGCCATTACCCTCAGCATCCATTAGGGCTGGTTCTGGAATAAGCAGGGGAGCTGAAAAGGAAGAAGGATTAGATATCCTAACACTACTGCTATCCCTATCTGAGAAATGTTGAAGAAGACTAGCTATTAAATTTTCCATACTACTTGCAATCCTATCCTCTATCTGTCTGACTACGTCTGAACTCACTAAATCCATATTTTTTTTCAGTAGCAGAAGCCTCAGCAATTGAGGCAACGAAATTCTGACCACGTAAACCATCATATCCTTGACTAGCCAAAGACTTGCGATGAAACATAACCTCCATCTCTGTGCCTTCCAATCAGTAACATTTATCCAATGAGTTTGGACATCACATTTAACCTTCCTACATACCTGACAGAATGTTTGTTGTCTCAAGGTACTCATCCATCTCTGGCAGGAAGAAGCAGCGATGAGCTCCAGCATCTACAGTCATAATCCGAGGTCGACATCAAGCTCTGTGGTAGTAGAAGGTGAAAGAGTCCATGATGACCAATGAAGACCGGGAACCAGTAAGTCCAATTCTAAAAGACGTTCCACATTGAAGATATCCAGAAAAATCAGGAGAAGAAACCGGCAAATACAATCCAAGTTATCACCAGAGGTCCAAAATACAAAGAGAAGTCTGGCAATAGGATTAAAACCTCGCACTGCAGAAGGAAACAACCTCCCAGCAGCGCAAACAAAAAGCAATTGACGAAAATGGGGTGTGTCGGCACACACATTCAAACTCCAACCGACTTTGTTATGGTAGCTCTGACAAGATTTTACCTGCAGCATTGATTCTCTGTTAAAATCCCGTAGTGGATTCCTCAAACCTGAGTTGTCTCTTAGTGGGATGCAGGGAAAATTCAGGTGTTCAGGAGTGTATTGAAACAGACAGGTTCATGACCTGACCTAAGAAACTGCAAGCCATCTGCTTCCCTCCTTTTCCTATATCTGACATTTTAAGCATAAAGGCCCTACATTCCTCATAATTTTTAGATCACACTCTGTACCCCTGCAGCTGGTACAAACAGTATGCTGATCTACCTCAAATTTTTGGAATCCTGTTTACACAGTAATCATTCCTACATAACCTGATGTTATTTGTTTTGCTTCCAGTGGAAGACATCCTCAGAAGATTAAAATTACAGTGGGGTGACAGGATCAAACAGCCAAAATTCATAAAATGCCAACAATTGTACCCAATGGCAGCAAGGAGAATTCTGACTAGAGCTAAAACATTCAAACACACCTGGTGGAGAACAGGTGAACTAGACAGTCTTCCAGGTAAGACAAACGATCTTCTTCTTTTGATTGAATGCCAACTCGCCTGTCGGCGTGGAGATATAAGCTAACTTTAACAGTAGGTAAGATTCATCCCAAATAACAATTGTCTACATAAGCATAACCAAACAGATATATGACAGTGATTATCTTGATATGAGAACGATACCTTTCCCACTCTTTACTCTCCAACTCAAAATATATGAGACTGATGACTACCACATCACATATCCTGACACTATAACAACACAGAAATTAGAATGTATGTTGATAGTGAAGATAGGAGAACTAAAAAAAAAAAAAAACCCTCAGCTAATATTCATGACCTGGTCATAGCTTAACAAAGTTTAGTATACTGTTTGTGATGTGGTACATAATGGTATTCCATCTTGGGATAGGGACGTACACTCATGAGACTAGTTTTCATTTCTTTGGTGAAATAAAATTATCTAAACATGGTTAACACAATGAACTTTAAGGCTGCAGAATTAACAAAATATCTGATGTATATTGCATGGATGCAACATCAGTAGAGGGTATGGGGACAGAAGCACTTATTTTATTCCTGAGTCTTAGGTTCCTCACATCGACCAGTACCTTCTGCTGATCACACCTTTCTGGAGTGGCTAAACTGTGTTATGCTGTAATGAAGAATTCCTGGATGGATGGAGGTACAGCACAAGTCATTACATAAACATTAAGAAGGGAAATCATTATCATATATCTAGACAATAAAGAAAATAATTCAGTACCACACTTCCTGTAGGGATCTCAAAAACTGGCAACATAAGAAGGTTGTAAAACAGTCAGAAAAGCAGCAGAAATGAAAACAGCAGGACAACGACCCATAGGAAGGTCCAGCAACTCAGATTAAATATGACAAGGTAAACTAGATAGGAATTCAGAAAACTGCAGCAGACTCAAGTCAGTAAGTAATTTCATGCCTAACCCCAAAAAGATGGAACCTGATGCAAACACATAAACCAAGAGAATGATATCTTCTTGTGAAGGGGTTCCCTACACTGTTCCATTGTGACCTGCATTCATATATTTCCAGGCAATGACAAGATAATCATCATTAGCATCTCCTAATTGTGACGACATATACAAAATAGCTTTTACCTGTCAACTGACTGACTTAAGCTTTCATGTCACCAATAATTATTACACAAAATTACCCTAAAATAAGTAACTGATGTACCCATATTTGACAGCAAACCTTCAGCAAACTAAATTGTCCATCCGTTCCAATAACAACAATACCATAAATTAAAGAAATATTGAGTAGAGTACAAAAAAAAAAAGCAAATGATACAATAAGAGAAATGTCAAAATAGTTCCTATAAAAGAGCCTGGCAATTTAAGGCATTATAAACTCTCTTCTTGAAGCATCAGTCTCAGTGATGCTAGTAGAGTTCAGATATAATATCTGCACAATAGGGAAGAATAACTAATTGGTGCATGGGCATTCAAGGTAAAATGTGGTGGGCATTCAAGGTAAAATATATATATAAACAATATAAATGAATCAGAATATTAGTTTGTTTTATATATATTCTTGGTATTCATGCCATTCTCGAGGAAGTTTAGCGCCCCATTACCCTGTACAATGAAACCATGTCTAAGTTGGATGTAGGATGGGAAATAAACAGATACTGTGCATAACTCACACAATCCTACGCGAACATCAGTGATACCCTGTAAGTACTTCTTTGCTAACAAAAGCAAAAGACTTATTCAAATGTGATTATATGTATTACCTTGTTGTCATTGAAGCATACTGCACTATGATTGAGGGATTGTCCAATGGAGAAACTGAGCTTAATACTTCGCCTCTGGCAAACAGGGGACCAGTTTTTCAGCCATGGCTGGCCAGTCCTGCAAGAGTCACAATTATCTTAGTGATCTGATACAATCATCTTAAAATTTTTTCTGTAATAATTACAGTTATTATTCCCTCGAACCAATAATAACTCCCCAGAACATCACATCTAACCCATGATGATGCCACTTCTCTAACCTAACCTGAGAATTAATACAGTTAAATCCTCTTCCTCCTATCTTGAATTTTATTGGCCCAATCATGCTGTGACATGGAAATGTGAATAGTTTCATGGCTGGTAATCCAGACATAAAGCTTTGAGGCTAGTGTTCAAAGATCATGGCTATGCACTTGGTGTGTCACTCAGCATGAGTAGGCTATTAGACACTTGACACTAATATCCCAGAAAGAAACCGATGTTTAACACATACAGCAAAATGTTATTTGAAACACACTGCTAGGCAGTGGGAATAAGCAGTTCATGTGTAAACTCTATAATTTTTTATGTTAGTAACTCCTTTAGACTGTGAACTAAAGATTTTCACAATCACAGCCCCCTGTTCGTGAAGTTCCCTCAAACCTGCTTATCTCTTACTTGGCTGGATTAAATTTTGTACAAATCAATGGAAAAGGTAACATAGTTCTCATGAACCATTAGAAGGTTCAGTAATAGTGAATATTGGGGAGTCAGGGCCATGGTTCTTCCCTAGCCTAGGAAAGGTTAGGTAGGACAAGCTAGACAGGATGGGTTAGGTTAGGATTTATAGGCCAGTCAGCAATTCAAGTCACAGTGCATCCTGACAAATGTTGGAGAAGGACCGGATGCTCTAATTAAAGTCCACATTAAAACATTTTCATTTGTAGCTTGCCAATTAAATTACATCTTCTTTAGAACAGGCCAAGCCAAATTACTAGGCTAGGGCTATGTTCATCACACCCTGGACAAATGGCCTGTCCTAAAATGGCTGTATACATCTCACATCTAAAAATGTCAGGCGTAACTATATGTCTGAAATATTAACATAGAACATGAGTTTTTGTGCCTTCATGCCTGGAAAAGGCTCCTCCATTATACTTTACCCTGAACCAAAAATATTACTTTCTTTGACCAAACAGGCGCCCATCTTTACTAGCCTACCATAACTTACCTATTGATAGACACATGGAAACATATTTTAATATAATAAAAGCTACACTTACTAGGCTGGCATATTGGTGGTGGCCTACGGTACACTTTTAATGTTGTAAATACCATTCAGATAGCTTAGGTCACACTCATTTCGGTTAACTATTTCCGGATTTAAGTCAATAATAGAGGCCATTAACGAGGCACTACTTTCCTATGAATTTAGTTTCCAACGACATGCAAATTGCGAAACGAGGACAGTGGAGACCGGCCAATGACAGGCTCATGCCGAGCAGACGACGTGAAACGTAGTTGCCAATTTCCCAAAATGTTTTTGCCTGTTTCACTAAGAGCTGATGTGCGGTCACAGGCGCACGCATGAGTGTGGACTGAAGAAAAGCTATAGATGACCGTTTAATTCCAATGTAGTTTCTAGTTTCTTCCTTTAGGCACTTTCAAAATATAACATACAGTTCCTTTAATTTCGAGTGCATTGGCAACGATGCTATGATGCCCGTAAAACAATTATTGGTCTTTGTAATGATCCAAACATTGTCAGCGATATATGCACAGTCATTTTGCACTGAAATAGGGTATTAATTCCTATGTTTTAGTTCAGTAAATAAATAAGAAAATCAGTTTTACCAAAAAAAAGCATATTAAACAGATATCCTACGAAACAATACAGCTTCCACCCACCCAATGGTTTCCCGTGGAACTGAGAGAAAATTTGTAAGGAATGTCAACAAGTACTTATTTATATTTAAAATTGTATACGAACTATAATACATACATTGACTGAAATCCACCAGTCGAAAAACTCATTGCATAGTTGTACATGTCTACGGAAAACAGTAAGTAATGTATAATTCTAACATTGCGCACAGACACACACACACACACACACACACACACACACACATATGTATATATATATTGTATAAATATAGTATAAACTATATGGACTTTCTTAATTGCTCAATTGTCTCGAGTTGGTGTAGAATACGTGGACTTACTGATTGTTCCGGACTTCCGACCCTTTTTCATTCCCTTACCGGCCACCTACTGTAACACTTCACACCATATGCTGCTGAAATTCTTTAGCTTTGAGTTCGTCTTGGTCTGGTCACTGATATTAGCTGTGGTGGTTCCTGAAGGGGGTGACACTCCGACATCTGAATAGACTTCAATTCCGCACCGCATTTCTAATAAGTATCACAAGCCTGTTAAACTTTTTATCAGAAATACCAATTATAATTGTTTTTTTTTTTATATATTTTCAGTTTTATTTTTCAGGAAAAGGATGATTCACGGCCTAAAAGTGATTTTTACTCATTTTACCCATTATCATTATTTTTAAATATATATTTTTATTAGAAATTTTTATTCAATTGACTAAAAATGATTTTCACGAGTCATACGAATTATTATTATATTTCATTAGATAATATTTTTAAAATATCTAAAATTCTTTTATTTTAGGAGACCTTCCACGGCATAAAAAAATAATATTCACAGCGAATATGAATAATTTACAATGTATTTTATTTCTTTTAAATGTAAAAAAAAATTCCTGCCATGGGGGAAAGGCTTTCCCCGTCTCTGGGCCTCAAAAAGATTTTCACGAGTCACACAAATCATTATTTTATTTCAGATATATATTATTTCAAAAACTTTAAAAATTTCTATCTTAGGGGGAAGGGATGTCGAACGGCCTAAAAATGGTTTTTGCTATTCATACGAGTTATATTATATTTCAAATGTATATTGTATTTTTTAAAATCCTATCTAAATGGGAATTATTATTATATATTAATAAAATATTTTAAAAATTAAAAATTATTTTTAGTCACACGAATTATTATTGTATTTTAGATACATTTCTTTAGAATTAAAAAAGGAATTTTGTGAGTTCTACGAATTATTGTTATATTTTGAATTTACATTATTTAAAAAAAAAAATTCCTATCTTTGGGGGAAGGAAAGTTCACGACCTAATATAGATTTTTACGAGTTATATGAATTAATATTATCTATAATATATATGGCATCCATACACGCCCTGACAACACACACACACACACACACACACACATATACATATACATTATATATATATATATATATATATATATATATATATATATATATATATATATATATATATATATATATACTATATAAATATAAAGAAGACTCTTAGAAGTCTTTCCTGTTGCTGCTAATTTGAAACTCTCTTCCTGTTACCGTTTTTCCCTTATTAAATTTTAAGGCCTCCGTGGGTTTCGTGGCACCCCTATTAGGGTCAAGTCCAAGCAGGCACTGTCTTCCTTCGCCTTTCTTCTTATTGCTTTCTTCAATTTCCATTTTGCATTCTGTAGATTTCTTATCGATTGAGGACGAGAAAAAAAATCGAGATTATGAAGGCACAAGAATATCGCCTGAAGGACACAAATGACTGACAGGGCTATACAGAAGGTCTTGAATAAATGTCACTAAAACAAACACAAGTAAGTTTAGGAAATACGGTTCAGCCATTTCCTATTTCATTTTCCTGAAGTGGCCATGTTCCAAAGCATTCAAGTTTTATGCAGAATTCCTGGTCAGCATTTCCATCTGCGATGAACTGAATCCATCACGTTTGCCGATTCCCAAGGTTCGTGTTTCATATAAAGGTTGTATCTGCTCGTCGACATGTGAGATATTTTTCATATTCGTCTGAAGTAATCATAGGATCCGTCGAAGCCAGAAAGTGAAGGTCATTTAATGTATCAGACGAAAACTAGAAGAATAACAGATATCGTAGAATGTTAGTTCTCCCAGGACGTCCTTTTCTGTACTGAATTTCTTGTAGAATGTATAACAACAGACACTTACGAGGGTACGTAGACTACTGTACATATATTTTTAAATATTTTACTAATAGCGCTGTTCTCAAAATACCTGTTACAGAATATTTTATTCAAATAAAATCTAGAAGCGGTGTTTCCCCACTACGTCCAAAACACAGTTATTATTCACCTTAATTATTACGTCGTTACCACATGCACATATTGTACTTGAGTGTCTTCCACGCGACGTGCACTGGGGAACGAAATCGGAAAATTGATGAAGATTAAGTGCGCGGTGCTATTTAGAGAAAGGCTAATGGCCACTGATAAATGGATTCATCCCTCGGGATTCTTCAGAGCTTTGGGAAGTGAAGTGAGCAAACACGCATCCCTCGGTCCGTTTCTTTGGTGGTGTTGAGAAGCTAGGAGGAAGTGGCAAATTGGTCTCAATAGTGAATACTTTTATTTGATTTGAAATTGTCTCTCAAGGGTAAAGGAGCAGGAAACTACAGAATAAAAATTGTTAATGTCTAGTCAAACCATAGACACACTGGGAAATATGGCTGCCAAATCCCATAGCTGAAATAATTGATAAGGTGTTTGAATAGAAATGACTCTATATTCAACTTCCAATGACTGCTCGGGGATTTTGGCGTCTTTGAAAATATCCAGTTTTTATATTCAAGGGTCACCCTTTTCACTGGTCATCAGTTTTGCGTATTTTAATTTTATTTTACAAGATCAATTGCGTGCAATATGTAAAAGGCAATAAAGCTTTCAAACTGCTGATTTCATAACATTCAGTTATTAGATGTTTGTACATACCAGACAAGTTTCAAACAAAGCACTAATAAAATAGTAGTCAATGGAATTGCATTTACAATTACAAACGTAATACTGTTGCAAACAGGTATGAGGCGGTTAGGTTCTGCGCACATTCTTATACATATTATTGCTCCTTCTCCCTGATGACTCCTGACAAGTGTTCCCTAATGAAATATATTCGCCATGCATAATTATATCATGAAAGGCGGAATTTTAGTAGTTGCTGCAAAGACATCTAATGACTGAATACATGATTTCAAATAAATATACTCATTATAAAAGAGAAAGATTAATTGAGAAATTTATTATATCAAGAGAGAGAGAGAGAGAGAGAGAGAGAGAGAGAGAGAGAGAGAGAGAGAGAGAGAGAGAGAGAGGGAGGGGACTGGATAGAAAAATTTGGAGTGTAAGATTTTTCAGGCAATAATTTTTAATCTATTTATATGATGCAAAAATTTAAAATTATATATATTATATATATATATATATATATATATATATATATATATATATATATATATATATATATATATATATATATATATATATATATATATATATATATATATATATATATATATATATAATGTCAAATCATGGTAAGTCAAAATGGTAATTCAAATTATGAGCCATCCCGATACGTAGTAAAACTTTAGTCTTGATACCTACTCATTGATGTTGGTCTCAAAAGGCGAATAAAAAGTATCGAAGAGCAAAAGCTCCATATCATCATTAAAAAGTAGTGATCAATGCTATGTTTTGTTCTGATGTTTCTTTGTATCTTCCTAGTAAAGACGGAAGTCCTAATCTTCTGGAAGTTATGACCAGTAGTCGTCGCAGCCCCTGAATAAAACGGCACAACGTTGTGGTCGAAGAGAAATTTGAGACTCTGCATAACCTCTCAACTTTCACATTGGATTTCGATTTGGCTTCTCCGGGCACGAAAATGATAAAAGGTGAGATCGTCAGAAATAACATCATTATTGCTACGTCTGCGAGATATCTGCTTCTAGAAGAAGAGGTTGCTCGGTAACGACAGAGCTTACCTTCATTATAAAAATGACTCTCATTTCTCTAGATATCTATATTTTAGCGTCAAGTTGCTTGCTTTTCGTTTCCCGTTTTATAAAACATTATATTTTCTATGGTTACGAGTCACTGCAAAAAGGGCTTGCGTTAAAGAACAAAATATCTTCCTGAAGGGTGACGAACAAAATGCAGACCTCAAATCGAGAGATACTTTCAGTCACTGATGCAAAGGGAAAACTAGCAGCCTTCTCTTCTGGATTACAAGCCCCCTATTATACTCTACTCATCTGGTCGGAAGCATTTCGATTTACATTTATTTGAATAATGTCATTCCGCCCACCTGCACTGATCAAATACATGGCTTTTATGGTCGAAGTGATCAAGATATTTTTGAAATAATTTATTGTCATTTTGTTATTATTATTACTTGACTCTTGCACAACACTGAACAATCCAAAAGTGTCTTGGACATTCTGAAGAAACTTCCATGGGAATGAATCCCTTATGTTTGACTGTGAAACAAGCTGCAACTTCACTTTACATAAACATGAGTCGAAATATACCAACAGACAAGCGAATGAATAAATGTAACTATAAATGCATCCAATAAGGGCAGTTTGTAAAATTGAATACTAAATGTTCTGACGCATTTAGTAGCCCTATATGATTCATTTCTTTTTAAGTCAACAAGCCCATACTTTGGGAAAAAAATATTCTGTATTTATGGTTTGCTTATGCAAGCAATAAGAACTTCTGCTTGAGATGCTTCAAGGATTACCAGAACTCAAAAGGAGGTCATATCTTCATGCACGAGTTTTCTCTTTCGAAACCCTTTGGCTGGAAAACTCATTTGAACCTGTTTGCAGACTACAGATGCTCTTGAAAGGAAGCAGAGCACATTCTGTATACTTAGGCCGTTGCTTTCAACGAAAATCGTACTGTACTGGGAAGAGTAAGAGGATGAAACAAGAAATGGGGGTTCAGAGCATTTAATATAAATGCCATTTTTTTTTTTTTTTTACAAAAGAACTGATGAGTAGGTACGTTTACAAGAGTGTTATTGAGTTAGGATGTTTGTATACTATTTTCATATATATATACAATATATATATATATATATATATATATATATATATATATATATATATATATATATATATATATATATATATATATATATATATATATATATATATATATATATATATATATATATATATATATATATATATATATATATTAGACTTTCTTTTGGTGTCAAAATCCCCGGCTGTTGTGGCAGTTTGTGATAATTGTCAGTCAAACATTCATTCTATCAAGAAATGTTTATATGCATATATGCATCAAACACCCTGGCATATGTATAAAAAAATCAAAGAAATGAGTTTATTCTGTATTTTACTTTTTCCCTTTCTAGTAGGCTACCTTCTCTTTTGCCTTCCCAGATGTGTACATTCCCTCTGAATATTTATTGTTCCTTTGCATTTTGTGAATGAACGCCAGCGGTGAACAAAGGCCAGGAAAATTTACAACTGTTTCCTCTTTTGAGTAAGAAAATAGGAAAAGCTGAATTGCTGTGGAAACGTTTTCGCTGTGGGAAATATCCTTTTGATGTGGCAGCGCTGTTGATGCTGTTTGTACTCAGTGCGATATTTATCTTACAAGAGATTAAGACAATGTTGGTTTATGAAGAGTTAGATTGCTTTTCCCTAGAGAGAGAGAGAGAGAGAGATTTATGAGAGAGAGAGAGAGAGAGAGAGAGAGAGAGAGAGAGAGAGAGGGGGTTAATGAGCAGAAAGAGAATCTTGGACTGGAAAATTGTTGAGGCAATAATTCTTTAATCTGATTAAATGATGCAAAAATTAGTAATATCACTTTTATATATATATATATATATATATATATATATATATATATATATATATATATATATATATATATATATATATATATATATATATATATATATATATATATATAGAGAGAGAGAGAGAGAGAGAGAGAGAGAGAGAGAGAGAGAGAGTGTCTTATAGAAGCTATTACAAAGAGTGAGACACATGTTCTTACTGTAATGAATCAGAACACCCGAGAAAGGAATGAGGCAGTCTTATTCAAGCGCCTGAGACAGAAACAAAATTTCAGCGACTGTTCCTGGACAGGAAGTGACAGACTGCGTCAGCATTCCAACGCCCAGAGGCGTCGGTGAAAGGTTATGACAGACACTTTGCAAACTGTCTGTCGTGAACTCGCCGTCGAGAGAGGGGAAATGGTGAAGTCAGAATTGGTGATGGTTCAATGGAGGGACTGGTGACGCAGTTGGTGAAGAGTGGCATAATCGACATGTCTGGCGAAACAATGTCGTAGTCTAGACGCCTCATGAACTGTGACACATCATAATGTCACCGCCCAAACACTATAAAGGGAGAAGGAGGAAGGAAGAAGAGAGAGAGAGCCGAAGAGTACAGTATTGCGGGGGCGGTGTGTGTGCAAGTGTAACCCTTATCTCCGTGTTGACTTGACTTAGAGTTTTTCACAAGTCTCTCCTGAACTCAGTTAATGACAAGTCCAAGTTTGGACTTAACTTATTCAGTCTCGATTCTAGTCGACTCCTACGAAGCAGTCAGCCTGAAGGTGGGGCCTTTTATTCCAAAGGGATAATAAAGAAAAACCAAAGTTACTAGAATTAAACTGTCATCTAAAATGAATGAAGCGTGTTCCTTAGAAGAATGAACCCACAACGTTCTCGGTCCATGCCACCTTACTTCTGTCTGTAACAGAGGGTAGAAAAGTTGGTGCCGGCTTTGGTGGGATTCAGGGAAGAAGATTACTCTTGGAACAAGACGACAAGAGAAGAAAGAAACAGCGAGAGAGAGAGTGCAGTGTTTTTCACCGAAATATCCCCACCGTCTAATAACACCCGCCCTATTGCCCGAACTTACTTAACCTTCCGCTCTACTTAGAAAACGAGAGAGAGAGAGAGAGAGAGAGAGAGAGAGAGAGAGAGAGAGAGAGAGAGAGAGAGAGAGAGGTGCACCGATACACACGCGCGCGTTAAAGAAGAGAGACATTATTTATCATTGAAAAACACTGATGAAAAAAGAAAACTAGAAGAAGAAAATTGGAAGAAAGAAGAAACTGGTTGAACAAACGAAGAGGATGAAACAAACAACCAAAAAAGACGTCTCCGACATCGCAAACAAGAGAGGGAAGTCTACATACCTGACGGCACTTCAATTCAAGGCACAAAGTAAGGAAAGGGTATCCGTTTATACACATACACATCTATACACACATATAAACATAAAATTCTTAATTGTCAAATTTATGAAACTGATTTGATACGATACTTCATTTAGTTATTTCATTTGAAACACAAGTATTGCACTTATATTAAATAGGCATGCAATTAATCCTGGTAAAATGTTTGTTTCTTTCTTTACTAATTATTACTAACTATTTTACTAAACAATACACATTTATTTATTGTGGTATTTACTAACCTGTGTTAATAATATATTTTCTTTTAATTTATTTTCTCATTTGATGCGAATTATTGAAGTGCAGAATTTATTTTTTTTTTTTTTGTGTTGACGTTATTATTGGGGGACATCCCTCCCATTACTTACGTTCCCGACCGATCCCCATTGTGCCTTTAGTGCCTTTTTAAGATTAAAATTACATCAGGGTTAATTCCCTATGTTTAAGTATATGCCAAAGAGAAAGACATCTCTATTTGGGAAAACAAACCCTTTGATTCTTACAAGCCAAGAGCGTAGGTTAAATATTGCAACCCCTACAATTCCTCCAACATCAGATAAAGGGACTTCTATAGCTACCTATAAAACTGGCCAGGTGAATAATCACATGATTAAATTTTTGGGAAGGAAGGAAAAAGAAGAAAATGATGCCTGCAATTTGAAAAACTGAGGAAGTGATGTTGAGAAATTAAATGAAGCCAAAAGCTACCTCGATCTCTCGACAGGAGTTATAGGGATGGTGCTATGTTCATTCTGAAGCTTATCGAAGACTTAAGAACTGGGAGGAGTTAAAGCAAATTTTTGAGGAAAATATACTCCACTGTTGGCGAGACCGACCCTGTGAAATGAATCAACAGTAAATTTTTGCATAGGTTGAATAATGGGCATTCTAACATTATATATATATATATATATATATATATATATATATATATATATATATATATATATATATATATATATATATATATATATATATATATATATATGGAATGTCAAATCATGTTAAGTTAAATGCTCATATTATAAACCACCCGTTTGATGCTGATAACAATCAACTGAACTCGAGTCATGAAAAATGAAATGTTTCATTTTGCATGAGAGTAAAAACATGAGTATCTGTGCTGGCGTAGTAATACTACTGTAGCAGTAGTCATTAAATAATATTCAAGGAGAGACTGTAACCTCATTACCAGACACTGAATACTGCAACTAAACAATAGTGGCATACAAAGAAGACCATAACATGTGATACAATGACGAATGTGTTAATAATAATACCGATGGAGTATAAACATCTCACACTTTGGATATTCTGCTCATTTTGAGCTGATTTCCTTTCGTCAGGCGCTACAGAATCTGTTAAATGAAATAAATAAGCGTGCAGTAATAAATAAACAAAATATATGTGTTTGTGTTGGTTGTGTTTGTGTGTTTGTGCGTGTGTTAATATCTTAAAATTCAGCGTCTTAAAGGATAAGCAAAATTCTTATTGTATAGTATATCCAATGTGCAGTATATGGAACATCCTTAAAGCTATTTTAAGATGATTTCTGGGAAAAAATTAAAGCTGTGGGTTTCAGACTTAGGGTCCCGTTACTTCAGTTACAAGGAAAACTGCACTAAACAATATATTTAAGAAAAAAAAACGGAAGCTTCGTATAACACCACCTTAATCAAGGCAGAGTCACGAATTTCATCTCTGCCGACGACATTGCAAAAATCGGTCTGAAAGAGGTGAAACCAAAGGACCCAGCAAAGGACCCAGGAAGGTGCTCTTGTTATACCGCCTGCAGCTCAATATATATTCTTAGGACAATACCTGAGCAGCGGGTTGTCCGTGACTTTGTGTTCTTTTGATAATTTGCCACAAAAATTTTCACCAGCAATTTGGTCAAAAGGAACTTCCAGGACCTAGCAGATTCGCATCACTCGCATTTGGGGTGTCTCTAGAGAAACGATTGTTGGGCATCAGGTACATTTGAATGACTCCAAAGGAAGAAATTAAAGTACCGTCAAAAGATGAAGTCTGTTTTACACACACACACACACCTCTTCTCTCTCTCTCTCTCTCTCTCTCTCTGCTGTGGCTTTTTAGTTCTGTTTTTCTAATCACAAGATATATATACATACATATATACATATATGTCTCCTCGGTGCCTTTACATATTTGGTTATGCTTATCAGTACAAAGCAAATGATCCAAATGGAAGAATGTGATTAATTCTGACGTCCTAATTCATTGTTGTGAGAGGAAAAACAAAGGCACTAAAAAAGCCACAGCCGATGCCCTCGTCACTTTGGGATAATAGGTCACCGGATGGAAAATCAGCATAGTTTGAGTGGGCCCTTTCAACAAGCTTGGAATGCTTCAATGCCTTGGTAGCCTTCAGTTGGCGTCCTGTTTCCTAAGATGTACTGTACATGGCAGTGTGCCGAGGACAGAACCTTCAATTCCCATCCAAAGATCTACGCCCGGTACATAGACATCTTCATTGCCGTCGATACTGACGAAGAAACCACCCGCCTACAGTACGCCTTGAAGAGGAACTCTAGTCTAAAATACACTATCAAATATAGTGTCGAAGGCCGACTTCCTTCCTGGGATGTAAACGTGGAGAGGGAAGGTACTCGAACGCGGTAAGCACCTCCTAACTAATAATGGATATGACAACTACCTAATAGAAAGTTACCTTATCTACATTTTATGAGAGACATAAATTTAGACAAGTAAATAGTTTAACTGAAGATATTTTTATAATGAAAAATGAAATATTCAACGAGTAATTCATTGATCGGAAATCATTAGAATTTCAGCATTTCGTAATATCCTGTAATACGCTCTGTAATCTCTTTGTAATTAGTTATTTCTATTTAGACCTGAAGGCTCAGAGCTGATTAAAGCATTAATTTTCATCATTTATAAAATAACTGCTCTCAGTTCCTTGCATGTGGAAGGCTCGCTTTCTCTCCCTCCCTCTTCCTCTCTTTCTCTCTCTAGAGCATTAGGCATTGGCTTGTTGTATATATTTATTATGACATAAATGACGTTGAGATCATAATCTATTCATTATACTTATCAATTCAGATACATGAAAAAATACAACAAATATTTCCAATTTTTTTTTAATAAAAAAAATCTATTCACAAGTTGCAGTATACTTTATGCAACAATTTACAGTTTGTCTGGCCAAGAAATTTACGGATGAAGACAAGTGAAAATAATTTCTATGCAAATGATTAAGTGGATAACGGAGCGGGAATTTCAAGGATAATCTATTGTTTTACTTTAAATTAGGTACGATAGAATTTCCTTGTTTCATGAATGAATAGTTCGTACAATACCATTACACAGAATGAACGACAATTTTTAAACAAGTCTGTAGGTTATGAAAGCGTTTCATTTAGGAATAAAAATGACAACAGCCATGCAGACTAAATAAATGGTTAAGGAAAAAACGAATAATTCGAGGTGTATGATGTGCTGACTAAAAAACCTTATGTAAAACAGTAATTTATGAATAATTCTATTGTTTTATGTAGATAATTTAGACACCGAGAAATAAATGAAACCAAATAAACATTATTTAATTAGTCTGAATGTTACATTCTTTCAAACCAGGGAGAGAATTATTTTAGGAAGGTTTCTTTGTGCGGTAAATGATGGATCTCGATTTATCGGTCACGGTCGTATTTCGAGTCTTCTTGAGGATCATAGCATCTGATTCGATGCTTCTACGTTATTAATCAGTCACAAAAACTGATAACAGCTGCTATTATTATTATTATTATTATTATTATTATTATTATTATTATTATTATTATTATTATTATTATTACATTGGTCCATGTTGTTTTCGTTGTTTTTGACTGAGCTGGGTTTTTGCTAACACGGGATTTTGCTCATACCCCTGGAATTGGAACATAAGTTTTAGGGAAAGGGAAACTGAGAGTAAAAAGGCTTGGAAGGTGTAACAGGAGGAAACCGTCGCAGTTTCACTATGAGCCAATTGTTAGGAGAGGGTGGAAAGTAAGGTGGAGAAAGAAAATATGAACGGAGGTACAGTAAAAGCAATGAATGGGCTTGCAGCTAAGGGCCGAAGGAACGCTACACAACCTTAAGTAATGCCTACAGTGCACAAAGTGAGGTGCACTGACGACACTAGCTCCCCCCGCCCCACCACACACACACACACACACAAGGGGTCTTGCTCACAGAGCAGCCCATAAGTGTTAATCGATGATTTGAAGTGAAAACATGGTCATGAATAAATTGAGTAAAAATAAAGGTGTGAAAGAGTAAAAATATGGTCATGAAATGAAAAGTTCAAGAGGCAGGATTACAAACCCCCTTAAACCCTCAGGTGCCCGTCAGTAGGTGAGGACGAGTGACTGTAGCGAGTCCTGGCGAGTCACAGATGGCCAGTAAGAAAAAATGGAATAATAAATGTAAAAAAAAAAAAAAAAAAAAATTACGGAGATTCCGTATCGTTTTAACTTAGTTTGGGAGGAGAGGAAGAAAGCAACGATCTTCAGGAGTAGGGATCGATGGCGGAAAAATATTTAGTAGAGGAAAAAGCGGTTCTTTCTTTCACCAAAACTGAAGGGAAGACGAGAGGTTGTGTTTGTCTCTCGAGGAGAAGTGATTGCTGTCGGAGTATTTATTGTTGGTGCTGCTGCTGCTTTCTCGTCTGGATGTAGGGTCTCCCTACGCGGTGGGTTCCGGAAATTGTCGTTGGTGGGGAAGGGTATTCGGGATCCTTGCGTTGCTTTTGGGGGTGAACTATTTTAGGTTTTCATTCAGGATCTGAATGGGCATTTGAATTTGATAATGGAAACCCAGCTAGCCCTCTTGAGTCGGGGACGCTACTGACTGTTTTGATGATGTTGAAAATGGTGTTATGGTTGATGGTGATGTTGAGTACATTATTATTATTTTCATTATTCGCATTATAATCATAGTTCTATTTAGGCCAAGTTTTAGATAAGCTATTGAATTGATATTTGAGTTTCTCAAATAAGGAATGTGTTACCGTGTAATTTTTCTCATTGTAGTTCTCTTTTCAGAAGAATCCTAGATTTCCTTTTTATTCTATTAGAAGGAGAAACAGCACTTCACTTGAAACATTTGGAATAAAATCTGCGATATCTACAAAAATTCGAAATATCGTAAATAATCTCTGTGTTTACGTATGATGGACTCTTGGAGCGGAGCTCTGACCACCTCTGATGAAAATGGTTTATGATAGAAGCAGCTTATTAAATACCCACCATTGACTTGAGATAAGCGACTTGAGTTTGGAAAGACCGTCACATTTCAGTTTTTTTATATCCGAAAAATGATTTCAGACAATAACTATCGGGAATCGTGAATAATAATCACAAACCGGCTACTTGACGATCCCTTTATCCAACCTAGTTATGAAATAGGTTCCTTTTCTCTATTGACATTTTTCATTAGAATGATAAACCAGCTTAATTCTTACGCTGGAGTAGCCAGAGTTTAGAGACAATCATTAGCACGTGCTCTGGAGAGCTTAGGCCCCCCCCCCAACAATGATTCCGTACTGGCTGAGAAAGCATGGGCACACTGTTAGCAATATAATGTTATTTTTATATGTAAATATTTTACATAAAATTCAGATACATTAAAAAAAAAACAAATTTATAATTTTCTCTAAGGTGTCCTAACTCCCAATCAATTTTGACATTTCCTTGAGAGAGGTTTTTACAAAATTAAATTTCAAATGCGAGAAAAATAGCACCGGTTGTGCCCACATTGGTTTTATTCTCCACCAGATATAAATCCCCGGTGTCCCCTGTGCCAGGAAAGCGTTATCTAAATAAGGACATTTTGTGGAATCTCATTGTCCTGATGTGGCTAGAAACGAAAGCTTACCTGGCACAGGGAATGAATGCAATATCACGATTTTTTGCATTTAAAATTTAATCTTTAAAACCTTTTCATTGTAAATATTGAAAATAAATAAGAAATAAAACTTTTAAAATAAAATTGTAAAAATTAATTGTTATTGTTCAAGATTACCTGAATAAAACATAAAAACGTTTTTATGCAGAAAAACAATAAGAGATTCGCGGATATCAGCAGCAGTAATCCTGCAGTTTATCTAGTCCAAGGAAGCTGTCTGTTGCCTTAAATATTAGGGCTTAGCTCTGAGGGGCAAGACTTATAATTATAATTATTGGACATATTGGACTCCAAAAAAAAAAAATGGATAACGCGAATATTTTTCTGTTTATTGGCTAAGCTCTGCCATTGAAAGGCTACAAACGGGCATGGAGACATCCGTATAAAACTCGTTTGAATTTTTGTTGAAATTTTTGCATTGATCCTTCGTACTATTAGCAAAAGTGAAATGACGGTTTTAAATCATAACAATCCAATATGCAGTTCTCCAGAAAAATCCAAAACTTTTGACATTTAAATCATAACAATTCTACAGTTCTAAAATCATTGATACATTAATGCAGTAACAGCTTTACATATTCGTTCTAGTTGTATTGGTGACGACAGTTCAGAGTGAAATATCAGTCATTCTCTTGCAAAACCTTCCATGTGACCTTCCTTACTCATAAATGGCGTTATGGCACCAATATGAAACCGAATGCATCCAAAGTACGAGGCACAATCTAAAATGATTACAGATAATGTTTAAAATTTGGACAATCTCCAAAGACAATCGTGTGGCACAATATGGGAATGAATACAATGTTATGTGTGTGTGTGTGTGTGTGTGTGAGAGAGAGAGAGAGAGAGAGAGAGAGAGAGAGAGAGAGAGAGAGAGAGAGTAAAGTCTGCTATCATGTGAGCATGGGCTTATTTATAGAGCGACTAAAGTCATTATTTTATTTTGAAGAGGCCGATTGATAATATATTTGTAAAGTATGTTTTAGAAGTGGAGAGAGAGAGAGAGAGAGAGAGAGAGAGAGATTTTTGGGATAGTGGTTGTTAGGGCAGCCAAGATCACGCTCTACCATACTACATAAAATCTGAAGTGACCATGGTATTCAAATTAATTTTCTATGAAATTCATACCTTAATCTTGATTCGATTCGATAGTTGCTGTAACATTTGGAGGGAGTAAAAAGGAGGAAAAATTCAACCGGAGGCTACTGTCACTCTTACTTTCTTGATAAAGTCTTTATATATTGACTTTTGAAACCTGATTTTCATCGACAAAACATTCACGAAAAAATTTTGTGAGTAAAATATTCATTACATAAATAACTTGAGATCTGTTGCAAAGGCAATGAAGGTCTTATATAGTGGAAAAAAAAAATGCTAATATCCTGGGAAATCCTTTCGCTTCTCGGCAACTAATGCAGCGGATAACTCTGACCTGTTTGGAGTAGGAGCTTAGTCTGAAATTCTTCGAATCGACAGACTACGTTAACCTTCTGCAACCTTTGTTGTTGAACACAGGTCTCACCAAGAATTGTCATACAATTTACTGCACTGCTTCCTTCTTCCCTCCCAACCATAAGGTAATCTATCTGGCTCTGTATTCCACCACTCTCATAGGTTTCTAAATGACGATCTGCCTTCCCAAACCAAATATTCATACAGGTAATTCGTGACTCTGTGACAATTCCGAAACATACTTTCGATCCTCATTGCGTACTCCAAATCCTTGGTCTCCATGAACCTTCCCATATCCATTTCTGCTCTTCCTGACTCGACTATTCATATCTGCACCTGCGATTGTTTTCTCTCCATCCTTTACCATCCTAATTGCTTTTTCCAGTTCCTACATAAATATTTCTCTCTCTTGCTTCTTGCAGCCCATCTGAAGTGTGTATGCTGAAATTACGTTAAAAATACCTACCCCTAGTCCCCCACACGTAACACTACTACAGTATTAGAAGCCAGTCACTAACTTTATTTTATAAATATCTCCTTTTTTTTTCATGCTACTCACTAATGATTAAAGCTCCTGTCTGTTGTCTCCTACTCCATTTTTCCCATCTGCAAACTACGCCAAAAAAGCTCAAACCCATGACCTATCTCTGTTTTTCGTAAAAAAAAAAAAGAAAGTTAGGTAATTTTTCTCGCTAACTTATTTCATTGCTCTTTCTATCTACGGCAGGCTGCTCACACACGCAGTTATCTAGTGACTTAGTATGACTAAATCGGGAACAAAATTGGGGTTTGCTTTTCATTAATAAACGAGAAGAAAGAGGAAATGCTTCCTCCATCTCTGACCAAGCAAACCATTCCGTCAAGACTATCATGTCTCTCAAGAACTAGAATTTCGTTCCTTCACGATCGTTTTCTACGTATCTGGTTTTGCCATTTCCCTTCCGGCTGCTTTTATTGAATCCTAAAATGCAGTTTTCGCCCGGGATTTTGCTGCAATGCCTCTACAAGGCTTTTGTTGCTACCACTCACAATCTCTCCATCAGGTTCCCATATCCTGACACATTCTACAAGCGACAACTTAAATCCACATTCCCCACTTGCGGCTCACGGCTTACCGATTCAGGCGATGGTTGTCCATTTATTTCATTCTTCTGTACATTTTCTATCTTGATTTTTACATTTGTGTTACCAGTGTATAAATTCTCGAATCGTCTCCAGGTTTAGCTGGAATTCAAGTGGTCATGTAGAGAGAGAGAGAGAGAGAGAGAGAGAGATTGCATTTGACTTGAATAAATAGGTGTTAAAATTGTTTTCCCTGTATGAAAATTTATATCAAGAGGAAAAAGCTTCTATTGATAACACTCACACTTGTAGTTCGTCCCAACAAAGTGAGCCACATCTGTAATGTTTTAGGAAAGTCTCTGCGGCTGAGCGAACACCTTTGGTGACTGAAAACTTGTTTACGATATAGTGTACAAGATATCGAGACGGGGTTGATCAGGGCATGCAAATATCAAAGGAGAACCAAATACTGCGTTCAGAAAGCGGTAGTCTCTTGCGCATGATAGTTATAAGATATTCGAAACCGCGTTTGATTTGAGAGAGAAACTTATTACATGCTGTTTATTTCATCCTCCAGTTATGATAAATAAGAGAGTTACTTAACATAACCTTTGCATAATAATTTCTATAAAACTAAATCGTATATTTGTGACCATCGTTCTACCTAACATCGTCAAATTTATATTGGATGACACAAAAGAAAATAAGAGGTCGCCTTCTACCTAGTCAAAGGAGATCAAACTATTTAATATAAATTGTAGGCAGAAATATTACGTTATATATATAATTGATATACATATATATATATATATATATATATATATATATATATATATATATATATATATATATATATATATATATATATGATACACACATATATATATATATATATATATATATATATATATATATATATATATATATATATATATATATATATATATATATATATATATATATATATATATATATATATATATATATATATATATATATATATATATATATATATATATATATATATATATATATATATGTGTGTATGTGTGTGTGTGTGTGTGTGTGTGTGTGTGTGTATGTGTGAAACAGTAAGATTGTGAAACCAGGGATTTCACGATATCACTGAAATCTTCAGGGAATTCGTGAAATCGCCAATTCACTTGGGAACATTTGATCCCCGAGGGCTAGTACTAAACACGGTGAAACAGGATTCATCTACACTGTTTCGCCGTGGTTTAGTACTATTCCTCGGGGATCAAAATGTGATCAAATGCACGAATTTAAGACATTTTTGATCCCCGAGGGACTAGTACTAAACACGGCGAAACAGTGTAGATGAATCACTGTTTCGCTGTGTTTAGTACTAGCCCTCGGGGATCAATATATATAGTGAATTGGTGATTTCATATATATTATATATATATATATATATGATTTCATGAAAATTTCATGAATCTCGTGAAATCCCTATATATATATATATATGGAATATATATATATATATACATACAGTCTTACTATAACATATATAGTAGTATATATATATATATATATATATATATATATATATATATATATATATATATATATATATATATATATATATATATATATATATATATATATATATATATATATATATATATATATATATATAATATATATAAAATTAGATTATGAATTAAAAAAAATGTATTTATAGAATACCTTACTAAGTTAATCTGATTTAAATTCAGGTCTTTAAAAGATATCAGATAGCTTTGTGGGTAGAGCTTTAAAATGCATTTATAAAACCACAGAATTTGAGTGAACACGCTGAAATGCAAAAGCCATTTGGCATTTGGTTTTAGTCCATTCAGTGGCCAGAATGCTAATTAAGACCATCACTCCTATTTAATACACTCCAGTACAAGTAGTTTCCCCGAACAGTTGTTGGCCTTTTTTTTTTTTTTACTTTGAATACAGTTTGCAAAGCAAATACACGAACCTGAAAGTGAATAAAGGACATCCATTCCAGATCAACTGCTATTGCCCTAAATCATATGAGTTGGTAGGATCGTACAGAGAGGTTATTCATTCCACAGTTTGTGTGCCGCTGAAGCGGTCATCTCCTTCATCACCTGATGGGTCAAAATATGAACTAGAGAGTTGCCGCTGATTATAAGCACCATCTTGAAATTTTGGTTTGCATGTCATTTCATACCAGTCATTCTGATTTTAACGATATGGCATATCTGTTTCTTTATAAATATATCATATAAATAAAACAATCAATTATTTGTTATGAGCCTGATGGGACGCGCTACGCTGCGCTGTAACCCGTTACAGATTGACAGGAATTGAATAGCTCATAATTTTCCACAAATATAACTCCAACGAAACATGTCGCTGTCAGGGCTAATGAGGCGGAAGACGTCAAGTCTCCCTCCAGCGGCACTGAAGAAAATAATGATGGACTGCTGTCTGAATTTGGAGGCAGCGTTATTTCCACCTTGAATTCTAGCCGCCAGAGACCTTTAACAGGTTACGCATTGATACTGAAAAAAAGGGTAATATGTTTTCAAGCTACGCTAATGGATCGACCGTCCCTGCCAATTTTTTTTTTTTTAATCCTGTCACAAGCAGATAATGCAAGCAGTGTGAAAAGTTAAATACATTATTTAGCTAATACTTTACTTGAAATTTGATTTCGTTGACATTGACATTTTTTTCTCTCCGTTGCTAACAAAGATTGCCTATTATAAGAAAAAATAAGGTCAATAATTTCCATTGGTTTACTGAAAGGAAGGAAAAGATTTTTGTCCCTGTCGAGGTATTGTTCTCTTTGTCAATTTGAATCTATCCATTAATTTCCTCCTAAGTACTTGTTATCATACTTTTCAAGAGAATAAGTTTTTTTTTTTTCAACCGACTTATGAAATATTCTAAAACCCTTAATAAAGATATTAATAAGAATTCTTATTGTAATTTTAATTAATTGTAACAGCTGCAGCATAACCATCAGCAGAAGTACTAGTAAAAGTAGTAGTAGTAGTAGTAGTAGTAATGGAGTTACTGTAAAAGACGAAAATAAACAAGCGTTAACAAAGGATCACGCTAGACAACAGAAATAAGCTAAGTAAAGAACATAAAAAAAAAAACAGTACTGATGACTGTGAAGCTCACACATAAATGCATCGTGTGGTCACCATCTCTTGACTGAACCCAAGTTAAATTGACACCATCCATTCATTAGCTCTTCCATTACGTGTTAGTTTCCAGACATTCTCCAGGGAGATGTGTTATGTCTTCTCTTAATAGTTTCAAGGCCTGTTAAACCAATGTCTCAGGAGATGGAAATAAAATGGTCTTCACAGCTAGTTTCCATTCCTCTACCTCCCGTTTTCTGTTGCAGGAAATCCTCTTGATTTCAAAATACTCTTAGCATAGTCTGTAGTTATGTTCGGATAGAAAAATAAGCTCCCAATGAAAAAGCAGAATTTTCACTTACAAATAACTTCTAGAAATTTTTGTCCGTGTGAAAAGAATGTCTGAGATTTAGAAATAGCAGAAAATCCTTTCCTTTGTCTTTTTTTATTTTTTATTTATTCGTCCTTTTCGTACATGTTAAGGGAGTACTTGGCTTATCGACTGCTGGGCCTTTTTGTTTTTATGAATGAGTTATCAAACAGCGAGCGGTAACTCAGGAAAAACGCTAGACCACAACGTTTAACATGATTTCCTTTTTTACCTTTCTTTCTTTTATTTGGGGAATCAAAGTGGCCTTTCCATTGCAGCGTAACCTGGCTAACAAACGCCGAGGCTTGTTCTGTTCTCGGTAAGTAAAAACCAAACATATAACTGAATAACAATATATGGTCACCAGAGAGGATTTATCATTCAAATGAGAAAGGCAGCATGAAAATGGAAAATGAGAAATACAGTTGGAATAGCTCCTGTAATTTACAACAAAATGTTTATTCTTGGGACATTTACAGTGAAAGGGAACTTCTAAAAAGATATTTCACGATAAATCCTTATAACACAGCACTGACATCATTATCCGTTGAGGAAGAATAAATAACAGGAATCTTGGAATTATTAAGGTCAGAATGACGTCAATAATGGCGGCTTATAAAGAAATTGTAAAATGAAAATAAGATGTTACTGTTGTATTATTCCTCTCTCTCTCCAACCTTCTTAAAACAATCAAGAATTATCCACTCTGACCACGCACAGTTTCCCCAATTCAACTCTCTCCCTGGTTTTCGCAAAGCGTCACGTCCAAAATTGCCTTGCCTCTCGGAAAAATATACTACTGCGGATAAAGAGCGCTGAGTACACTGCCTTATCTCAAAAAAACTTCCCCATGGGAAAAAGTCTTCCCACAAGTTTACCTTCTTTATCTCTTCTTACCCAAGAGGCGAGGAGGCTGAGTTTTTCTCCCATTTGTTCTCTGTTGTCGTTCATTTATGTCACTTGATGGAACAATATGTATTCATTGAGACTGAACACACAGGAGAAGGAGAAAGAAAGGCAAATTGGAAGGCGAAAATATAAATACTAAAATATCCTAATTTCTCTGATTTGACAAACAAAGATATTTCATACTTGTGAATATTTTTTCACTGACAATTTCATTCATTCATTCATCCACGTTTTCATTACTATAAATAAGTACAATTTTCATTATTATAAATAGATACACCAATAGCAAGGGCTGTTAACACCGGAAAAAATGACTATTTTCTACAGGAACACTTGTTACTGCAAGATAGGATAGCCTGCATCTGTTTCTCGATATGTCGCATTCACGCAATCCATTCATACTGTATTCCTAAATACCTTCATTATAAAAATTTACTTTCTTTCGTTCTTGATAGAAAAAATTTTTTTATTTATTTATCTCACCCTCAGTATGCAGCAAAAACCATGGGCTTAAGTTATGCCTGAATAAATTTAAAAAAGGGAACCTACTTCAAGCAGGTGCCCCCAACTACTCTGAACATCACCATGCGTGGTTCAAGCGATGCAGTGGCAGATAAGCCCGCATTGCGCATCTGAAAGTACGAACTAAATCTACCAAAATCGACTCCAATATCAGCACTGTCACGCAGACCAACGACACCCCTAGAGTCGGTGGCAGAAGCAACCGAACAAGCGATGGAAGCAGCCCTGTTTCCTGTCATGAGAAAGGGACGCAAACCGAGCAGCCAACACCCACAACCCCTCTTCCTCAACCTACTCCCAACCCTGATCCCAAACCTCAACCCTCAAGGTACCCTTCACGACGGCAGAACACCAGCCAAGAATACGAATGACTCGAAGAGACCTCTCTGATATCCTGAAAAGAATCACTGACATGTGGTGAGAAGACACAGAACAGCAGATCCTAATACTGATTCTCTTGAGACCCATCACAGACTAGATCGACCAAGCTCAGCAACAATTTGGCATTTCCACCCTGACGATGTCCTCAGACAAAGGCACTTCCTTCGGTGGTTGTTTAATCACTTTGATTGGCAGTTACCCTGTTCCTCCAACTAAAGCATCTCCCCTCCCTGTTCAGCCGCCTAACGTCTAACAACCGAAACCGTCAACAAGCACTTTGTGTTCCAATCAAGCTGTTACCTCTTTTCGTAATCGCCTGCTAAAGGGAGATAAGAACAAGCATGATTAAACTCTTACATTCTACAGTACTCCTTGGAGGAGCAAACAACGTCTTCACGACCAACGTCTTCCCTTTGATTCTGGCGAAAAACCCGCCTTTTCCCCGACTAATTATCTTTCCTTTTCCTCTAGCGATCCCTACTCCAAAAATGGATGTTTTTATTTTCTGTCAAAGTAAGCTAAATATGGTCTTGAATTTCCGTAAATTTGTCTTACTCCGATTTTTCGCTAACGTTAAATCTTTTGCATTTTTCCTTGCTGGGCATCTACGACTCGCCAGGACTCTCTATCACGCTTTCTCTCCCACTGATGGGTACCTGAGGGCGTTTGTAATCCTACCTGTTGAACTTTTCATTTCATGACCATATTTTCACTTTTTCTTATCACTAATTTTACCCATTTTATCCATGGCCATTTTTTCACTTTAAATATCGCTCATGACACATACAGGCTGCTCATTTAGTAACAGCCCGTGTTGGCATAAATCCAGCTCAATCAAAAGCAACAACCACAAGTCCAGTTAATAGACCTTGAATAGGTCACGACAAGTGACGGAACAGCTGTGGTGTTGTGTTCCCAGTAAATGGAACAAAGAGTTAATCTTCGTTTCTCTGTTCATCAACTAAACGAGAAAGAACGCAGAAGATTCAGGAAGTATTGTCAGTCTAATAAAAGTTGATCAATAACAAAAAGAGCCACAGAAATTAACGAAATCTTCATACGAGAAAAACTTTGCTCCAAAAAGCATATGAATGAATTTGTGTATATAATATATATATATATATATATATATATATATATATATATATATATATATATATATATATATATATATATATATATATATATATATATATATATATAAGATATAATATATAGAATATATATATATATATATATATATATTATATATATATATATATATATATATACATACACAAGAGAGGGAGAGAGATGAAGAACAGGATATGAAAAGTTGGCATTTAGCTCGAAATATCCAGGGCAACTTCGAATCAGGGGGGTCAACTGGGAAATGTCAATGTTGAACTCATTACATATTCTGTTTGCCTTCGTAAGTCTATGAAGCGAGAGAAAGGATTAATTCACAGCAGTTTTGTAGAACTATATGATGCGCTTTGAGCTATAGCTAGAATTTGGATTTATGAATTTAATCTTTCTTTGTACTTTTTAAAATGATGTGCATTTTAATTGGTAGGAATTAAATATCTAATTCAATCGCGGAATTATATAATATAACAGCAACATGTTTCGACAATGTTTCAATTCTGAAAATTAAAAAAAAAAAAACTTTGCGCACTAAACCTGTGACCTATTTTTCATGTTGCTGTCAAGAGATACTAAAATTTTTGGCTTCTGTGTTCTTTGTATTTGATGTATCGATACTATATGAATACAGAGGGCAAAGTTTATGGCCTTAGACGCTGAAAATGAAAATTTTCTCATGTGTAACTTTTTCAAGTCAATAAATAAGTTCAGCCGTGTCAAAAAAAAAATACTAATAATAATCTCTAGTTTTGCTTATGTCAAGCATTAGCACCAAAATTTGACTGACCTAAATAATGTATAAAGGTTACAGCGGGCTGAAGCAACAACCTGACGCACATCTGTTCTAATTCTTGTTGTTTTTTTTTTTTATTGGAAGACATTCAGAAATTATCAGACTCAACACGAGTGTTTTTTTCTGGACCGTTTCATTTCTGACACATTGATTTCTTTTTTTTGTATGTGGAATGGAATACAACACTTACTTGATTGGCTCCCTGATTGCTGGAAGACACCGTTGAGCAACATCAAAGAAATCGTTCGGCTAAACCATCGATTTCTGCTGAGTGACAGGAATAAATCAGAGGCGAAAAGCGACACGGACTGCTTTGATTTCAGTTTCAAGAAAGTTGGCTCATTGAAATGAGGAAGATGCAATCCAAAGATGATGTAAGAGAAAGCAAACAAAGGAGACATTGATAAAGCGGTTACGCTTGCTTTGATTTTACTTTAAAAAACTGTTTACTTTCTTTTGCAAAGTTATAAAGGTAAACAAAATCCAAAAAAATTGTTTCTTTTTGGAATGTTACGAGTACGTTACATTATATTGTGACCAACATATCTGTCTATGGTATCCATTTATATTTTCCTTTTCTTTACCGAATAAGGAAGTTTTCCTTTTATTTGGTAAATTCAAGAATTGTTGCGAAACTCTTTCTCTCTCGTCACCAGAAATCGTTGGTCCAACCGATGATTTCTCTGGTGTTGCTTGGCGGGGGTTTCCTGAAATCAGAGAGCCAGTCAAGTCAGGATATATTGCTCATACAAAATAATTATATCAAAATATTAATATAGAAAATGTCATGAGAAATGTCTTGCATTGACTAAGATGATTTATTGACGTCTTTAAGCTGAAAGCTTCCATGGTACGGGAGCTAATCCAAACTTGCTGAATGACGTCATTGAATCAGAATTTAATGGTTTGCTGTCGACTGACCCCTCACGTCACACTGACGAGGCCATTCGTCTGGGACTTTTTGAGTCCCTTTATTTTTCCCCGTCGCAGACATGAATTAGGACGAAAAGGTCCTTCCTTCCCCGATAGGGACACAACCATTTTGATGAAATACTTCGCTATCAGGAACCGCGGGTACTTTGGATTTGGGTTCTTTTTTGTTGTTGTTATTTCTCATAGAATGCACTTTACTATTTTGATGATTACATTAATCATTCATCTTGAGAGGTTTATTGTTTTCACCTCATATTTCTTATATGTCTACTTCATCATCAGTCTGTTTAATTTATTATCTATTTACCCTCTCCAGTTCTCTCTCTTTCAGATGTATAGATGTTATTCTCTCTCACTCTATTTTTTTCTCTCCTGGCTTTCATCTTTATCAGCCCATGTCATTTTTATAAGTTTTGAAAACGGATTTCTTTTCTAATAAAACACTTTTTCTTTACTTTTTTCTCTTCCTCCTTATTGCCTCCAGTCCTGAGCAACAGATGGGCACAGCATTACGTGCCCCATCTCCATTTGCTTGTAACTATGGTCTTTAAACCTCACTTCTCATAACACTATTTGCTGATATGTTTGCGTACAGAGATGAAGTTTTCCTTCCGGTTCGGTGTTAAATCTGCAGCACTAGAAGCACTGCAGATTAAAGCTGCCTGATTTAAACTGTTTCGGCTTCACGTTGCTCTGCCATGTTTCCCTAGAAAAATGTGACAGAAGTCCTGAATGAGCGAAAAATTTTCGGTTATCTGCTTTATGATCCTCAGAAAAATTTTTGTTCCTTCCCTGAAATGGTACATTTTAAAAGCTAAGAACAACTGTGTAGCATATCCAACTTTATGTAGCATTTCTTTCTGCTACTCTCGAACTGATGACTGATTTTACCTTGAGGAACAAATGTCCATTTTTAGGTTAGGACAGGAATTCTATTTTTAAAACCTATGTGATTCGTCTGTTTTTGATAGGATATACTATGCAACATGGTGTGTGTGTCTGTGTGTGTGTGTGTGTGAGAGAGAGAGAGAGAGAGAGAGAGAGAGAGAGAGAAATACACTGAACTGAAAGCTCTTTACCGTCTATAACACAACCAACATCCCAACACTGAATTCTTCCATCGTCCAGCGACCCTCCCCCTACGCAAATCCATCAATCCTTGCGTTAGTCATGTCGGGAGGGATACCAGCTTCCCTATCTGCCCCGTGGAATGTCCCTTATCATTTGAAAAAAGCATCATCGGTTACTGATAATGAAGGATACTGCGAAATGGGAGGCAAGATAAGTAAAGAAGTGAACATTCGCAATTAGTAAGTACGGGAATCCAGACTAAGTCCAGTAATGGAACATTATGTAGAATATCGAGTCCCGATGAATTTGTTAGTGTCCGCTGCAGCCGGAGGAACAGTTTCAAATTAATTTGTCGATTGAGAACAGCACCAAAGGCTATTATTATTCCTTCAGCTTTCCTGACGCTGAATGATGGGATTCGATTTTTACTCTCTTATTCCTGTTTAATCTGGTTAACGTTTAGTTCTGTTTGATTATATATAGCTGGAGGTTTTTCCTTCGTCATCGCTTGACTAAACCTCAACACGTTAAAGAATTGCGGCCCACATATTACTAATGCAATTTAAACTTATTTTCAGTGTACCTGAAGTAACCAGGAATTTATTATAATGTCATTTTATTTATTTATGTTTTTTTGTATGATGAAATTTGGATGTAACAGTTGGAGTCGCTTTCCTGGTGAGATGATTTATTTCCAAATCATCATTGATAAGCAGACATTTGGAGATCATAGAAGCATAAAACAAATCTAGTAAAAATAAAAATATAAAATGCCTTAACCCTTGTCTTAGTTAATAACTTTAAATAATTAATCCTCTTATGATATGGAAATTATTGATGTACTAAGTGAAGAGACTGTTAAAATGTGCTAAGAAAAGATTGTTCACCAAGGTTATTTATTTGGCCAGTCAGTCTGTAGGTCATCCCACACAGCTACCTGTTTCTAAATCTGCTACACACCCTCATCGCACAATTATTTCGTCACTTGGAAAACGGAGGATTAGTAGTTGTTTCCTCGGTGCGCAAATGATGCTCTTTTATTCTCAATTAAGAAAATACACCCATCCGACCTGATCTTGGATACCTGTAACAATTATCTCACTTCAAGCCAATTCAGAACAATCCATATATCTTTATGAAATAAAGTAATAAAATTTTTTTTTTACCAGAATTGCCTTAAAGGAATCATTGATGGCGGAAGTTAAGTTTTGCAAAAGGAACACTGAAATGTTCTAATGAACATTTATACCAATGAGATTTTCAATCTTCAGATTAATTTTAATATCTATAATATCCACGAAGTTTAATAGGACAGATTGACAGTTATATATACTGCTTCTATATATTCATTTCCTAAGCATGGACAGGAGAAGACAATCATTTTATCATTTAGCGCTCATTACTATACAGTACATGGTCAAAATACATTTTTCAAGTAGAACTGAAGTTTTACTTTTGCGAAACATTATATACAAATCATTATATACAAATTTTGCTGAGCATGTCTTCTTTCTCATTATGTCGATTAAGAGGGATTGAAAAACTGACATTCATGTCTATAAACATCTAATACTACGACAAAAGAATGTACATTTGAATGAGCTGAGGAGCAAGAGAATCATTCACATGAAACGGCTTCCTTGCTTGGAAATAGTCAAACTGCTTCATCGGAAGGTGAGATGTAACCTAAATACGCAGCAAAATCTTAAAATACAGAGGTACTTGCAGGACCAACGAAATGGAGCTCGGAGTGGTTGAGTCTCTGTATACCTTAGAGACAAACCCTCTCTTTGTAATAATGAAAAGTCTGTTGAATTGCTGTGTTTTTAGACTTTTAATTTATACTCTTTTTGACAACAAACGCTTTCTATTTGTATTTTGAGATTTTGCAGCGTGTTTAGGTTATATCTTGTAATATGTAAATTTATTTTACTTTAAAACTTCATTGATTTTAAATGTAACATACATTCCGTTATAGATTGCCCGATGACGGAGGAATGTAAATCTCCGAAACTAGTCGGAGCTAATAAAGGTGATCTTCATTCAAGGCCTGGTTTTAATATATATATATATATATATATATGTATATACTATATATATATATATATATATATATATATATATATATATATATATATATATATATATATATATATACATACATATATATAGTGTAAATATATATGTGTATGGTAGAGCATTAACATAAAGTAGTTGAGAAATAAAATCATTAGTACTTGCTCCTCAGAGCTCGGCGTTGCAAATGTTAGTAAACATAGGAGTCCTGCTATTTAAATTTAGCTAATCTTGAAAAATAATAACAGAAATTTGACTGGGGAAGTAATCGTATCAGGCTGACGGCATTCTCTTCGTTCATATAGAGACAAATCTCTGGTGGCCCCCCTGTGCCAGGTAAGCTTTGATTTCTTGCCTAAGACTAATCGAACACTCAAAACTTTAAGTCCACGTTCAGGGCCGATAGGAAGTGGGGCGTGAGAAGGAGTGAAATATAAATTGTCAAAAATGTTGGGCAATGTAACTGAAGCAACTATCTTAACAGGAATGAGAGAGAGAGAGAAAGAGAGAGAGAGAGAGATGTTAGAGAGAGAGAGAAAGATACAAGCATTCACTGGTTGTCATTCAGAGTTTTTGGGTGTCAGATGGTCAGCTAGTGTATATATATATATATATATATATATATATATATATATATATATATATATATATATATATATATATATGTGTGTGTGTGTGTGTGTGTGTGTGTGTGCGTGTGTGTATGTGTGTGTGCGTATGACGATGGAGTAGGACATTCACCCAAAATGGTTGCAATGTGTAATTTTTTGGTGAATCATTCCTCAGAGCTCAGCACCCTAGTTATAAGTAAAGGGAAGTAATGCGTCTACTCTGTAAAACTGTGGGATTAATGCGTTTAATAGATATGCATATCCTATTTTTTTTTTTTTACTTTTTATGTTCAAGTTAGCATATCTTGAAAAACAATCAACATTTTCACAGTTGTGTCTTAGAAGCCTTACTCTTGTGTTGAATTTCGATGTTCACAAGGAAACTGATTATAAATGAAAATTTACAAAGATCACATTGGTTTCGTCCCCATCGAGCTATAAATATTTGGTGTCCCCCGTGCCATGTAAGCTTGATTTTAGCGTCATGCCAATGACAATACTCAAAACTGATTATTTAAATCACGCTCACCTGGCACAGGGGACATCATTAATTTCTATCTTGAATAGAACAAAACAAATGGTGATTCGAATAACGCTATTTTTCCCGCTCCGAAACTTTAATTTTGGAATGACCTTTTTAATTAAATGTCGAAAGTAATATATAGTGGCGTCGCTTAGAAAAGTTTTTTAAAAATCTATTATTAATTTAAAATTTATCTGGATTTTGTATTAAAGTTCTTTACACATAAATAAAAATCATAAACACTTGTAATGAACAAAGTGCTAACGGTGTTCGTCAATAGGGATTCTTTACTCTGTGGTTCTCAGCTCTGCGGAGCAAGAGCTATTGATTGTCTGCAGACTCCAGCGTCAGGGTTGAAGCTGGATTAGCGCCATTTTCGATCAGAGTCAAAATGATCGTTCTAATGGAAAATGTAATGAGGAAAAGGAAGCTTTTCGATAACTAGATTGAATAATGACGCTCATTGTGACCAGTCTGTTATTCAGCTGCGAGGTTTTATTGCTCAAGCGGGCTAATGTTTGTGCGCACCTCTGTTCTCTCTTCTCTCTCTCTCTCTCTCTGCATAAAATTGCTAAATTAGGCAATAAAATTCTGCAATTTTTAAGAAATTTTGACCTCAAATATTATCTCAAAATTTCCTTTATGTAACTGATACCTGAAGTGATGAGAGCTCCGACAAAGAAGCGAATAAGTTGGCTTCAACAGAAATGAAGCTTATTTAATTTGTGAAAATATATAATTTTTTCGCTATTTTATCTTTTTCTTAGTCGATGTATAAAACAGCAGAATTAGTGCAAAAACTAAGTTTCTATGCTGTGTTACATATTCGTTTTCGAATATAATGTCTTGGTAGACTTATTGGAGAGAATTTGTGATTAGCAAAATCCTACTAACGCACAAGTGAAGTCAGCTCAGTTTTCCCCTTGACAATAAACGCTGCCAAGGTGTCAGAATAACAAATGAAACGCAGAGCTGAGAAATATTTTAGTGAGAATCATTTCATTCTTGATTTAATCTGAGTCTATAAAATGCTTATGGGGAAGACAGTTATTCACGTTTAAATGAAACGATTTACTTTAATTTCATCTTCATGGCCACTAGATAGAGAACTGAATGCCTTGCTAAAATACTGCTGTAGTGTTTAATTATTATTATCCTTATTATACATATAACACTTCCATTTTCCAAAGAACAGAGTGCTTAGTGGTTTTCATCAGCCGGTTGAGCATATTTTATTATGAAATTAGAGATCTGCCTCTACAGAATACTTCATAATTACCAGACATTTTTCCGTCGCAGAATATTTTAGAAGAGTTCGACCACTTATCTTCACACTGAGCAGAAGACATTCTGAATTCACAAATTCCTTTCACCTCGTAGAGAATCTTAAAGCAAATTAGAGATGATTGACATGTTAGCAATAATATACAATTTCAGTGTACAAGTAGTTTTAAAAAAAGCAACCGATTATTGAATTAGAAATACTTGCTGCACTATAAAGTCTTTGAGATAACATCCTATTTTATAACTTTTATTTGAAATCCCTAACCCAAAGCAAAATACTGTCCCTTTCTGAACCTACAAGCACAGTAATCACCTTAAAATATACATATAAATTCCATAGAATCATACTCTTTTTAGCATAGTTATGACCGTAAATAGCCTTATTAAAAATGTGATTTGCTGTCAGGTACCTCTATAATCGCGTAACTGACACGATTTAAGACTAAATCTGAACCAGTTTCGTATTTATTGTACATCCAGTTTTCTTCCTTAAATCCTCAGAGGCTAAAAGATTACATGAAAAAGGGAACCTATAATGCCTGCCGGGAAAGGCGGCACAAAAAAGAGGCCCAGAAATGACAGACGACCCTTACAGACAGACTTGAAGGAGATCTGTGGCATTTCACAAAAACGGGAAATTTGGCTGAGAACAAAAATCCATACATGTCATTTTTTTTGCGAGTTATTCATTTTAACAAGTCACGTACTCGTAAGAATTCCATCAACATTTAGTGTGAGAAACGTCTTGTTATTAAAAGGAAATATTACATAAAGCACAATGAAAATCCTAAATGATCTCCATCTGCGGGAAAGATTATGTATTTAACGGCGATTCAATATCATTATTTGCGGTCGAAGTACCTTCCCAGGTTTTAATTTTACCTACTGCAGTTATTATTATTATTATTATTATTATTATTATTATTATTATTATTATTATTCAGTAAAACGCCTTCTTTTATGAAAATCATTATAAACTTAGCTGGTATCGATAGAATAAACTATACTTGATTTTCTCAATTATTATTGATATTTTTTCAGAGGTGAATAAATCATTTAAGAGTTACCTTAACAGATCTCATAATTCTTACCTCTAGAGGGTCTGGGCCTGTTTGTGTATGCCTTTCCAATTACTAAGCACATTAATTATGATATACGAAGAAATCCTCGCGAACGTTACAGTAAGTTGAATTTCTCCCTCTCTCGTAGGATATGATCACCACCAGGACCAGATAACAGTTGAAAAGGGGCTGTACATTATATTATGCTAAAGTGGGAGCAGGAACTCTTCATACGTTATGATATCTTATTATTTAACGAATTGCACTCGTCATATGCTAAGCGCCCATTTTCTTCATTTATCTCCACGTCTCTAAGTATCCTCTCTCTCTCTCTCTCTCTCTCTCTCTCTCTCTCTCTCTTTCTCTCTCTCTCTCTCTCTCTCTCTCTCTCTCTCTCTCTCTCTCTCTCTCTCTCACATTGCGCAAGAAACTATTTCTAGGCTTCCGTCTAATGATCGTTCGAATCCTTCCCGGTACAACTTCGTTCATCTCACATCCCATGAGAAACAGAATGGGCACACATCGAAACCGTATAACATAAATGGCGATTATCAAATTATAAATACAGATAGTTTAGGCATACTTTTAGACAAGAACGAATTTCACCACTAAAGAAGCTTCCAAAAGGATTGCTTCTTTTCACAGGTTAATGAAGCTCCAAATGAAGAGTAGGGTGGAAGTAGATATGATGATAAAAGTCTGCTCTGATCCTCATCAGTGCAAGGGAGTGATTGTTTCGTCTTATCCTTCAGAAATGCAGCAGAAAAGACAGAAAATGTCTTTATTCAATCACGCAATGGGAGGAGAAGCAGCTCTGTTGAGAACTGTCTGCAGGCACAAATGGATTCGCTGTAAAAACCAAGATCAAACATCACCTCTCCCTTTTTTTATCTGAGCTGATGAGGTCATCGCATTTTTGAAGGAGATAATGAGCTTTCACTGACTTGAAGCAATGAGGAGACGAGGCTAAAGAGAAAGGTGACTAATTAGTTATATTTTTCTTCTCGCTAGCTCTTTACTTCTTCAGGCAAAAGAGAATGGTCTTATTGCAAAGGACGGTGTTGACAAATGCAACTGGGTGGTTTTTCCCCTCATTCAAAATTAGGGTACGTTTAGGTGTTTCCCAGAAATTAGGAAAACATTTGGTTCTTCTGTCAAGTTTTTGTACGATGATTAAGAGAGATTTTGATACTACTGTAATTGTTCGGGAAGTTGTAACTCCTTGAAATAAGTCTTCACAAAGGAATGGCAATTGCAGCATGACAATCAAATTTTCTAAGAATATTTTTTATACACACACACATATATATGTGTGTATGTGTGTATGTATGTATATGTATATATTCTTCGTTTTAACGTGCTTTTTCCCAATTTTATATGGGGTAAGCACGATGCCTTCTTTTTCGAAGGACTTTGATTTGGCGTTGGAGTAATGTATATGTATATATATAATATATATATATACTGTATATATATATATATATATATATATATATATATATATATATATATATATATATATATATATGTATATATATATATATATATATATATATATATATATATATATATATATATATATATATATATATATATATATATATATATATATATATATATATATATATATATATATATATATATATATATATATATATATATGCTGGAAGATTGAGGCATCTGGAACGCCGAAGATTTACTCAGAATAGAACAGCAAACAGCGATCGTAACATCTTATAAATTTATTGGGCCAAATTTTCGAGACCATGTCTCGTCATCAGGGCTGTAAAATACAAAGGATAAGAATTAGGAATCGACTCAGTTAAAAAACTTACAAAAGCCTAAAGCTTGGAACTTAAATTAAACACTGAAGAAACATTAAAACATACTAAAAGACCTAATATTTTAAAAAAGTAGATAAAATATACATATATATATATATATATATATATATATATATATATATATATATATATATATATATATATATATGTGTGTGTGTGTGTGTGTGTGTGTATAGAATATCAGAACGTTTAGTACCTAAACCTATGTGAATGTCACTCAGTTCTTAGCTCCCATAGGGTTAGGTAATAAACGTTCTGATATTCTATATATATATATATATATATATATATATATATATATATATATATATATATATATATATATATATATATATATATATATCGCCGCTCTCAAAACAAAGGGGCGTATCTCAATTTTTGGCAATTTTGAGATACTACTACCATGAAAATCCTTGTGGTGAGATCTATCGATCCCTCTAATCGGCGTATCTCCACGAGCCTTAGTTCTGGAGGTAATAAACCTGTGAGTGTCAGCTTAACTCAAAGAATTATTACTACTCACAAGACATACAGGCGTTCTTCGAGTTACGCCCGTTTGTCATGATACAGAGTAGTCAATGTCATTAAGTCTGATAGGCGTATGCTATGATACGCCTGTTTGTCTTCATTCTGGGGTTTAATGATATACTTTTAATTTAGTTAAGCCTGTGTTCCACTTTCTTTCTATAAATTATTAATGACAGAAAAATTTCTGTTGTCACCTCGGCAAACACTAGTATGGCGAAAGCATCGAAATCTTTCACGCTGATCTTTTTGGTAAGTTTTGCTCTTTTTTCGTATCTAATTTATAGATTTGGTAATCATCAGTTACCTTATACATGCCATGGAAGAAGTCAGTGATAAGGGAACGATTGATAAACATGTAATGCGTATACATGACACTGAAAATTAAGACGTATTGTTGAAAAACTGCGAAACATGGGCAGCAGGCAGCTGAGATGTGCGTGCAAAAGGGTATGTGAAGTGCTTTTGCACGGGTATAAACGTGTGTGCATAATCTGTATGTCTGTGTCTATTTATGATTGTATGTGTGCGTTAGTAGTTACTGAAGATTAAAAATTTAATTCTGTTCAGATTGAATGGTAGAGCAACTTTTTAACATGGATGCTTTGGTGGAATGGGAAGATGGCACAAAAAATGTAGTCCATACAAGTGAACTTGAATGTATGGGAGGTAGAGAAACATTTAGGAAAGGACAGAAAGTGAAAATGCATTGGAATAATGATGACTATTTTGGTACCATTACAGAAATCGAAACAGCATCAGTTACTAGTGAGGAGACTGATAGTGATGAGAACTTCCCCCTTAGTCATATTACAAAAGGGAAGAAAAAAGAAAACTGCAAGGGACAGACAATGTAGAATGTGTTTGCTGTACTGATGACACCCAGTCTCCCATTAGCTTTTCAAAAGAGGATGCTGATACAGGAGTTCTGAACAGGGAAATACAGGAACAACAGGCTGAAAACCGTGATCTCAAAATTTCTCCCAGTGATGAAATCGGTGAGGATAGTGTATCCCCCGTCTACGACAGTGATAAGGATCCTCCTTTTGTACCAGACTCTCACGTCAAAGACTGCGAAGTGTCAGATTGTCAAGGTGAAGTCTTTAGTTCTTGCCACATATGCAATCAGCTGTTGTACTACAATCATTTTGTAAAAAATGGACCATGTGAAAATGATCATAAGATCATCCATCGAGTTAAACCAGTGAGGATCAAGAAGCAATTTACCATCCCTAGGCAGCCTAAAGACTTTAAGGTGGAAGGACCAAAGAGAGAGGAAGGGGCACTTGCTCGTTTAGCAAAAAGAAGTTAAAATAAAATAAAAAAGGCACATGAATGCAGAGTCAAAGGTGAAGCATATATCAGTCCCAAGACAGGAAAAACTGCTTCTGCTAGGATTTATTTAAAACCTAGATGCAATGGAATTTGATGTACCAGAATGGGTAAAGACTGTTTTTCTTTTTCAGAAGAGCAAAGAGAGACTATAGTTAAGGCTTTCTATGGGACTGCCAGTCTTCAGCTGCAGAGAGAATACATTGTTCGATTTGTGCAACCAACAGAAGTGAAACAGAGAACAGTGAAAAATCACGCATCAAGGAGATCAATTTCTTTTGTACCACTTACCAAGGAATGATAGTCAGCCTATTCCAGTTTGTAAACCATGTTTCTGAATACCCTCAACATTTCAGAAAAAACATTGCTGGACAGCTCTAAGTAAAAGGCAGTCGGCAGGCACTGTTGAGAAGGAGAGAAGAGGAGGGAGGCCAAAAAATTTCTAGAAGAAGATAAGCAAAAGAAGAGAGGTAATTCTAGAGCACATCAATAGATTTCCCAGAACAGAGCCTCATTATATTCGCCAAGATTCCAAGAGAGAGTATCTGCATCCTAATCTCAATAAACAGATAATGTATGAAATGTTCAAAGGAGAGTGTGCCTCAAAAGGGGTTTTTGCATTTTATTCAACGTACTGTAACATCCTGAAAACAAAATATTTCATTTCACAACCCCAAAAAAGACATGTGCAAGATATATGAAAATTACAGGAAAGGAGATGCAGAAAAAAAGAAAGCACTTGAGGAATTATTTCTGCAACACAAAAGAGAGAAAGAAGCTGTGCGACTAAAGAAAGGCAAGGCAAAAACAGAAACTGATAACAGTAAGTAGTGGCAGCATTTGATCTTCAACAGGTTATTTATCTACCACAAACTAATGACAATCAGCTGTTCTATAAAAGGAAGTTAGCAAACTATAATCTGATGGTGTATGAATTGAAAACTAGAGAGTGCCATTGCTTCACGTGGCATGAAGCCCTGGGTAAAAGAGGTTCTTCAGAAATTGGAACATGCCTGAAAACTTATTTAGACCATATAAACACTGCTGGGATACAAGAGGTGATTTTGTTTGCAGATGGATGTCCTGGACAAAACAAGAACTCAATCATTGCAAAAATGTTATTGCACTATATCAGCATGCTGGAGGTTTCAATCGAAAAGATCTCATTGCTTTATTTTGAGCCTTATCATGGCTAGAATGAGGGAGACTCAGCACATAGTGCAATCAAAACAGCATTAGACAACGCTGGAGATTTGTATATCCCCTCACAACTTGTCCCAGTTTTCAAACTGGCGAGAAGGAAGAAAGCTTCTTCCTTCTTCAAGAAACCTAATATCGTACACACACCCCAGACTCATGACTTCCTAGATTTTAAGCTACTGTCAAAAGAACTTCGAATCCTCTCCGTTAGATCTGATGATCAAGGAGGCCAGTGGACTGGACGAAAATGAAAGAGATAATGGTTAAGAAAACAGAGACCAACAGAATCTTCTTCAAAAGCAGCCACTTGCAAGAGGAGTAAATGTCCCTAACTCTGAGGCAACGACATGCACAGAGTGTAGCATTAGACTCTGGTATAACCAATGAGCTTCATAAGTTATATTCACAAGCGCCCAACATTGCCAAAAACAAATATGAAGATTTACTGTCGTTATGTGAAGGTGCTTTTCCAGTGATTAGAGCATTGGAATATGTGAATTTTTTCAAATCTTAGCCAAATTGAGATAAAGTGACGTTTGGAAGGGTGATTTTTTTTTCTTTATCTTCTCTAAAGTGAAGTCACTTTTTTATAATTTAAGGAAGGTCAACAGATACTGTTCAGTATCTATATAACATAAGGCTGTGAATCTGATTTATCAAAACCAGTCATAAGGGAATAGGCGAGTTTATTTTTTTATATTAAGTGACAATTCAAAAAATGTAATTTTGTATTACACAATATTATTTTTGTTATGGCACTAGATTCGAAAGATTCATTTTTTTTTTATGTTTCCTCCAAAGAGGACTTATGTGTTAGTTTGAAGAAAGGTAGGCCTAATCAGCCGACTTTTATTCTGCTGAGTATGAAAATACTAACAGGCTACATGAAGAGGTATTCTTTATCCACTAGTCTCAAAGGAATAAGAAACCTTAATTATTTTCAGCGGTTAGAAGCATGATTGTTTTTCTTTCAAATTACATAATAAACTTTTTCTGCTTAAAGTAGAATTAATATTATTGTTTTAAAATTTTACTGAATTATCCTAGTAACAGAATGACTAGTGGTTGTTACGGATTCATCAAAGATTTAAATTTGGTTCGGTTCTATTAATTTTCCTGGTCACACATTAATGGTGACAAGTTTTGTTTCAATAAACACTATTGAGTTAATTAGCATTTTTTCTTCCATTTTAGATTTGTTTATCATCTTACTACCTTAACATGCAGCTTAGCACGATGTACTTATGACTTGATCCTAAGTTTAACAAGCCCAGTAGACAACATCAGGTGTAACTCCGTTACAACATGCAGGAAGTTTATAATTGACCAATTCTAAGGGATCGTTGATTACAAATACAAACAGGCGTATCAGTGGTGTAACCACACCATTTCCAAGTATGAAGAAAAGTTAAGGCACAAGACAAACAGGTGTATCTGTGGCATAACTACAACCCTCCAGCGTAAACACATTTTTTGTCACAAGACAAACAGGCGTATCAATTTTAAGACCACCCAAACACCCTAAAATTGTATTCAACTAAAATTTGAGTATATGTATGAAAGAATTCAATTTCTGATGTATCTGTCTATGTTAACACCATCTAAATACCTTTATTATTAATCTGTTAGTAAATGAAAACATTTGAGCAAAAACTTTAAACTGCTCTCCTGAAAAACATGAAATACTTAGATAAGCCACTTTGTTTTGAGAGTTATGATATATATATATATATATATATATATATATATATATATATATATATATATATATATATATATGTATATATATATATATATATATATATATATATATATATATGTGTGTGTGTGTGTGTGTGTGTGTGTGTGTGTGTGTATAGAATATCAGAACGTTTAGTACTAAACCTATGTGAATGTCACTCAGTTCTTAGCTCCCATAGGGTTAGGTAATAAACGTTCTGATATTCTATATATATATATATATATATATATATATATATATATATATATATATATATATATATATATATATATATATAATACATACTGTATATATATCCTGTACAGACGTTCAGCTATCCACATTATAAAGGGCGGTCCCTCCCACTGACACGCACTGCCAGTCTCAAAGTGAATGACCGTCCAATGCACAGGAAACGACGTGATGAATATTTCTGAAGATTTCAAGAGAGAAGATATGTAAATTCGACAGGGCCTTCACAGGCATGGCCTTTATGTCAATGTATTTCATCAAGTAAAAAACTTGCGAGAAATTAATTATTTTCGTTGCTCGATTTGTTATTTGTGCGTATATATCTGTGTATTTGTGTATGTGTGTGTGTGTGTCTTACGCACTGTCAAAAATTTCGTTTCAACGCACGCTCATGTGAAGAACGTGTGACGGAAATCTCACCCCAAAGCTACCCTTGCGATGAACGTATTCGAATAAATTCTTTGAAACTTCCACATCATATCATCATATCCCATTATATTATCACATACAAATACAGTTTGATATTCATTTTACATAGATTTGAGTAACATCACTTAAAGTATGTCCGTGGTTTCTACGAAAATTTGTTGGTACAGGAAATACTGATATAAGAATAAAAAATTAGATACGTAAAGTACGTCTGAGAGCCACGATTATGACGCCCACAAACTTCACTTTAATATGAGTTACAGGAAGATGTCCAGACTGATTAAAATTGACGTCGGAGGCCTGAAGACTTCTTCAAGGAGGATTTATGGAACTTGACTTGCAATATCATAAATATCTCAGTTATCGCAAACAAGCAGATGCTTTTCAGTTCGGTTGCGAATTCAGATTCTGAGAAATTCTTTGTACCGGAAAGCTTCTCTCTCTCTCTCTCTCTCTCTCTCTCTCTCTCTCTCTCTCTCTCTCTCTCTCTCTCTCTCCGATCGTATGAAAATTGAAAACATCTTCATTATATCTAGAGCCGTCACAATTCTTCGTGTTTCGGTGAGGCTGGAAACCAAACCACATACCGCGAGTTTGCCATTTATATTTCATATTCAGCTTTTGCATCTACTGCCAGTTTTTCTCCCTTAATTTGACGAATAACCAGTATGGGACCACATACTTGCATTAAGGTTAAGGAAAAATGAGCACCAACAGATAATTGTAATTATATACGTATGATGAAGCTCGTATATGTAAGATGACCTTTATCAATATCTATGAATTTTTTGTCGTTATGGTTGATTCCTTTCCACGAAAAAACTTCATATTCTTCTCTGATTTTGATAATATAGTTTGCGGAATGGATGAATGGTTAACAGTCAAATTTACTTGCAAACTTATGTTTGTCCATTGTTTTAAAATGATTCTATGCGCAACGATGAGGCACCAAAAAGGTATTATCCTTGATTTACCTGAACAAAACAACTTCGTTTTCCTCGGGTCTCTCTCTGACTCCTTTTCTCATTATTCAAAAACTGAATGCGAGGCTTCGTGTCGGGACGAGCCTATTTTTACTGTAGGTTGCAATGCTACAGGGAAATAGACGTCTGAGATCAATGGTCCATCCAGTTTGGATATCTCTGAGATATCCAAACTGGAAAAGAATAACACAATTGTATCACCTTCAATAAAGGTCTTTTCTTCGGCTTACTTCAAATACCTAATAAAATAGTGAATTTCACAAAAAAGTTTGAAGATGCACTTCATGAAACGAAAAAAAAATAAAAGTTAGCACATTATGCTATGTTCACACATTCACGTATCAAGGCACGCATGCCCACGCACGGCCACGAACAGGGCGGAGCCAGAAAGTACGTAAACACAACGCAAATACAACGTAAATGTACTGTAAGTACTGTGTAAGTGCGGCAGCATGCGGCGCGACCGTTACGGACCACCCGGGCGTCCGCCGGGGGGCACGAACCTTTCGACCTGCTCAAAACCCTGCGTGGGTGGCCAGGGCACCGCTGGCTGTCAGAATGGCGTGGGAGTAGATGCGGCAACGCTGCCGCATCGCCCGCAACCGCGGAGATTTGGCAACGCTTTGACCTGGGATAAAAGGGACAGGCGGCACGCTTCCAGGTCAGTGTTTCTCCGGCCAGCATCCTGTTGCTCTCTCCGTCAGCGCCTCCGTCTTCGTCGTCCACTGCAGCCAAGATGCCCAAAGAACCCATGCTGAAGAGGACCAGGAAAGGGGCCCTAAGAACTCCAGGAGCACTGGCAGCTGGAGTTGCCCCCTACGCAAAGCCTCCTGAAGCTGATGGTCCCCCTTTAGGTGGCGATGCTGTGGTGCTGCAGCTTGAGGCCAATGAGCTCGTGACGGAGAGCGAGCTAGAGGAGGAGGAAGAGGACCTTGCCCTCGTCTACGATAGCGACCCCACTGCCGCCACCGACGACAACGCCCATGAGGGGGATGCCGACAACGACACCAAAGGCACTCCTGCAGGAGATGGCCTAGATGGCCCTACACGTCAGGGATGGAAGAAGAACCCATCAGTGATCCTCTCGGAGGAAAACGAGAGGCTTGTTGGCGAGTGGCTGGAGACCGAGGCCGAGTTTATTTATAACAAGGGTCTCACAGCCTACAAGGACAAGGCCAAGGTGTGGAGGGCCTTCGAAGAGAAGGGCCAGTCACTTGTTCCTCCCGTGAGCGGCCGTGAACTGAGGATGTGGTTTACGTCCCTCAGGAGTCGTTTTGGGCAGCTCACAGCAGAGAAGAGTGGCCAAGGAACGGGCAGACGGCTGACGGACCAGGAGAAATGGATTCTCAACATTTTCCACTTCCTGAAGCCGCACATTGTGCGTCAAAGGAAGCCAAAGGTGTTGGGACTTCCGATGGTATGTCTGTTTTAATGTGTTTCCATGCATAATTATTACTGAATATAACGTTATTACATAGTTTCCATGCATTCAATGTACATTTTATACCATTTTCTCATATATGTTCCTCCTCTTTTTTTTACAAGCTGCCTGTGCTGCTGCCGCCCTCCCTGCCCAAACTCTGGACCTGCCTGCTGCTCCTGTTTCTCCTCCTGCCCCAACACCGACGCCCTTGCCCTCTCCGGTTGATCCAGCAAGCACCAAGGCTCGGAAAAACCAAGTTTCCGAGCTGTTCGACGTCGCCTTCACGAAGGCACAGGCCCTCTGGGACGATATGCTGACCAATGTGCAGGCAGCTCCTCGTAACACCTGCGTCCTCTACTGGAAGAAGTTTTTCAAGAGGTCGAGGATGAGTGCGCACAGGTGTCAGAGCAGCTGAGTCTGCAACTGAAAATGGAGGTGCTCGGTGCCATCCAGAGGTACATCTGTGCCACCAAAGAGGGCTCCATGGTGCCGTCGAGGGCCATGATGACCCACACCATGGCAGTGACAGCAGAGTGTCACACACCTGCAGTTCCTGCCAGCCTGTCGGCATCACAGCAGCAGCGGGCACTCACTGCACAGCAGCTGGTGCTCCTGCAAGCACAGTTGGTGACATCGACACCAAAGGAACTAAGCAACCTGTCGATTGACACCACCTTTTTAAATAATTTACAAAATTAATTTATTTATTGTATTTACTTATGCTTATATTTACATGTATGTTTGTATTTTATATTAAATAAATATCTTTTGCAATATCATGTCTAGCTCTATCCTCTGCTCAAATATCATGTATTCAATGAAGTAGCTAAAATACAAGTACACAAATAAAGAAGGCAAAATGAACCTGAATACACTAACGTTTCAGTATACATTACTGACTTTGAAATAAGTTCAAAATACTTTATGTAACATATGTGCACAGAAGCAAAATGACAACAGACCAAATATTAGCAAGTCATATAAAACGTCACAAATATCGGGAGAAGGTAGTTTCAAAAGATAGAATTTTCATATCAGAATATCAACAATGTAAATGCTAAGAGCAGGTACTTTCAAGAACATAGAATTATCACATCAGAATAGAAACAATGTTAAGAGAAGGTACTTTAAAAAATGATAGAATTATCATATCAGAATAGAAACAATGTTAAGAGAAGGTACTTTCAAAAATGATAGAATTATCATATCAGAATAGATTCAATGTTAAGAAATTATTAAAAAGGCAAAATAACTACATCTTTCTTTTATTTATTTGTATGTTTGTTTCATATTGATTAACATACATTTGCAATGTCATGTCCCACTCTATCCTCTTCCCAATTACCAAGTATTGATGAGAGTAATATATCATGGATTTGAGCAATATCTTTTATTAAATCAACTAAAACAAACAGAAGTACACAAATACACAGGGCAAAATAATCCAGAATTAATACATTATTGAATTTTAAATAATTCCAAAATAAATGCAGGAACAGACATTTAAGTAATTACAATCAGGTATGCAGGAAAGTAACTAAATCATGTTCTCCTGCCAGTGCATGGAGCCTTCAGCCGATGAAAAGTATTCCTTCAGCATGTTACGCTGTTCCTTTGCATCCCTCGTTGCAGTGTTGCCAGTCACGGTTGGAAGGGCTGCTCCTAAGGACAGGTCACCTCTCCAGCTACCAGGGATGACAGCATGTGTGACAGGGTGCTCCTGATCTTCTTGTCTTCGTGCATTTCTTCTTATGATCATATTGTGCAGGACACATGCGGACATCACTAATGGCTCTATATGGTCAGGCTTCAAGCATATTGCAGTGCGGAATACTCGGAATCTATTTGCCAGAATCCCAAAGGCATTCTCCACCGTCCTGCGTGCCCTACTTAACCTGTAGTTGTAAATCCGTTCCTCCTTGCTAAGTCCTCTTTTGGGGTAGGGCTTCATAAGGTAATTCCTCAGGGGGAAGGCATCATCGCCAACTAGGAAGTAGGGCACAGGAGATCCATTAGGTTGATCTGGCAGGGCATCTGGTTGGGGCAGATTTGCTTCCTCTTGCAACAGCATTTCTGCCAGTCGGGTCTGGGCAAATACACCACTGTCTGACTCTGACCCAATGGCACCCATGTCAACGTATAGGAACTTGTATGAAGCATCAGCAACTGCAAGTAATACCATGGAGTAGAACTTGTTGTAGTTGAAGTAATGCGTACCGCCCTTGGGAGGGTTACGGAGCCTAATGTGTTTCCCATCCATAGCTCCAATTACGTGCAGGAAGTTCCACCGTTCCTCAAAACCCTGTGCAACCTCCTGCCACGCTTCAGGTGTTTGTGGCACCTGCAGTTCCTCATCCCCGAAGGCAGCAACAATGGCCCTGCAGGTCTCTGGTACGATGTGACTAATGGTGTTGTGGGCTACCCGGAACGAATATTGCAGACTCTTGTATGAATCACCTGTAGCGAGGAAGCATAGGGTGATAGCAACACGTAGGTCTGGCTCAATGGGTTTCCTCCAGAATGTCACTTTCTTCTGAATGTAGGGTGTGACCCGTTCAACAATTTCATTGAAGAGGTCCATGTCAATCCGGGTGAAATTTCTGTACAGGTCTGGGGCTTCCGTTGACAACTCCTCAATCAGGTTGTCATAATGACCTTGCTCCATCCTTTTCTGCAGGTATGGCCACGCCCACACCCTCCTTGGCTGCCTTTTTTTTCTGCTGTGTGTGCTTTGCAGCAATCATTGCAATCTCCAGCAATAACATGACGTGCACATATTCAATGACATATGGCAACATTTCCGTTCTATCCCTACTTGCTATAGCTATAAGATGACACATTTCAGCTATGTTGTCCATGTTGCTTCAGCACGTTGGTAGTATGTCTTGATGCTGTGGTATTACGGCATTGACTAGCCTCACATGTGCATCCTTATATAGCTGGGGTTTAACCCCCACAGTACGTGGGGCCAACATGACGTTTGCGTAACTCAGTTACGCAGAACGTAACACATACGGTATACGTATGTTGGTGTTACGTGCTCTGCCACGCACTACTTCTGCCTGCGCCGCCGCTTGTCGGTCAGCGTCACGTCACCCTTACGCAGTGCGTACATTTGTGGCGCACTATAATACGCATGCATCACGCACATCCTCCCATGACATGTATCCAGTTAGGCGGGGCTTATTTTCTCGCGTATGCGCAAGTTTCACAAATTCCGGCTGTGCGTGCACATGCGTGATTTGATACGTGAAAATGTGAACTTAGCATTACTAAAGCTGACAAATCCAACTGTTTTGTAATAATGGATAAAATTAGCTATGTTGAAAAAATGGAAAACTTATTATCTGATTCTAGTATCTACAAAAAACTACGGAAAGACCCATTAACTGATGTCAAAAAATTTCAATTCTAAAATAAAAACTATACTAAAGGAATTTGGTTCAATATTATTATTATTATTAAAGTAGTTTAACCAGACCACTGAGCTGACTTTCAGCTCTCATAGGGCTGGCCCGAAGGATTTGATTAAAATACTAGGTCTAGGCCTGAAGTCAAGTGCTAGGACCCAATAGATCATCCAATACAAAGATGAATGAATTAAAATGAAATTAAAAACTGCACATAGGCACATGCTCTCATACAATAAATACATTTACTCAGACTTCCTTACATACATACTAAAACGATATATTAAAATTCAGAATATAAATTAAACAAAATTTTAAAAATTCTTCTTTTTTGTAAAATTCAAATGTTAAAAGGATTTTCATATTTTTATTATTTACTTATTTTTATATTTTGTTAATTAAATTACAGTTCTTCAAGAACATCAAAATTGGAATGATTGAAAATTTGAAAGATTCTGACAAAATTTCTTTCACTGACCAATTTCCAAAAGTAGACATTCGTTGTCGGTCATACTTTGGACATTCACATAACACACGTCTGACCGTTATTATTACTCTGCATTCTGAGCACTCGGGAGCCGGGCCATGTGGGCTGCTCATTAAGTGCCCATGTGTCAGACGAGTATGGCCTATTCTGAGGCGTGTTAAAATTACTTGTGCGTGTCTCTCTCTTTGATATGATGAACTCCATTTTTTAACATTAGGTTTTATTTCTTTCAGTTTATTACTTTCAGGTTCTTCATCCCATATATATATTGCCATTTATTTATGATACCCATTTTTATGTGAGTTACATAATCTGTAACAGGGATATTCACATTTGATCTTGTCATGTGAGTTGCTGCTTTAGCTGCTTTGTCTGCTTCTTCATTTCCTTTGATCCCTACATGCGCAGGGATCCAACATATTACTACATTTTTTCCATTATTATATAATTTATGGAGATATAATCTAATTTGTTGTACTATATTATTATTTGATTTGTAACTTCGAATAGCTTCTATAGCGCTTCTTGAATCACTGAAAATCACAAAGTTATTGAATGATGATTCTTTAATTATTTTATAGCTGATGCAATTCCATACAATTCTGCTGTAAATACAGAAGCATTATTAGGAAGTTTTGTCTTGGGACACTGCAGCATGTCCCACTCCGTGTTCTGATTTAGATCCATCTGTATATATTGCGTAATGTGGACCTTTTCGGTTTATATGCTCTATTGTATGCTGTCTATGGTGTTCTGTTGTATATGAGTTACTTTTTGATAAATACTTGAGGTGTGTGCAAATTCTCGTTTTATTCATTGTCCAGGGAGGAGGTGATTTTACTATTATAGGCACTTGTATATTTATATTCAGCGACTCAAACAATCTTTTAGCTTTAATTGGGAAAGGTGGTGGATGGTTGTTTATAAATACATCTCTTAATTCAAATAATTTTTTGGTTGGAGAATCACTAGTTTGAATTCTTAAAGCACTTTTCATTGTTACTAGCTCTCTATGGAGAGACAAAGGCATTTCACCACATTCAACTTGTAACGATGATTTTGGTGATGATCTAAAGGCTCCTGAGCATATTCTAAGGCCTTCATTGTGAACAGGGTCTAACATTTTCAGAACTGCGTCAGATGCCGAGCCATATACTTCGCTTCCATAATCAATGATGGACAGAACTGTTGCCTTATACAGCACAGTAAGGGTATGTCTATCGGCTCCCCAAGTAGTGTTCGATAGTTTTCTAATTAGATTTAATGCTCTTTTACTTTTAGATTTTACATATGTAATGTGGGCTCTCCAGTTCAAGTGGGTATCAAATACTAATCTCAAAAATTTTGCTGTTTGGCCAATTGGTATACTACGGTTTTTGATTTTTAAATCTATTTCTTCACCTTTTTTCCACTTTTTATTTTTATAAAACATGATTGCTTGAGTTTTATCTATGGAAAATTTAAAGCCTACAGATGATTCGTTCTGCATGTTTTATTCGGGATGCTGAATAATATATGGCAAAATCATCCATGTACAGGTTACTTTTAATGCCAATAGGTAGATTTTTACTGATATCATTAATTGCTAAAGTAAACAGTGTTCCACTAAGGACGCTTCCCTGTGGAACACCGTTTTCAAGTGGAAATGTTCTGGACAGATCATCATCAATTCTCACCTGAAAATTGCGGTTTGTCAAAAAGTTCTGTATAAACCTAGGTAAATGTCCACGGATGTTGTTGTTTTGTAAAGTTTTTAATATAGCATACTCCATATGGTATCGTATGCCTTTTCAATGTCAAAAAAGACAGCTACAGTAATTTGTTTTTGTTCAAAACCTCTACGTATATGGTCTTCTAAGTTACAGAGAGAATCCAATGTGGATCTGTTACACTGAGACCCAAACTGAGTGGGAGTTAAAATTTTATTTTCTCGAATGTGCCATGTTAGTCGAGCATTTACCATTTTCTCTAACAATTTGCATAAGCAGCTTGTTAAAGAAATTGGTCTGTAATTATTTACATTGCTGGGATCCTTTCCAGGTTTGGGGATAGGAATTATTATAGCTTTACGTCAATCATCTGGAAATAAGTTTCGAAGCCATAAATGATTATAAAACTCTAATAAGTATGACTTTGCCAAAGGTGCTAAGTGGCAGATCATCTCAAAACAAATATTGTCACCTCCAGGAGCAGATTTATTGCTGTTCGAGAGAGCATATTCCATCTCTGACATACTAAATTTTCTATTATAATATATATCATCAATTGTTTCAAAATTTATTGTTATTAATTCTATTTTATTTTTTTGTGCGGAAGTGTTCATCTAAGTTCTTATCACTACTTACATTTGCTAAATTTTCTCCCATTATATTACTTATTTCTTTTGGATCAAGTGTTCTTTTCCCATCTTTTAATATGGCATGTCTAAGTGGTTTGACATGGGTACCATTTATTTTCCTGAATTTTTCCCATATTTTTTGTATGGGAGTATTATTAGAGAGATCTGATACGTATTTCCTCCATGAAATGATTCTTCCTTGAATTACTTCTTTTTTAAATTTTGCAGATATTTTGTTGTATACAGGTTTTAATGTATCAATTTCTAGTAATAATACAGTAATTTTTTGTAAAGTTCTTTCTAATATCGGTAATTTTTATTCATTTTATTGAACTTTCTATTCAAATTATCTAATCGTCTCCTATTGAGTGTTTCATATTTATTAATTCTGTTAACTCATCAGACCACCAGGAACTTTGTGTTTTGTTGGATGGGGTTTTGACTTTGGTATTGCTTTATCAGCAGCATTTTTAATGAAATCAACAAGAAATTTATTAGTTTCATTATGGTCTTTTAAATATTCAAACTGTGGGATATTTCTAGTGTGCATTTCATATCGCTCCCAATCTGCTTTATAAATGTTATAGTGAGGGACATGTTTTGCAGGATTATTTTGCAATAAGGAAATTAATATTGGGAAATGATCACTGGTGCAAGTCATCAACTGTGTTCCAATCCAATCTGTCAACTATGCTTGTTGTACATAAAATTAAGTCTACTGAGGAAAATGTTCCATGTGTTTTTGAAAAATATGTGCTAATTTCGTCATCATTTATACAGCACATGTAGTTGGAATCCATGAACTCTTCTATTTTACTACCTATTCTATTTGAGTTTGTACAATGACAGTCCCATATTGGGTTGTGGGCGTTAAAATCACCTACTATTAATGTAGGTTTCTTGGTATTGTTAAGTAAATCTTTAAGTTTATCAATATCGTAACTTTTATTAGGTTGGTTATATAAGTTATAAATTATGTAATTATCATTTTTTATTCGTATTTTAATACTTGATATTTGCAAGTCAGTAAAATTTACAGGTACTCTGTCATAACATACTTTGTTATGTACATATATAGCAGTACCTAAATTTCCTTCTTCTTCTCTAGATGTAGATACTAAGGTATATTTACCTATTCTTGGTATTGTTTTGTTGCCATGTTGTAAACATATTATCATTGGCTCATATTCCTTTAGTAATCGTTGTATTTCTCCCAAATGTAATCTGGTCTGTAGACCATTTACGTTCCATTGTATAATATAATTATTGAAAGTAAAACGTTAGTGTGTACAAGTTTTATTTTCTTTTTGTGGATCATCAATCTGCATTTTTTCTAAAATCCTATTTACAATATTTATTTGTTTTTCTTTATAGGACATTATGTGTCCAATGCACATACAGCCCTTTTCGTGAGTATCCAAACTAGTAGTTTCTTTATTTCTGTAGCTTATAAAATTTCGTATAGTGTTTGTTAAGCTGTCCTTTGTTATGCTTTCATTTTTGTTGCACAGTTCAATGAAGCATTCATTACATCCACATGTGTTTTCGTGTGTCGTTTTTTTCATTTACTCTTGCTGCACCTATTGTTGGTGATGGGGTAATCTCTTCTCCCATCACATAATCATTATTGTCAATGGTTTGTTCCTCTGCTATTTCTTTGGTGTTCTGGGTATCTGTTTCTATTGGTTTTATTATTACTTTAGGAGACAAAGGTATTTTCTTATTATTTGGTTTATGTTCTTTCTTGGGGTCTCCCGCCTTTATTTTAATGGATGTATCTCTAATAATAGTTGGTTTTTTGTTGGTCTTGGGTGGAGTTTTCTCTAAAGGTCTCTTTTTTTCTTTAGTTTCTAATTCATCATGACTATCTTTTAATATTTCTGTGGTGCTTGTATTGTCTTCTAGTGATTCTATTTCTCTTAAAATCTCAAATGAATTTGAGCAAAGATTTGTATACACTTCTTGGTCCTTTGCTATATTAGCTTCTTCTTGCAAAGTGGTTATTTTTCTTTGAGGTTGATCTATCAGGGTTTTGTTACTCTTATTTATTTCCGATTTTTGTTTCTTTGTTTGATCTTATTGCTGCAGAAAAAGTTCGTTTCTTAGCGGGATCATGCATTCCTCTAACCTTTAATTCTAATTTGGCCTCTTTTATAGGCATTCCTGTCCTTTCCTGAAGTAATTTCAATTCAGTATTGTATATATAATATATACATTCCTTAGATCTTCCATGGTGATTTTGTCCACAGTTCACGCATTTTGGTTCACCACACCTCCACTGTGTGGCATGTTTGTCAGATCCACAGTATGCGCATACAGATGTATTATGGCAATTTTTTCTTGTATGTCCATACATACTACAGTTTTGGCACTGTAGTGATTTAGGGACATACAGTCTCAGTTCTCTGCTTTGGCCTAAGATTTTTATTTTTAAGGGTAATTCATGGCCTTCAAATTTTATCTTTGCTATTCTTAGTATTTTTCATTACTCCGTCTACTAGCTATGTTGTAAATTTCGCAGTCTTGTATATTGTTGTACCTTTTTTAAGGGAATCTAGCAATATATTCTTTTCTATTGGTTCATCATTATCAGGAGTACTATGGTACCCTGGACACTGTTCAAATTGTCATGTTTTTTTAATATGTACTTTAACATTATCAATATTTTTATATTTAAGTAGTTTTCCGATTGATTTCTTGTAGTGGTTTCTATCAACCACATCTGTTCTTTTACTTGTCTGAATGACATTTCAGTAGTTGAATGTCGATTCAATAAGAAGTTTTCTAATTTCAATGGCGATATTTTTTTCTCCGTTTCTAATGTTAGGAATCTTGACCAACTTCCACTCCCAAAGAGGGAGTCGAAGTGGGTCAATGTTGGGTCAAGATATTTGTTTTTTTTTTGGCTTGTTTTTCATTGGAGCATAGGGCTCCAGTGTAATTACGTTAGTATTTTTCTGATTTTTCCAGAGAGAGGTCAGAGGAGGTCCCTGCAGTCGTTAACTGTTCCGAATCGCTACCATCAAAGGGTCCAGGGTACTTAAATCGTTAACACAACTTTGCATTAAGACAAGTAAAATTGAGAAAAAAAAAAAAAAAAAAAATAAATAAACCTGAAAACCTTAAAAGATATCATCAGCCTTTCATGGGGTTTATTCTTCGGCCAATGGCACAAGTGAGAACCGACTCCCAAATGTCCGCATCCCTACCCTACCCCAAAGGGGATGGCACAACATGATTAGAGTGGCTCAAGTGTAAGCCAACCCTCTTGATAGGACTGAGAGCATTACTAGAATACAATCATCCCCACCCTAATCACATTATGGGCAAACCGGACAGAATGCCGAGAGTCCTATTCCCAGAACTAGACCCCCCTGGAATCCGTGGTCCAGTCCCGTAGAATAGTTCCGCCTGAAAACTCAGGTCTGAACATTATCAGGCAGTTGATGGTCCTGCCACGGTTCTCACTATTTAGCTTTGGATATAAACCCAATCCCAGCTATGATACCTTTTCCTATTTACCAGGTCCAAGAAATTTGTACCAAAGTGAAAATATCCACGCCATTTAAATCGAAAGGTTTGTAGCTGATCCGTCAGGGCCCGGGCTCTTATTCTTCGTAAGAACGAAGAAGAAAAGCCAGGGCCCCTTACCCCCTCACCACGTGAAGGAACCTACTTCGAGGGGATTCGGTTCAATAAAGAGAAAGTGTCAACGATTGGCCCATCCTTACCTTACATGTACGGATTAATCAAAACCCATAAAAGAGATTTTCCTATTCGACCCATTATCAGTTCAACCGGTTCTGTTAGTTATAAACTTTCTAAATATCTAGTTAAATTACTATCACCTATTCTGGGTACTGTTTCAAATTCCCATTTACAAAACTCTGCTGATTTCTGCGCTAGACTTTCCCATATTGAATTATCCAGTCCTAACAAATTAACCAGTTTTGATGTGACATCTTTATCTACTAAAGTTCCTACTGATGACTTACTTCAGTATTTATCACACCATTTGGACTTGTATAATCTAGAATTAACTACCAATGTCATTATTAATTCGACATCCCTTTGTATAAAAAAATTGTAAATTGCCTTTCAATGGTAATTTTTATGAACAAATATTTGGTATGGCTATGGGGAACCCTCTTTCGCCACTTTTGTTTTATATTTACATGGAATTCTTTGAGTTTAGATTTATTCCAAGAAATCTCTTCTCTAAGGTGTTTTGGGTTAGATATGTAGACGATTGTTTTTGTATTGTAAGAGAAAATGTAAATATTCCTGATTTCTTACATACAATTAATAATCTTGTAGCGTCCATAAATTCACAACAGAATATGAAGAAAATAATTGTATACCATTTTTGGATGCCCTAGTTATTAGAAATAACGACAATTTTTTTTTAAAGTAATAATTTGTTATACTAATTTTTACTGTAACCATGCTAAACAAATTAAGGTGTCAACATTTTCCAGTACGTATCTTAGAGCTCTTAGAATTTGTAATACTGAATTTTTTGGACGAGGAATTTAAAATTATTGATAAAATAGAAGATTCATTATGTTACTCTCATAATTTTTTGGAACATTGCAAAAATAACGCAAAAAGACATTACAATCCAATCATTGTTAACAAAGAACTTAAGAATATTCTCTGTTTACCATTTCATCCTAATTTCATTCTTGCAGTGCCCATTTTAAAAACTATTGATATTAACTTAGTATATAGATATGATAATATTTGAGAAATGAATTAATTAAGATTAGCCCGCCCAATTAAAGCAATACTGTATACAGTATACCTTGCAAAGAATGTAATAAGATTTACATTGGTCAAACATCAAAAGGACTGAAAATGAGATGCTCACAACACAAACAGGCCATTTCTAGATGCTTAACAAATAATGGCATTGCGGATCATTAGCTTAAGACAGGCCATGCAATTAACTGCGATAAGTCATCGATAATCTACAAGGTAAACGACCACCGGAAAAGGAATGTTAACCTCCACCCTGGATTATCCCTTGATCCTTTGTCCTTGTCTTTTTTGTTTAAAGAACATGTTTCCCGGATAAACAAAATGTAACCCCGCCCCCTTCTGTTTTTGTACTTTAAAGCTCTGTCAGCTTCTTTTGTATTCAGTGTGAACTTGAAAATGTAGAATAAACTACGTAACTACAAGTACTTGTTCAAAGTCCCCGTTTTCACTCATCTTCTTACGTGGATTTTGATATATATATATATATATTGTTACGGGCCCACGCCCATCAAACATACACTAATCTCTTAAAACACAAATGAAGTCACAAACGACCAAGTCCACAATAGGTGGAATGGCCGCAACAGAGTGTACAGAGATGGAATCAAGGAGGATAAAGTAAAACCGAAAATAAAACCTTAATATTTAATACAAACTTTTAGAAAGAAATGACCACTGAGCCTCTTACAAAATACATTAAATAAACACAAAAAAATCAACCACACACTGAAAACATCGAATAACAAACACACTTTACCAAATTAAGATAGACTATACAATTACACTTTAAAGAGAGGGCCTGAATAAGTAATAGAATGTCGAAAAGACAGAATAATCTAACTTATTACACACTAAACCAAAAAAAAATAAATAAACTGCTTTCCTTAAGTGAGCTCTGAAACAGTAGAAGAGGCAAACGCAGCCTTCAAATCACGGGTCGAGGGGCATAATATATATTCTCGAGACCTTACCAAAATAAGAGAGGTCCCTAGGCAGTATTACTGAACCAAGGGCGTAGACAGAAGATAGAATCACTTTAACGTCGCATAAGACGATCAGCGGTCCATTACAATCAGAAAGCCGTCCGACAGGCAATCACACCTTACCAGTTGGCAGAGAGGTCCCTTGGCTAAATCACTGAACCAAGGGGCGAGGCTGAATAATGAATCAATCTCCCAAATGAGGACAGCAGCAGATGAAGCTGAAGAGAGGCAGGTATATCATCAAGTTAATAATCCAAGCCCACATAATCGAGTCACAATATTAAGGTTCAGTTGATAACTCTCTCACAGTCCTCGTGAGACAGCGCCGAGGAATACAGCTCGGATGAGGGAAGCAGTGGACTTATTAAACCAATTCCCTTCGGTGAAAATAAAAACAAGCTCATTGTAATTAAAACTATACAACAAGTCAAATGTCGATGGTGGGGAGGATGGAAATACCTCTCTTGGGTCATTATGTGTCACTGTAAAAGAATAATTACTGACCACGGGAGTGGACTTATTATCAACTAAATCAATTTACGTAAAATTAAACACATACTGATTACGTTTGTAGCTAACGATTATATATGAATCATATATATATAGTCATATATATATATATATATATATGGCAGAGGTGGGTGGATATCGTCTCCAAACGCAAAACACCTAGTTATGATATATATATATATATATGGTTAGTATGTATATATATTATCGTATCGCTATATACGGGATATATATCAATAAAATTATATATATATATATAATATATACATATTGGATATTACACACACATATATATATATATATATATATATATATATATATATATATATATATATATATATATATATATATATATATATATATATATATATATATATATATATATATATATATATATATATATATATATATATAAATATATATATATATATATATATATATATATATATATATATATATATATATATATATATATATATATATATATATATATATATATATATATATATATATAGTGTGATTACTAACATGTAATTCATTGTGGAATTAAATTGTCAGAAATTAGAGTAAGAGAATATTTTGACAACTTTCTATTACACGGTTTTCAAGTAACAGATATGCAAGAGACGTAGCAATGGCAGATAGTCAGCTGAACATTTGTATTTGTAAATATTAAAAGAAATCAAGAAGCTTCCTGGTTTTTTTTTTCTTTAATCAGTTTCATTCTTCTTGCTTACTTGCCAGTTTTACTGTGTCGACTTGTTTTATACAGTTAACAGCTGGCATAGTTAGGTGATCGAAATTTAAGAGAAGTATTGTAAATTTATAATAACAATAATGTAAATAATATGCATTTTCCTCAATGAAGGTTCATTATAAAACTCAAGAAAACCAACTCTCTGGTTGAAAACGCCATTTCAGTTATTTTTTTAGAAGGGATTTATATATTTTTAGCAGTATATATTTTCCTCAATGAAGATTCGTATTGAAACTCAAGAAAACTAACTCTAGTTGAAAACGACATGTCATTCACTTTTTAGAAGGGATTTATCTATTGTTAGCATCGAAGGCAGATGCTGGAGAATGAAAGCACCAGTTCAGAGCAGCGGAAGGACCATTCAGGAAGGAAGGAGCAAAAGCGCCTGGTACATGATACGCGTAGTCACAAAGGACGTTGTTTGCAGAGGCCAACGAGGTCAGAGAAGGTCGGGCCTCTTATTTTACTCTTCCTCTTCGAAGAGATTTGCAGAAAACTTCGCAGCTACTTTTCTGCTGTGTCAGAAGAATTCAGTCTTGAAAAAAAAGAAGAAAAAAAATATATATATATATATATAAATATATATATATATATATATATATATATATATATATATATATATATATATATATATATATATATATTAATAAATGGGATGTATTATAGACTGAGTTCAGGAAGATGAAGCCGGTTAATTTTATCCTCTTCACTAAATTTTCTGAAATATGTTTCATCTGTTTGTAAATAAAAGCAGTTAGTTGCTGACGACATTTTATGCTAGTTTTCATGCGTTTAGATGCCAGTATATCAGAATGACAACAAAATATACTGTTATGATTTGATGGAACATTTTCTGCAATATTTTGCTTTATACCAAGGAAGCATTAAGGGGCAGCTGAACTATAATGGAAAATCTGCTCATCATGTTATATATGGACTATTATTATATATAATATAATGCTGTGCTACCATATTTTATGATGAGGCAAAATTCCCTTCAAATGAAAAATGAAGCTTACCTTTCAACACCGGCCACGAAAAGCGGAAATTTTGACTTAGTGAAGTCAGAACAATAATAAAGGGCCAAGCAATGATCGCCCACCATCTTCAGAACATGGAGAGAGAGACAGAGAGAGAGAGAGAATATGTTTATATAAAGTGAGTGACGAATATATCACCAAGTTTTAAGGTGGGGCTTTGGGGTTGGATGAGGATAGTGGGGAGGGGGAGTTCTACCAAAAGGGAGGACCCCTGAAGTGGAGATGTTTTGGAGCTCAGTCAAACGCGATCTTCTTAGGTAATTGACCAAGACCCCAGGTTTCATTTCAACGCGTATGTCTGGAAACCTTTCTCTCATAGCAGGGCTGTTATTTGTCGAGCTCACTCACCACAAACTCACACAAGCAATAACATGCACACGCACACACAGATATATATATATATATATATATATATATATATATATATATATATATATATATATATATATATATATATAGTTTCATAATCTAATTATTATTTATGACAGTCAGACAAAACAAGCGAATGCCCAGAAACCTTTTCTCTGGGGTCATCGATCCTTAAAGTAGCATAAAGATAATATTTCGATTAGTGCCACCGTTAACCAGCTTATCAGACAAAGCAACCTTCTATAAATGAATACGACGAAAGGGAAATGTAAATACGTTGTGTAGATGGGCATGGCACTGTTGCCTTAGACCTACTGTTCTCGCAGATCAACGCATTTTTGACCGGCTCTCTTAAACCCCTAGCAACCTAGGGTGCTATCAGAGATGAACCATTGAGAGAGAGAGAGAGAGAGAGAGAGAGAGAGATAGAAATAAATTTGCAAATACACAAACAATAAATAAATCACTGTAGGGTCATTCATGAAAATTTTTCATAATATTCAGAAAACTTCGTTTAACGTAAAATACAATTGCGCTTTAAAAATGTTAACAGCGCGTACTTTCATAGACCTGTGTTTGCAAATGCTCCTAACATAGTAGAAAATATTAATAGCTACAACTACTGGTATAAAGTCGCCAAATAGCACTTTCTGGCTGTTGTCCGAAATAATTTTGAGAGGTGCAATGCTTTGATTTCTCGACTTTGATTATTACAATCTTTGGCCGCTTAAACGATGTAGCAAATATCTTCCGGCAATTATGCTGAATTTGTTCTTAGAATGATTTCATTCAATAATGACCACATTTGATGTGAATGGCATTTAATTCTTAGTCATCTGAAAAGAAAACTATTGTGCCGGCTTTGTCTGTCCGTCCACACTTCTTCTATCCGCCCCCAGATCTTAAAAACTACTGAGGCTAGAGGGCTGCAAATTGGTATGTTGATCATCCACCCTCCATTTATCAAACATACCAAATTCTAGCCCTCTAGCCTCAGTATTTTTAATTTTATTTAAAGTTAAAGTCACCCATAATCGTGCTTCTGGCAACCATATAGGATAGGCCACCACGGGCTGTGGTTAAAGTTTCATGGGCCGCGGCTCATGCAGTATTATACCGAGACCACCAAAAGATAGATTTATTTTCGGTGCCCTTGAATATACGCTGTAGCGGCTGTACAGAAAACTCGACTGCGCCGAAGAAACGTAGGCGCATTTTTTACTTGCTACCTACTTGATCGCATATTTTATTAGATAAAGATGACAATATAAGATACACAACAGAACACGAAAGTTTCATAAGAACCTATTTTCTGCTTCTCTTTGTAAAGCGCTGACGTTGGCTATTCTCATTGAAAAGAAAAACCGTAAGAGTGCTGTGTCATGCTCTTAATTAACAGAAGTGAGACGTTAAATGAGAGTCGGAAGTTCCAGTGACGTTGAACTGAGGCTCTGAATTCAAACCAGCAAGGCAGCTGAATCTGTGCACAGATTTGTACTCGAGTCGTTTCTCTCTGTCTCAGGAATGGAATGGAATGGAATGGAATGGAATGGAACGGAATATAGAGTTTCGGCCAAAAGCCAAGCACTGGGACCTATGAGGCCATTTAGCGCTGGAAAGGAAACTGAAAGCAGGTAGGTTTGAAAAGTGCAACAGGAGGAAAACCTCAAAGCAGTTGCACTATGAAATCATTCTTAGGAGAGGGTGGATCGCAAGATGGAACAAAGATAATATGAATGGAGGTACAGTAAGATAAGTGAAAGGGGTTGCAGCTAGGGGTCGAAGGGACGCTGCAAAGAACCGTAAGGTGCATTAACGGCGCTACCCCCATACGGAGTCTCTGTCTACAGTGCCATGCGTACGTATGTGTACGAAGTCGTGAGATAGTCAACAAAATATAGACTGTGACCTCCCCCTATACATGTGTATAGGAAGTAACGGAAACTTTTTTTCTTACCAAATACAGCACATATGTAAATGTAATAAGCAAAATGCCTTCTCAATTACCTTTCACTTTTTAATATATTTGTCACCAAAAGCATATCCCCGAATTGTGTGGATATATATATATATATATATATATATATATATATATATATATATATATATATATATATATATATATATATGAAAATAGAGTTGAGAAATAAATTATAATGCTTGCTTTTGAGAGGCAAGCATCTCAAATATATGGACATTCTTCCTTTGGAACACTGATGGCACTGTAGGATTACTGCAATCAATAGCCGCGTGTCATTTTTTTGTTTTTGTGTTTTAAAAATGTTTACGTTAAATATAACTAACCTCCTTAAATATTCATCAATATAAAAATTCTATGTAAAACCTCTGAATTTTGCATTTATTTTATATATTTATACAGTAATAGTTCAAGAAATCGATTTTTAAATGCAAGAACAATTTGTCAGTCAAGACCAAATTTGTTTCATTCTCTGGTGTCCCCTGTGCCAGGTAAGCTTTTTCACCTCTGGCCTATAGTCTTCATCTGAGGATGATGGCAGAAGGTAACATGCCTA
>NC_089787.1:14025957-14030957 GCF_040412425.1 Macrobrachium rosenbergii
AAATAGCACTATCACTTAAACACCTGGCGGGGAGGAGGAGAAACAGCACTTCCATAAACAGCTGAAGGCTAAAAACAAAACTCTTCAAAAACTTAAATTTAACCTTAAAACTAAACTTAATTTAAGGAAACTAGTAACTTATTTAAAAAGCTTTTATTAATATAAAATGAAAGCAATTTCATAAGAGCAAAAATCAAGAAATAAAACTACGTTAAATCCTGATAATATATATATATATATATATATATATATATATATATATATATATATATATATATATATATATATATATTTATATATTATTGTAACGAATTCCATTACTGGTTCCTTCTAAAGATCCACCTTAAAAACTATCTACTCCTATTAAGTGGAGTAGTAGCCTAGAACAACAAAATTGAAACTCAAAATATGAACAGGAAGAGCAAAATAAACGCTGTATAAAAACCGTTAATAACAAATAGATTTATACACAAATGGGTACCACCTTAATTACATAATCAACTGAAAAAGGAAAGGACCACACACATACAGTAATAAACACATTCTCTTAGCCAACAATCAAAATTAAACAGAGGAGAGAAGCTATAGGAGAAAGTGGGAAAGACAAACATCCTATGGCAAAAATTAACACTAACGCACGACAGGAAAGGGTAGCCTGAGAGAGAGAATCCTTAAACCTAGCTAAAATACAATAATTCCCTACACCTAACAACAAAACCAAAAATACATACCTTCATCATAACAACTGCAGATTGCTAATGCATAAATAACGTTGACTGGCGATCAACAAATCAATATATTGATACCTGAAGACCAGCGATGAAATAATCCTATAACCCTCGGGTCGCTACTACGTGAGGGTCAGCTCTCCTGGACTGACGCGACGCCAGCAAAAGTCCACCAACAATACACTATCACAAGGATAATAAAATATTGCGCAAAAGGCTTTACACTTCTTCACCGCTGAAGCGCCGAGTGACGACCTCAAGGATACATTGGAACAGCGAGGCAAAAGAAGCGCAATGGCATACAAAAATGATCGTCCTTTACAACCACTGGCGAGCGCCAGGCATGAGCGGTACGCCTCACTCAAGACACGAAGTCTCTTCCCTTCTCCCGGGAGTCAAAGAAGCTGCAGATACTGCCAATAACACCTACAACGTCCAAGAACTCTGCAGTCGGGAGGCCGCACAAAGATTAAAAGTTCTTCAGATGCCCCGTCATCGAAGAAAACACACACTGCTCAACAGTAACCTCTGGACATCCCCACACATGCTTGCAAATATGAAAACAGAAGAAAAACATATAAGCGGATGGGAGAGTCCAAAGATGGTTAACAGTGAACCACCTCTAAACGAGGTGATTAAATAATAAAGTGGGAAAGCCAAAAGTGAAACTTAAGTAAAAAAAAAGCTTTACAAAGTTACATTAATTTCTGACATCAAAACTAAAGCAAGAAAAATTAATTACATTAATCATCCAACACTAAAACAAAACTGAATTACGTTAATATAAGAATAGCAGAAACTGAACAGGGCCCCACAATATGAACCACTCAATCAATATTTTTAAATATTACAATATATATATATATATATATATATATATATATATATATATATATATATATATATATATATATATTATATATATATATATATATATATATATATATATATATATATATATATATATATATATATATATATATATATATATATATATATATATTATATATATATATATATATATATATATATATATATATATGCTATATATATATATATATATATATTATATATAATATATATATATATATATATATATATATATATATATATATATATATATATATATATATATATATATATACAGTTATATATATAAATAAATAATCAACACACAATCACGTGTGGAACAAAAATAAATTTCGACTCATCAGATCGTACCCAGGTCTTTCATTTGAAAGGAAAGGGCGCTGCTTCCTTAGGTGCAGTTGCCCTCAGGTTCCAACTTCTTTTATGACTTGCATGGCCTGGTGGACAGCGCCCTTGCCTTTCAATTGAAAGACCTAGGTTCGATCCTGATGTGAGTCAGAAATTTATTTCTATGTATGTATATATATATATATATATATATATATATATATATACATTATATATATATATTATATCCCTTTGATATTACTTGTATGTGAGAGACACGAAAAGTTTCATTTAAAATAAAACAAACTTGGATGAAGAAACAATTGTCTTTTCCTGATAAGCTGAGTAACTTAATAAAAAAAAAATAGTCTGTAAAATAAACAGGGAAATTAGTGAAATGCTAAAGAGGTAAAAAAAAACCTGGATTACTGATATACACTTCGTGGTCTTTCCAGTAATAGAAAGATTACATTCCTCTTACTAAAACGTTATTTTTTATTGATCAAATTCAGAAAATAACTTTATGACCTTAAGAGTATTATATACCTAAACTGAACTCTCCAACAAACAGGAGTTTTCTAACGGTACAACAGAAAGCCATCGCCAGACGCACGTTTCCATTTCCCTTCCGCAGAATGCACTGACGTCAGGGAGGGGCTCTCCGGCTGAGGAACGAACGCTGCCTACACCGAACACAGACTCCAGGAGCCTTTCGCTCCTTCTGGAAAACAAGAGTGACTGTACCTCGGCTCTTGTGTGGGAGATGATACGAGGTCAAATTACTTTATCGTATTGTACACATAAAAGTTTACCATTATATTCCCCGTTTACCTGATTATTGCTGTGTGCAGACACACATAGACACTAATAAACATCCAACCCCTCACCCCACACACACACACACACGCTTACACACACACACACACACACACATATTATATATATATATATATATATATGTATGTATGTATGTATGTATGTATGTATGTATGTATGTATGTATAACCATACAGAATAACCTTCATTAGTCAACCTTTTCGTCCATGAACCATGCGCATGCGCGTCTGAGCTTCCACCTTCGATGTGCACGATGAACGCGCACACGCGGCAGATTTTTTTTTAAGAAATTCATCGAAAATCAGCTAAGCGCGTCATAACAATGGTTTGAATATGACGTCACGAGATGCTGCTTCTCCTCACAGAACGGGGTGGGTGCAGCCCGTGACGTGCGCATGCGCCAAAATTTCCTTTAACAGAAGCCAGTGTGGTCGCAAAATATGCCTCGTTAGAAGTGCCTATCGGTGCTGCTTACTTAAACGCCTGTACCGTCGTTATTTCTTTTTTCGGATTTTGTTGCAAAGGTGTTAGTGTTTTGCAAATGCCATAGTGCGTTCTTAGAGCAGTGTCTTATAAGTTCAATGGCACGGCAAAAGAGAGTGAGCGGTTGGAGAAACCAGCATGTGAAGGCTTCATCCCTCCTAACAGGTATTCTTTATTGGACCTTACGGAGTTCCAAAAGTATAATTTAACGCCCAAAAAGATAGTTAGGCTAGTGATGAATAGGGAGAGGGAAAGTGACACAGATAGTGATGATGGCAGTGACGATTTTATGGCCGAAGTTGAAAGTGTCGATAGCAGTGAGGAAGGAGACCCTCTTGTCACATCACTCATACAAACATCTTTGTGCCAGGAAAGAACCTCCTGTGTTTCGACGAAGGTCTGCTTCCTTCCGTGGAAAGGGAGGGTATCTTTCAAAGTGAATAGCCACCAGAAACCAGTGAAATATGGAATCAAAATTTATATTTTGTGTGAGGCAGAATCCGGTTAAGTGCTTGATTTCACAGTGTACCGCAGTGTGATTTTTCAGATGCTTGGCTTATATCTGGATAAAGGTTATCACGGGGTGAGCACCAGTGCCACTTTACTGCTCATGAGAGGGCCACCAAAGGCACTCAACTCGCAGGGCACGGACAAGGAGGAGTATGTTCAACAAGAAATTGAAACTTAATGAAGAAAAAACTGAGTGTATGCTATTTGGATCTGACAGTGCACTACGTAAATATGAACACTTCAAAAGAATAACTGTTGGTTCGTCAACAATAAATATTGTAGCAGCAGTGAGGAACTTAGGAGTATTTATTGAAAATAAATTGTCGATGAAGAACCATTTGTTGCATATTACAAAAACCTGTAACTGTCATATTAGAAACAATGCATTTATGAGAAAATACCCAAACGAGGATACTCTGAAAACAGCAATTCGCAACCAAATACTTTCGAGGCTTGACTACTGCAACGTTATATACTACGGTCTCCCTAACTACCTACTAAGAAAATTGCAAGAGTACAAAATAGAACCTCCGGCTTAATAAAATGACAACGTTCTCGTGACAGAATAACCCCAGCACTAATTGAGCTACATTGGCTCCCAGTAAAAGCTAGAATAGAATATAGAATACTTCTCACAATCGTTAAAGCACTAACATATGGTGAACCAACACATCAGAGAAACTGCTTAAGCTTCTTTAGACCTGAAATAAGTCAGACATTCAAATGAAGCATATAGGTTATTTGAACCTAGACCAAATTGTGAGTCAGGCGAGAGAGCATTTGTACACTGCGCACAAAGACTGTACAACAAAATACTGCCTGAAGTGAAGATCATACAAGAAGAAAGCAAATTTAAAAAAGAACCAAAGACTCATATTCTGCAGGAGCTACGATACTGACGATAAAACACTAAAAGACAATTATATAAGAAGCACCTTATTTTGAAGACGCACAAGGGCCCTTCCGAGAGGGAATCATCCCTGTGGAGGGCTGTACATAAAACCAAACAAAGTGAAACAAAGTAAAAAAGGGAGAAGAAGGGTGGAGTTACACAGGTGGTGACTATGGCAGTACCACCACCTGTTGAGCCCTTTTTTGTTCGCCGAGTTGGTTGAGCTTCAGACCGTCTGATGGGCTGGGTTCGATCCATATAGGCTGATGAAGAGTTAGAGGAATTTATTTTATGGTGATAGAAATTCATTTCTCGCTATAATGTGGTTGGATTCACAATAGCTGTAGGTCCCG
>NC_089787.1:14035957-14045957 GCF_040412425.1 Macrobrachium rosenbergii
TCATTTACGAAAAATAATTTCTCTAAAGTTTCACATGTCGCCTTCTATACGTCATTTCTTTCGTTTTTATCCGAACAAGAACTTTATCTAGAACCTGTCTGAAATGGAGCAGTTCATTTACTTTCCTGTCATGTGGCGACCATCTATTCAAGGGGATGGAGTCTTTGATGTTCTCTGCGGGTTTTTTTTCAATAATACAACAAATTCTTAAATCCTCAGACCCTGTTGGATACTCTGATATCTACGAAACTGTTTCCGAATCGGTTATAAATAAGAAACCAATTGGTGCTACTTTGGCTTGTTACCTACACGTCACCTACTCCGAGGTGCCGGTACTAAACATGGCGGAAGCTCTTTGGGGCGCCGTGTTTAGTACTAGCCCCTCGGGGCTCAAAGTATTATATCGGTACATCCATTTCTATATTGTGTGGTCGACAAATTTTACATTAATAAACGATGTCTCCGTGCGGCCGTCTACTTTATATTTACCATGCGGTATTTAGTACTAGCACCTGGGAGTAAGTGACGCGTAGATAAAAAGGCAAAGTAGCAGCGAAGTATTTCTCGTCCGGACCCCGCGCACGAGAGGTATAGCGAAGATGCCCAGCATCCTTCGCTATAAGTTTCATGTCAAGAAAAGGTTTGCTTTAGCAAAGCCCTATTTATATATTGTGTGATCGGTGACAGCTGGGACGATGTATTTTTAGACTTGCTGAAAGATGTCACTCAAACATGAATGCGAGTAATGGAATGATCTTTGAACTCAAATGGTTCCCGCCACAACAATGACTTTGGACGGAAAGATCCTTCCTGACACCGATTCATTCCTTTGGAACAGAGGCTCCTTTGTCAGGAACAGCGCGCCCTTGAACTTTTTTGTTTGTTGATTTTTCCTCTTTTATTCATCGTGTGATGTAATTCTCTGCTCTAAGATTTAATCGTTTTTCATAACTCTCCATTGATGATCTCGGGTTTATCGCATTCCTCACTTTATTCACAATATCGTGTATTTCATGTTCTTTATATTTAGCTGATAGATGATTTACTTCTGATTCACGGTTTAAAAAATAGTATAAATACCTTCATATTATTATTATTATTATTATTATTATTATTATTATTATTATTATTATTATTATTATCATTTAGGTTCATATTCTCCCGATTGCCCCTTCACGCTCCTTATCACCTTCCACCCTTCAGGAACTGGATTCGGTGTTCCTTTTTTAATTAAGCATCTTCATTTTCCCTTTTTCCGCCACTCCTGGTTTCGAAAGGAACATTAATTGCTTTTTCTATCCCCTTACTTCTTCGAGACAGTCCCTGCTCAGAATTTTGTGTGTAAAAATGGAATTTCACTCCCTTATACACATTTTGATTTAGTATAAGCGTTAAGGTTTCAACGCACTAAATCTAAATTGCTTTCCCACTGCCCCCATCCCCACTTTGTATAAAAGATGAAAGATATAAGGTACAACAATCTCTTTTGAAAATAATCGATCAAATATCAGCCAGCAAGACAGAAATCTCCAAATAAAAATCCCCTCTGAAAAATGGACCTCACCCTGGCACCCCGTAGGGGGTAGTGCAGTTAGTGTACCTCACAGGGTGTACTGTAGTCATTGCTAAAGGTTTTTTGCAGCGTCCCTTCGGCCCCTAGCTGCAACTCCTTTCATTCCTTTCACTGTACCTCCATGCATAGTATCTTTCTTCCATCTTGTTATCCATCCTCTCCTAACAATTATTATATAGTGCAGCTGAGAGGTTTTTCTCCTGTTACACCTCTCTAACCTTCCTATTCTAAATTTCCTCTCTAACGCTGAATGGCCTCATAGGTCCCAGTGCTAGGCCTTTGGCCTAAACTCTATATTCCATTCCATTCCTCACCCTGACAGGAACCTCTCCTTCTTCTTCTTCAGCGGATCCCTTGGCCGATCGAAGGCAGATCTTTCGAAGAACGACACTTAAAACGGCGCTCACGCGTCACGGCTCCTGCGTTTCTGCTTCTAGATGGTTGGAATATAGTTATGTGTTTTATTTTCAGAACCTCACCTTCGTGAGTTTAATGGTTTACGGGATTATATCTCAGAGGACCATATAAAATGTGAATTTCCAAATAAATATATCCTGGTTTTGCTCAGTTTTTTTTTTTTCGGTTGCGGTTTCATTTTGACTTTTATTTTTCCTTTAAAATACGAGCGAAACTGAATGTCCGAAGGGTTTTGGAAAATCTTTTGTGCCATCTCCAGCATTCATGTTCGGATTGAGTTTTGTTTTCGCACGAGGCGTTTTTCGAATGAGTGTGTAGTCACAGGACTCTCATTTGAATGAAGCTTTGATTGTTTTTCGCTACGGAAATGATCTCTTCCGCCTATCTTCTTCTTCGTTTTAACGTGCGTTTTTCCCATTTTCTATTATGGGTAAGCGCATATGCCTTCTACGAAGGACTTTGATTTGGCGTTGAGGTAGGCCGTAGCCTCGATCGGCTGCCCTGCCTGACATCGCTTAGACCCTCCCGGTAATGATGTGCGAAGTGTATCGTGCCATCCCCAGCCCCTTTCTCCCAAGCAGCGAGGAGAACTGGGCGGAAGTCGACAGTTCGAGACGTGTGAGGGTGTCTGTTACGTTTTTGGGAAGATGTTGGAGTAAGAAGTTTATGTGTGTGTATTGGTCTGTAACACCCATTTGGCATATAAACCTATCATTTATTACGCATATAATCCGGGGTGTCTACACGGATAGCAAAGTGTCATTCACTGACCAGTCGGCTGCGGATTTGAACCGCGCTCGGGCCTCTATTTATCCTATGCTCTATACTGATACCGGGCTCTCTCTTATATATATATATATATATATATATATATATATATATATATATATATATATATATATATATATATATATATATATATATATATATATATATATATATATATTATATATATATATATGTAAACGAACCACACCAGGTGTCAATGGAGTGTTAAGGCGTCAGCAACAGCTGGCTGGTTAACCAACCCAAACGAACTGCCAATCAACTGATTTTTAATGACAACTAATCCGACTTGCCTTGTAATATAGATTTACATCAAGTTCAGGAATCTCAAGGCTGATTTATTAATCGCCTGCACAGCACTAAGTAAAGTGTTGTTCATCTCAGAGTAAATGTTATTTAGGAGACTGTTTAAACCGGAAGGTTTTTGATCAAAAATATTTGCAAAAATACAATAATTAAACAGTACTGTATTTGAGTTTTTAAAGCAGTCACAACTTCTTTAACTATTCATATACTAATATGCTTGACTTCAGTGTGCATTGAAGAATTTCGATTTCTCAGTTACCTTTTATCCAATGCACTGGCGTAGGAAGGAATCCAGATAAGTTGCGGACTCTTCGGTTTTGTTGAGACTCGTAGAAATGAATAGGCCTTCGTTTAGCTTACAATTGCCTTGTAACTGAATCATATTGGATATTATTAGTTAAGAATTTTCTTAAAGAAATGGTTTCTCACAAAATAATAGAATCGTAAAAGGTGGTATAAGCCCACAAGGTCAATATCTTGTTGTCGGTTCACACAGCTTCAACAATCTGGATCTCTGGATAGGCCTGCGTTATTTTCGACTGTTTTCATTTTGATTATTCTTGTCATTGATGTAAATGGTATTCTTGGTGTTGTTGCTGCTATGACTATTGTGGTTGTTGATTGCCCTATCTATTGGCTATAGTGTCGGCTTTCCTTAAACGCCTATTCACGTCTATTTGAATCAGCGATAATAAGTGTAGTCCCTCACATTCATATTCTCTACTTCATGAATGTAAACAGTAAAAAAAAAATTGGGACGCAAAGAACCATTATATCCAGCACTTGGAAAATAGAGAAATACCAGCGAGAAGTGAAAAAGAAATGACAAAATCAGAGTCCAAGCGCGAGTGGTTCCTGTTAACGGAGACTTTAATTAGAGATAATGAATCGATGTCAGAAAAAGACCCTCCGTCCAGATTCATTAACGTGATGGGAACAATCAAGAGACTCGAAAACTCCCAGACGAGTGGCCTCTCCAGTTCAGTGTGAGTTAGGAGGTCATTCCGCAGGATTCAACGATCACACTTAATTTATGACATTATTGGCAAACGTTTTCTTTGAAGAAACCTGTTCGTTATGTGATCTCATAACCTCTCGAATCTTGCCTCGGACTGATGAGTGCGTCTTTGTATTTCCCTCCTCATTAAACACTTTCAGAATAAACGTCTCCAAAAGAGCTCGAGGAAGACGAGGATTCACAAGGTCATTGCGACCATTTCACAGGAAACAACGTCGCTTCATCCCTTGAATGGATAACGAGCATATGCCTCAGAGGGTAACTGAAACGCTCTGTTGAAAAGATCTAAACAAAATCTCTGCTCAGAAATGAAAGAAATGACGCAAATAGAAAGCGACATGAAAAATTTTGTTTTGGTACAATCGCATAAAAAAGAGCTATTTCTGGAATGTATAACTAAGCACTACAGTAAACATTCCGTTTTCGAGTTAGGTGAATGTCTCTCAGTTCATAAAAATAAACCATCATCTAAAGCACAATTTCAATAAATTTTAAGAAATTTGTTCATTTTTTCATGAACCAAGGTGAAGAAACGCAGTTTCTCAATAAAACTCTTAATATTCAAACAGCCCAAGTCATTTAGGAAGGGAGTAAACGATCACTAAAGTCGAGAAAGTCGAGTCTCGTCTTGACTTTGGACTCCTGACGAGTTTCAGCTTCTGGGGTCAAGTCTTGCTTCTTCGTCTCCTGGAAAGCTTTGCCTGGAATAAAGTCAACTGGATAAACCACTGCCCCTTTCTCCCCTTTGGTGCAGGTAAGAAAAAATCATTAACTGGCACCTGATACGCTCGTAAAAGTATCAGCATTTTCATCTTGTTTTCACACAAACATTTATTTAACCCCCCCCAAAAAAAGCCCACCACACCATCCGGCCCCACGCCTTTCTTTAGTTCATTTGACGTCATGGAAGACTGTATGTTTCATTGGGCTGTGGTTTGCCTTTGTTATTTCGTTCTCAGATATAAGAGGAACATTGTAAATCTCATTCTTTAGAAAATCTTCGTTCTTTTCCACAATCCTTTTTCAATCATTTTCATAGATATGCCCTGTTTCAATTCTTGACAAGCCAGAAGAAACATATTTACAACATATACATATTTGACAGGAGGATCGGACTTCTTAGTTAATGAAAATGTGCAATTTTTATCAGTAAAATATCTTTTAGCTCTGCCGAGTGCACGTGCTCTCTCATTAAGCGATTCGGATATCTAGACCCTCAACGTGATAGAACTCAATTTTTACAAATTTCTAAAATGTTTTGCTTTGATCGGTCGAAGTGCGAGTTCATATTCAGCACTGGCATGTTAGAGGAAATTGCTCTCGTGGATGGGACAAGTGCAACAAGTTACCGCAGACAATGAAATTTTACCATTTATCACATTTGGCAGATGGCTGTCCTCTCAAATATCAAGGTAATGAACAAACCATGAATACTAATTCTAGTTTCCAATATAATCCTGCAAAGATCTCATGGATAAGATAATTTACAGCATAAGATGCCCCGTCAGATCATCAGGCAATCGCCGAATAAGGAAATACAATTAAATTCCTTCAGCTTCATTTCATGCCTGGAGATCGATATTGTCGATGCAGATGCTGTCAACCATCACGTGCCATTGATAAATAACAAGAAAGGTGCTCTTTGGACTGGGTACAATGGAAAATTCCAGTGAGGCAAGTCGGAACAGTCTCAAATTTTTTTCGGGATATTTTCAGCACATGCTGTACTTCAAGAAAGGTCAGCCAATATACTCGGATGAATTTCAACTAATAATATGATATAGGAAAATTTTTTCTGAAGTTCACTTTATGGTAAAAACAAATCAATATTCCCCGACAGATATTTCATTGCCTGCTAATTCAATATCATTTTAAAAAAAAAAAAGTGCACAGCTCTTTCATTACATTATTGTACAATTTAGAACTAAACAAAACCTACAGTATAGTGACAATGTCAAAGCAGCCATGGCATGTTAAAATGTTTGCTCTCGTGGATCAAGTACTCAAAGTGTACATCTTGTCCACCATCCAAGACTGTGAATGATATAACCTTCTTAAAAAAAAAAAAAGATGGAAGGTCACACAGTCTGCTCTTCATACCCATTATGGCTGAATTATGCTTACTAGCCATATCTGTCTTAATATACGGCACATTTTGGTAAACAAATATTCCCGGAGCATCATTACATGCAGTTCTAATATGCTACGCACTCAGTTCTGTTCAAAAACAATGAAAAGTTTCTATGGAACTTTCATCTTTCGATTGAATGAAAATTCGAAGAAAGGTGTTATGCAGCACATCTTTGAAAATTGCCAGACTGTCTGTTTGTTTGGTCAGTGCTGTTGATTACAGAGGCAAGTCAACTAAAATTTTGTTTAACTTCGATTTTTGAGTGGTTTAACTTCAAATTTAGAGCAGCTTGGAATCTAAATTGTTATTTTGAGACGGCCTTATACTAAGCATTCTAAGATTTCTTCACACTCTGGCAACTCAAAACCCTCTCTATCTCTCTCTCTCTTTCTCTCTGTCAAATCCTTCTGGAGGGCATGTTCAACATAGCTAGCGAGAGAAGGAATTTTTATATTTGGTTATGGTATAGCTAAATCTTCTCAATACCTTAGCCATTTCCCCTTGAGAGTGGTAACGCTGTTATTCATAACTCCATTTGGTTCGAGTGATATAAATCCTTTAGGACTATTTTGTGACAATAAAGACGTCATTTCTGGACTTTAGGGTTTTTTTTCTACTTTAAAAAGCAATGTTTTAATCGTAGTGTTGTATCAAATGACAGGCTATGAGTGCGTTTTTGTAATCAGTATCAATAGATATATATATTGACAGCAAAGTAAACAGATAGATAATATTCCATTAAACGTATGTAAAAATTAACAATCACAAAAATTTGAAAACTGCACATATCTCAGGAAATCTGGCTGGACCTCAGCCAAAGCTGCATAATTTTTTTTTTTATAAATATTCATCGGCTGATCAACTCCTTCTCTCTCTTGGATCTCTCTCTCTCTCTCTCTCTCTCTCTTTTTGTAAAACCATGTTTGAATCCGTCAATCCTTTGATTAATATTTCTGCACTTTTGCCTTCAGTGGGTGGCTACAGAAAGATCGACCTCCTGTTATCCTCTTCTCTACGACCAACCACCTCAGACTTACTTAACAGGTATATATTCGCTGTTTAGATCAACCGATCAACGATGGATTCACTGATCGATCTCTGAACAAGTCTCTCAGCATTTGTGAATAACAGACCGATCAACATAATAGTGCTCATAGATGCAACAATTTTCTCATGTTTTAATTGTTTGGTTGTTTCTTATATATTCGCGTCAAACAAGTCTTCCAGAAGGATGAGAAACCGATGAGAACAAATTTCATAATTACATATATATATATATATATATATATATATTATATATATATATATATATATATCATATATATCATGTGCCATCGTGTGTTGTGTGTGTGTGTGTGTGTGTAAAGTGTAAAGCTATGTAAAGATCTTCCGTCTGTGGAAATGTTATTATGCAATTCCTCTGTAACACAATGAATATATAAATAAATAGACAAAATAAAATTCGAAACGATTTCGAGCCAAATTCCTCCTGCATCTAAAAGATGAGTCTCAAAGGTCCACATCAGAGCAACAAAAGGAAAATTAAGTTCCAGGTCTTTTTGAAAGGAATTAATAGGTGAAATCTGATAGCAGGAATTTTCATTAGATTTCACTTGCCTCTTTGAAGGGTCCATTGGTCCTCACAACCAGTTCAGAATTTCAGGACGGATCAGGAATAGCGATGTCGAAAATTTATACTTTTGGAGGCCAGTTCAATTGGACTTAATTATTTGTGGAAAAATGAGTTTAGACCAGTAGATATCACATTTAAACAAAAGTTGAAATTTGTGGGATTGGTCTCTCTCTTCTCTCTCTGATTCCCTCTGGAATGAAAAAGGAGGGAAGTATTTGTGGTGTTCGTTTTATTGTTTTATTGTGGTTTTGGATGAATAGCCATCACATACACGTTTTTATTGTTATTCTTCTGCTGTTCGTCTTATTCCTGCTCTTAACTGATTTTTCAATGACGTTCCGAGACTTAAGAGGTCTTACAAATCTTGCATTTAAACATTCATCCTCCAGTTGCTCCTCTTTTAAATGCCTGGTTGTTTTCGGAAAAAACATTTTACCTTTAACCATTTTCTGGCAAGTGTGTTAACCTCAGAAGAATCGTGCCATGTTACTGTGCATGCTTGGGCACTGGCACAATTTCTGTTATTTCGTCGGCGTCAAGAGGTGAAATCTCTCTGAAATGTTGTCGACGTTCTTTTAATCTTCCTCTATAGATATCAATAAATGAAAAAGGTATCTTCCGGGTTTTATTATTTTGTAGGTTGTATAAAATAGAGGTGCCGAGAGAATGACCCCAAAGCAATTGAAGATGAGGTCAACAACCTTTTAGTGGAAAAAGCAGAACCTGTTGTAAAGCCCTTTGACAGCCATGCCCAGCAACTCTCTCTCTCTCTCTCTCTCTCTCTCTCTCTCTCTCTCTCTCTCTCTCTCTCTCTCTCTCTCTCTCTGATATCTTGTGGGTCCAAAATTCCCTGTTTGTTGGGAGATACAAAGCAATAAAGGTTATTCAAAATATCCCTGAAGTGCTGTGTGTGTGTGTGTGTGTGTTTGTGTGTGGTGATAAATTTGTGAATATTTATTTGTTAGTCTCCTCTCCATTCACACACTTCTCTTCTGCGCTCTTCGTGATTTTCACATGGAAAATAGATGAGATCCAGACAGAATGGGCAACTGATATCATGAGTCTTAATTCACTCTTGATGCGATAATAATAATAATAATAATAATAATAATAATAATAATAATAATAATAATAATAATAATAATAATAATTTTGATGATTTTCAACATTATCTTTATTATTATTGCAGGATAATGAAATGAAGATTGCGGGTAGACTGACAGATGGATTCATTTCTTATTATTAAGTAATTATTCTGTGCTTGAGATTGCGTGACTCTGGACGCTAATGTTAAACCAGTCGAAATAATTGCTTAGTACTTCTCAACTTTCAATGTCATTATTTTCGCCTGATTTTGATGCCAATGTCGTGCACCATTCTCTGTCAGTGACCATCAGAACTTCTTTTCGTGTTGTATTTTGAGAAATAGTTTTAAATCATGTTCATTTAACCCCTTCCATCCCCTAATATCTCTCTCTCTCTCTCTCTCTCTCTCTCTCTCTCTCTCTCTCTGGCCACGTGAATTCAAGCTAAAATTGGAGTTTGGATCAATAATTTTTAAAAATGTTCCCATGTTTTCATTTTTTAAGAATTTTAAAGAAAATCACAATAAAAATGAAGAGCGACATCAAATAAAGGATAAGCCGTGGCCATTGCCCACACAAGGGAACGCGGTTGAGAAATCCTCACGTATAGAACGTGTCTAGACTTAGCAATCAGTTGGAAAGGTTGCAAGAAGTGGCAATAACAGCCTCACAGAGGCATTGCAGCACTCTCCTGGGCAAATGTTGGGATTTTGTAAGTGCTAATAAAAGCAGTTACACAGAAACGGTTCCTGAAGGAGAGAAATTTGGTTCTTGCGAGATACGATGTTCATGAAAAAGATTGAAAAGTGAAGCACAAAATGAAAGTGATGTAGCAGTTTGTACTGTGCTCAGGATGTTGTTGGATTCTTCATTATCATATAATATAAAGAATGCTTTCAATAATATAAAGTATTATTAGGAGGTTCTTCCACATACACGCATATACTGTATATGCGTGTGTGTTTATTTTTTGCGTTTATATAAATTATATACATGTATGTATGTATTGTGTGTATATATACATGTGTGTATGAACCTTATAAATTAAAGT